>NC_085139.1:143354418-143681844 GCF_024139115.2 Armigeres subalbatus | reverse complement strand
TGGAGCTCATTGTTTGAGATCCAGTTGTGAGGCCACCAGGCCCGAATTATATACCGCAGGCATCTGTTAATGAACACCTGCAGCCGTTGAGTGTTCTCCACTGATACACACCATGTTTCGCTAGCGTATAACAGCACAGATTTCACGTTAGAGTTGAAAATTCGTATTTTGGTGAGTTCACTTATCTGCCTGTTTTTCCAGATATTTCTTAAACTCGCAAAGGCAGCCCTTGCTTTCTTGATCCGTGCGCCTATGTCGATCTTGGTACCGCCGTCTGACGCCATTTGGCTACAAAGATATTGGAGGCTTTCAACATTCTCCACTGGTTGCCCGGCTACTGTGAAACTGGAAGGAGTCGCCGTGTTTACATCCAACGATTTGGTTTTGTTGACGTTGATGACTAAACCTGCCGAAGAGGAGCGCTCGGCAAGGTCGTTGAGCTTACTCTGCATATCAGAGCGCCGTTGCGCGAGGAGTGCAACGTCATCAGCCAATTCGAAGTCGTTTAGATGCTCCATGGTTATAGGCTGCCATAACAGCCCGCGGTTTGGTTCACGGTCAATCGCATCTACCAGAATCTCATCGATTACGATGAGGAACAGTAACGGTGATAGGATACATCCTTGCCTCACACCAGCTACAACCCGGATAGGGTCGGACAGGACCCCATTGTGCAGCACTCTACACGAAAAGGCCTCGTACTGTGCTTCGATGAGGCCGATGATTTTCTCAGGAACTCCCTTGCGTCTCAGGGCGCCCCACATATTCTCGTGATTGAGACGGTCGAAAGCTTTTTCGTAGTCAATGAATACCAAGTAAAGGGGGATTCGTTGACCTGCTCCAGAATGATGCGGATCGTGACAATATGGTTCACACAGGATCTTCCAGCACGGAATCCGGCTTGCTGCCGCCGGAGAGTCGCATCGATCTTTGTAACGCGGTTACAAAATTAAACAAGGTTGCAATTAAATTCTGATTTTAATTCGATTAACCATCTTTTCGTCTATAAAGATTGATTAAATCGAAAGCCAGAATGCAGCCATAATTGGCATTTTTATTAATTGTCGCGCCTCCTAGTTGTCGATAGTTCAACCACACTATTTCCTTATCCCGAGACAATTTTATGACCACTCACGGGCTTAATTTGCTTGTTTGTCTGATGAGTTCGTTTCTTTTAACGGCAATTGTTTGTACATCTTTTATATTAAATGTAACAAAGAAATAAGAAAATCCAATCAAAGGTCTTTCCAAGTCGGACAATGATTAGAAGCGGACGTGGTCCCAGAACATTGTGGAATCTTTATAAAAGTGACTGTTAGCTGTTCGAAGAAGTAGAGTGAGTCAGATTTTGTTAGAATAATCCAACATTATATTATTGTAATGTATAATCTCATTATTCTAGTATTTGGAAAGTACATAAAAGTATAGTGGAAATTAGGCAGGCCCAAGTGAGAGGAAACGCAGATTTCCTATGTAAGTCCTTAGAACCGCCATAATGGTGCGAAAGATTTTAATGTGTAGTACGTGTCATTTTTTTGTAGATCTTTTAAGGATATTAGCTGCCATCAAACCAGCTAAACTTTGAATCTGCTGCTCGAGGCTCAGGTAAATGCGTTTTGTTATGTGTTTTGATTGGAATGAGGGTGTGCCGTTTGAATGATTACCGGGTGCTAATCGACATGTGTGTGCTTTCTTTTCTCCGTGAAGGAACCTAAATCCTTCACGCGAAGGTGTTCCGGCCGGGTTCTAGACCCGGAAGTAGGTTGTAGGGGGATTCGGACGTTCCGAGTTCTCTAGGTGGATCCAGAAGCTTGGCGGTTTGTAGGCTTTAAGCCTCATCGTCCGGCCAGTGATACACCATCGCACCTATGGGCCAGGGAGAGATCCACGTCTCCCGAGAATTACCAACCGATCGCCAATTGTCGGAAGGATTCTCCATCTCGTTGGCCTCGAGACAGCTGGCAGTTCGACGCTAACCGATCTGCACGAGGTAGTGTCGGCGCACACTACGAGCGTACGTTTACCACCCACCGCACCGCCGGGTGGAGACCAGCACCAGCACCAAGACGACTGACAGCCATCGGGTAGCCGATTGCGCACACGCATACTACCACCGAATTCATCGTCACCGCGCCCGATACGATCGCCAATACCGACTCTTCGTCGACCCGGCGGCCTTGCACACGCACACAACGGCAACCTTCGTCGCACCGGCGGCGTGATTACAACACCACGACACAATCATCGTAGCTCCGGCGGCAAACTCACCGCCAACCACTTTCGATTTCGTTGGTCCGGCGGCGTATTCAGCAGAGACTGCTCCGCCACCCCATCGTCGCATCCATCGTTGGACAACGCATGAGCTCGAGCGAAGCGAGCAGATTCAGGTCAGATATTTCCTTATTGTAAACAGCGAGTATAGGGACCAAAGCAAAGCACGGCCGTGCGAAATTCCAATTGGAATCTAGGAAGCTAGGAATTGAACGACAAGCTTGTAAATTTGAACGTTGGCCTAGTCGCTCAAGAGGAAGAAAGAGCTTGGATTGGATTGGGGTTTTGATTAATTTTGGGGATTATAATTGGGGATTTTTGAGAATTTGTTTGCCGTTGGGTCGATCTTGTGGTCGGATAAGGACGGGTTCGATTTGCGTCATTCCACGTGTATTTGATGGACTCGCCCTGAGTCTCACCGGGCAAACCATTCTTGCTGCTTCACATGCAGACGATCTGGTCGTCTGCTTGACGCGAAAGTGAAGTTAGTTGAAGGAAAAACAGAATCGATTCCGACCAAATTCTGAACCGTTTCATCTTCTCCTGAATCCGGGCTAGGATAATTTTGCACAGAACTTTGAGAACGCTACACAGCAACATAATGCCTCGCCAGTTATCGCATACAGTCAGGTCACCCTTTTTGGGCACCTTTACTAAGATACCTTGCATCCAGTCGACCGGGAAAGTTGCGGTGTCCCAGATATTATGAAATAAACGATGCAGTAGTTGAGCGGATGTCATGGGGTCAGCTTTGAGCATCTCGGCTGATATGCGGTCGAGCCCTGGGGCTTTATTCGATTTCATGCTTTGGATGGCTGTTTGAATCTCTAGCAGTGATGGAGCTTCGGTATTGACGCGTGTTATACGTCGGATCCTAGGCAGATCATGCCGAGGTGGTGATGGTGGCTGGCACTTGAAAAAGTTGTTCGAAGTGCTCGAACCAGCGTTTCAGCTGGTCAGTTGGGTCGGTCAATAACTGATCATTCGCGTCTTTCACAGGCATCGTTGCATTCATCTTCGCCCCGCTTAAGCGTCGTGAGATATCGTAGAGGAGGCGAATGTCCCCGGTTGCGGCGGCTCTCTCTCCTTCGTCGACCAGAGAATCTGCCCACGCTCGCTTGTCCCGTCGACATGAGCGTTTTACTTCCTTCTCAAGAGCCGCGTATCGTTGGCGGGCTAGAACTTTGGCTCCTCTGGTTTTTGATCGCTCTATCGCAGCTTTGGCTTCTTTTCGCTCCTCTATCTTCCTCCAGGTCTCATCGGTGATCCATTGTTTTCTCTGGGTGCGTAGTTTGCCCAGATTGTTCTCGCTGGTGGCGATGAAGGCATTCTTGATGGCGGTCCATTGGTCTTCCACGCTGCCACCTTCCGGAATATCTGCAGCACGCGTCTCCAGTTCTTCAACGAAGGACCGTTTCACCGTGGCATCTTCCAGTCGGCGTGTGTTGAATCGTCGTCCAATTTTTTCCTCCTACCGACGAATCCGGGCAATGCGCAGGCGTATTTCGCCGATGAGGAGGTGATGATCAGACGCGATATCGGCACTACGTTTATTCCGTACATCAAGAAGGCTCCGTTTCCATTTTCGGCTGATGCAGATGTGGTCGATTTGATTTTCTGTAAAGCCGTCACGGGAGACCCACGTGACCTTGTGAACCGGTCGATGAGGGAAGAGCGATCATGTCGTTATCACCATGTCGTTATTACCACAAAATTCTGCGAACAGCTCTCCGTTTTCGCTCATTTCTCCGAGACCATGGCGTCCCATAATGCGCTCATGGTTCGAGTTGTCGGATCCGATCTTCGCATTGAAGTCGCCCAAACAGATCTTGATATCACCCTTCGGAATTCTATCTACGACGGCATTGAGTTGACTGTAAAAGTTCTCTTTGTCTTGCAGATCGGCAGCATCGGTTGGCGCATAACATTGGATTATAGTAAGGTTTCGGACCCGTGTTCTAAATCTGGCAACGATTATCCTTTCACTTATAGGTTCCCACTTCATAAGCGCAGAGTGTGCCTGAGCGCTTAGTAGGATGCCAACTCCGCGTTGCCGGGGAGCGTGTTCACCTCGTAAACCAGAGTATAGCAGAACCTTTCCTGACGGCGTTCGGTGTTCTCCAAAGTTTGGCCAACGGACTTCACTCAGTCCCAGGATCTCAAGCTTCATGCGGCGTGCCTCATTGGCAAGTTGTGCCAATTTACCCTGCTGGGCTAGGGTTAAAACGTTCCATGTTCCTATTCGTGTCCGTTGTTTCGCGCTAAGAGTCGTCGCCGTAAAATCAGTCCGTATTCTTTCATTATCGGATTCTCGAACAAATTGATGTTTCGGGAACAGTAGGTTGTTGGCCCAAGGTTCCCTATCCACCGGGATGGGGCTGCCATCTTAGGTATAGCTTCCGGGGAATAGCATTTCATACTCAGCCGCTGGATGCCAGAACAGACGCTGTTGGAGCCGCACCTTCTTGGTGGACAGACGCTCGATCAGTCGGGTCAAATTTGTTTAAAGTCCCACCCAACACCGGGACTAGGCTAGTGCGCTTTGAGCGGCACACGGTCGCTTTGATAGCGCCTGCTTGGGGACACATTCAGCTTTTTATGGAAGTTCAACAGAGCCCACTGTCGAACCCCACCACATCCTAGGCAGACCCCACAGTACGCACCCTCTCACTCTAGCTGATGTCAGAAGGACAACCGTGCCCAGGCTGCACTACCAGCTAAGTACGCAACCCTTAGCTGGCGGTCAATTGTCATCGGAAGACCCGTGGAAGCGTGAGTATTGGAACTTGTGAGGACCAGAGCTATGTTAGGCGCCCCTTCCCGGATGTCAACTCACCATTTCGCAGCCCAAATATTTGTCAACTCACCATTTCGCAGCCCAATATTTGCATAAGCACCTAGTAATCTCGCATATTACCAGTTCTAATGAAAATTCGCCAGACAATCTCAGAAATGGGGTATATGCAGTAGTGTATTCAAACCCTGGAAGGAAAATCTCGTTTTATTATCACTTGCATCGACACTCAACCGACAAATTCGTCATTGACTCGTATTTGTATTGATCAGTTGCTCGACAACTTATTTATTTATTTGATCAGACTTTAGCCGTCTCAGTCTACGGAGGTCCGCAAATCGTCTTCCACATCTACAGACGCTCGGCGATGCAGATAAGAATATCTCGCAGCATGCTTTCAAACTTCCAAACCAAATTTGTCACCTAATCCTCAATAGCCGATTGATAATCGAGCGTTAAAAATGAATATCTACCGAGGCTGAAATGAATATTTTGAATTACTGTTGAATTGCACCGATAAATGATGGTTATTTTATTTTATCCTACTAAAACTAAACAGATGCATTTCTTTTAGCAATCTGGAAATAAATGGTTGGAAGTTCCCGAACGTTTTCCCTAAGATCTAGTTGAAATGATATCCCTGAATTTGATATGTACTGGTTACAGGCTCATTCTGCACTCTGCTGAACCAGATCGGTGCATTGTTGCTGATCATCATTGAAAGAGCTACCATTCTCACACCATCCTTCTGTTTGTATATTAATTTATTTACGTACACATTTAACTCCATCCATTCTGACGCCTAGGCACTTTAAGCACATTGAGATTAATTCATAAAACAATTATATCTAAAATCACCCTCTTAAAATTTATTTTATAAAATTTTCAATTATCATTCATGTTTATAGAAACGGCAAGTGAGAAGTTTTGAACAGGCTTAAAATATCATGAGCTGTTCCTTGGTTAAATTCATGTGCAAAGTCCGTTCTTCAAAAGGTATATTTTTAAAACATGTGAAAAAATAAATTAAAACAATAAAAAAAATCGTAGGAGATAAAAACGACCGTTGATTTAAAAACTGTTTAGATGCCCTTTCCAAAGTGTGTGTACCGCTGTGTTACTCGATTTTTGCGCTATCCTTGCGCTTGGAATTGTGAATCGTAAATTAATGTTTATTCTGTGCTGGAAACCAGCGCGGTTTTGGTTCTTTTTTTTTACAGAAACGCCACCACCAGACCAGGTGATGAATTGAGATCATTCATTCACACAAACACGATATGCAAATCATGGGATGTCTGAATACACGAAATTAATTAGTATGCATCTGGCACTTTTTATGGGCCTTGATTATTTATTCCTCCTGTTTTATTTCTCTTTCCTCTGGGATTTTTCGAATAACCACTAATTTGCAGAGTTTTCCTCATTTATGTATATGAAGGATTTCCCGTTGTGTTGAATTGCGAAATAGCAATGAGAATTGCTCTTTCGTACAAAATCACGAACAAAAACTGCCACAAACATGTTTCAACTGCCCACACGCGTTATTTGCACCTGGTGAAATCTAAAGATAACATGTTATTAATGAGCTGCTAACGTAAGGCAAAGGTAAAAGCGTAGTTAAAGGTACCTGCCCACAGAGTACACTGAGTGACGAATCCACTTCACGCCGCATCTTGGGTCGTCAAGAGAGCGATAATAATGACAAAAATAAATATTGCTTCTTCCTTGCCATCATCGTCACATGTTGAGATGTTTTGAATGCGAAGCCGGGGCTGCTGCAGGCGAAGCTGGTGAGAGATAAGGGCTTTCGGCGAGCGACATCTTGTCTGGGTCCCAAGTGATACCTACCGGAGAATGCGAAGCTCAAGAACTGTTGACACACATATAATTGACTTCTTTTTATGTACGGCACGATCTCGACCAGAAAGGTGAAGTGCTGTTTTCACTTATATTTTATTTTGTACACAGCTCTCGTACCCTCCGTAACGAAGCATAGATTGAGTCGCGCGAAATTGAAAGTGAGGACAGAAGTCGCTGAGGATGTGAGCCGGTGAAATTGCTGCTGGAAGTGAAACGATCGAAAATCCATAACATTTTAACACTAAGAGTCAGCATTAAATTGAAGCGAAGGCGATGGCTTTCGCATGAAAGTGGGATGAAAGGGTGATCGACTTTATATGTCATAAAACATATGATCAATATATGAAATAGAGCCGCTGGGAAAACATGTGCTGAGTGGAGATAAAAATTCTTCATAATTTACACATCGAAATTTTTATCTTCATTTTCATTTTCATCTAAATAAAAGCTACTTCTCTTCTCACAGTTATGGAGCACTCGATAGCCTTTCATATTACTTATTCCATACACTCTATAGCACCAAGGAATCAATCAATTTTGAAAGTTCACTTTAATCCGCTACGTGAATTGCTCATAAAGATGATCAGATGCACTAAAACGTTGTAAAATAAAATAGGAAAAAACATATATAAAACACTACTTTTCATGAAAATATAAATAAACATGATTTAATGCGAAAATCACAAGTTTGATTCCTTCATTTTCACCTAATTTCTGGGTATCACCATCCCGATGAAGGCTCTACTGTCGTCTACGTCCAACGCTGTATACATCCAGGATGCATTGCCAACAGTACTGAAACAGTCCTTGAGCCACCAGACCAAATCAAACTCGCCGAAATTTCCAGTCGTCCGAGTCGTGATGGTATCTCCTGGCAACTGTTTCCAGGCAAGTAAGCAAAGCATTTTTAGAATAGGCTGATCATACGTACCGTATTTAACGGGACAGTCCCGTTTTTAGACCTTTTTTAGCTGTCCCGTCGTAATCTAAAAAATCATCAATTTGTCCCGTTTTTTCATTGATTCTGCCTAAAAGCTCCAAAACATTATTTAAAAAAAATCAATATTTTAGGCCGGAATCTAAAATCTAATACCTACAAAGAAAGTGTGTTTTGTGTCTTTATTAGAGAGATTAACAGACCTCGGCTGGATCATCTCTCAACGAAGAAAATGGACGAAAACCCATAAAAAACGTGTTAGACGTTATGTTATTAGTTTTGTTTTTAGAAGAATACTATGCCGTTTTGTATTTTCCGTTGATCGACTTTTCTTAAGATTTTTCATAGTTGATGTTAACATGTGCTTCTCTGGGTATTTCTTTTCATGTAGATTCATTTCAATTTTTTGCTGCCTATTCCGGAGGCTTTAAAATTTGGCCAATTTCATCAGCGCTAGTAGCTTGGTAAGCAAGTATTTTCTGAAAATCAGGCCAACGTCAATGAAATAAAGCGCAGGGACAGACATTCTAATTTTAAGATTAAGCTCATTTTGAATCTTCCGAAGTAGGTAATTCAATTTTTTTTCAAATTTGCTTTATCACAGATTTTTTAATTGTTTGATTCTTTTCGAACAATTAAAAATGATTCAAAGTTTTTCTGAATAATTTTGAATATTTCGAAATCATCCACTGTAAAAAAAAACTACGGCAGGAAAAAATAATTTATAAATCAACTGAACAAAATCGAGTTTATGGCAGTTTCAAACCAAGGGAAAATTTGTTCGGATTAAAAGCTAGATTTTAGGTCAGCACGTACTTTAAAGGTACCGTCGTCGGGGGTGACAATGGGTCAAATGGGGGTTAGAATGGGTCACTGTTTCAACTACTTAAAATGCTTGTGGAATGGATTGAATGTATCTGAGGGCAAGAAGACTAAAATATAAAAGACCTTTTTGAACGATTTTGCTCTACGACCTCCAGGCTGCCGGTGAGAGCGACGACCCATTCTCACCCCCCAGAATCATTGTCATCCCCGATGGCGATAGTTTGTACATCAGGGGCTTGTCTCAAATGTCGCTTTCGAGATTTATGAGATTCTATTATGAAAAATTAGAAATTCGGCCCGATTTAAAACACAATCAAGCGGAAATCTCCGAGAGTCCGAGCTGTAAATTAGACTATAAATTGCCCAGGATTTTTTTTATCTTTCGCGACGAAATTGCATGAGTCCTGTTTTTTGGGAGCACTTGGGCACACAGTCAATGGACAAGATTCCCGAGGTGTGAGGCTACTTTTAGCGTCATGTAAATCAATTTCGACCAAAAAGAACTTGATTAGATTTCACGTTTATTCTCATGCGCCAACCATATTCATGGGAATAATTAACATTACTTTTTATCAATTATCAAAAGGATTTTTCTCACTTATATTCATGAAAAAGAGATTTGTCATTGGAAATCAATAATCTCACCCTATTGCTCTTTTTGCATTTGTCTTTTGACTTTTTTTTAAACTATTCTTTCTTAGCCTTCTAATGCCTAAAACCGGCCTTAGGCAGGGTACTTTGACAATTGTGAGTTATTTTCAATTGGAATAGTTTTTGATATTGGTCAATAATGAAATCCCTAATGCATGTCTAAGAGTAGATTAAAATAAAATTTCAAAGTTCCCCAATTTTTTTCTAAATAATAAGAATTGCATAATTTTCTTTTCCTTCGTGGTTTTGTCCGCGTTCTTTTGAAAAGTGGAATATTTGTAGTTTAGTATTTTTCCACAACTTACTTAATACAATAGAAGGATATGGTGGTGAATGATACACTCTAAAGTATTTCTTATTCTGAAATTTCTAAAATTAAGCCCATCAGTTTTGAAATTTCCACAGCTCTTGAATTTTATCATAATGTTTATTGACATTTCCCATTTTGCAAGCGCGTTTGTCCAGTTTTTTACACCGAAATGATCTGGTCATCCTACTTTAGCATCGTCGCTTCGTCGATTTCTTCGACATGTTTGTACTGCAGACAGAACTGAAGGTCTATTACATTATGACGATCAATATCCAGAGATTGTTCATCGGATCCTGAGACGTAATCATACTACGACACATCAATCCATCACAAATAGCATTCCTGAATTTCCGGTCAAAAAAACTGCTGCTGTTTATCAAGTGACTATCAAGAAACTGCATTGTTCAATGCAGGTGTGTCGAAGCTTATATCATTGGTTAACAAAGCCTATTGTAAAAAAAATGAAAAAATATTTAAATATGCTATTTTGAACATTCAAAATTAGTCCAAAATAGTTCAATTTTGTTTTGGGTAAAATGATCAGGCGGTGGGGTAGAGTGAACAATATTGTTAATAAAGCTTGTTAAATATTTGAACCCAAATACATATTCTTAATAATATTCAAATTGTTACCTGTCAGGTATAAACCCTACGTTTTATCCCAGATAAGCAGATGTACCGGGCTTAGTCAAAATGCTAGGGCGGGATTTTTTTTCAAAATTCAATTGACCATTGCTCAGTGAAATAGGGTAAAGAATCATTTGGGCAGTACCCCCTATTCCCGTCAGCAACGGTCATTACTCGAGTGCATTACAACCGAATTACTTGTTTTTTAGTGCATGGTTAGTTTCTGTCGATATCTAGTGATGTACAAAAAATCAAGCCATTTGGTTGGAACGCGGTCGAGTTATTAACGTTGCGGACGGGAATAGGGGGTGCTACCCAAATGGTCCCGCTCCCTATCATCAAGTTTTGAAAAACGGGTTAAAAATCATGGAAGGCATGTCAAAAATGCTAGAGTTTGTGCGCGTATATTATTAAAATGGATGAAATGTTGGTCCTTGTTATATTCTTTAACAGACACTGGAGCTTTTACTGAGTTGATTGATATATGGACATCGCATATCGGATGACAAACATCTGAGATATGGATTTTTCCATGATCGAGGTGCGTTGTATGGAAATATTCGGTCAGGATTGTATAAATTGTACGAAAATGTGTGTATGGACCATAAATGACCAGATCCCCTTATATCTACCCCATGATTGATGATCCCACTATCAACCGAACCGATTAAAGTTGAAATTTGAGCTAGTTTATCTTCACATCTCTGTCAGAACATTGCTCACTTTATCCCCAGACGACATGACCAATTTACCCCCATAGCAACATGTTTTTCAAATAACACCTAAATCAAGAAAAAAGTTAAAAAACCTATCTTCCATCAACCAGTTCCACTTCATAACAAGCAAAATGAACGATGTGAACGATATTTTGGTCTCGAACTATTAACGCAGAGTTTTCATGGCTTACATGCAACAGTGCCAAAATTAGATCAAACTAGCATTTTGCAAAAGCGCGCAGAATTTTGCTAAAATCTTGCTGTTAAATAAATATTTCATAATTTGAAAAAGCACGGAGAGCATGTAATGCTTAATTTATGATGTGGCATGGAAAATAATACGAGAAATACATAAACAGGGGGTAAACAAGCCGTTACCCACTTTACCCCGCCTGTTGACTTTACCCCCGCTACCCCACGCCATGCTTCGCCTTCGTTTCGGGTCTTCAAGCCTTCAAGCCCCCCATCATAGTCGAGTCATTCCTGCCAGAGTTGCCTTCTTCAAATGATCGCATCTGGCCGATATAAAACAAATTGAGAAGATAGAAGTTATATTGAGCAATCAAAGAAAAATCAGCCTTATAAATAGAAGTCAAGAAAAGGAGATAACCTTTTCATTGAAAGAGTGCGCCTGCCAGGTATTGTAAAGGCAAGGGACAATTAAAAAACGGCATCCATCTGAATTTCCAAATGATTTTTTTTCCCAAAAGAGAAACTAAATGGATTTTCGAAAATTATTCCTGGGGGAATAGCTGAAAGAGTTTTTGAAGGAATTTCTGAAAGACTTCCCAAAAAAAATGCCCAGGCACTCTTTGAAATCACGACTTTTCAAAAAAGCTTTATTACGTGTTCTCTATAATATTTTTATATGACTATCCACGGACAATGCATTTGCGACTTCCTGGGCTACCAAATAACACAAAGTTTGCATAAATTGCGTTGAAAAGTAAAAAGTTATAAAAGGAGGGGGGCATATTATACCGTCTTATCCTAATTCCAGAAATTACTTTGAAAATTCGTGTAAGAATTCCCTTGGAAATTGCCTCAAAGAGTTATACACTCCTCCGAAAACGAATTCCAGAAAGTCTTTCGGGTATTCTTTGGAGTTTTCCTCAGGATTTAGTTCGGAATTTCTTCTCCGTATTCCTTCAGCAATTTGTTCAGGAAAACCTTGGGAAATTCGTAAGCTATTTTTCGAAAATTAATTCGGAAATTCTGCTAAGAACTTTTTTGGAATTCCTTGCTAAATTTTAGGACATAATTCTGGGAAATTTCTTTACAATTCCTAAACAAGTTCCTGGAGGGATATCCGAAGAAATTCTTGAAGGAATATTCAAACCAACCCCTGAAGAAACTTCCGAAAGTCTTAGAATTCTCCAAGAATTCCTTTGAACATTCCATAAAGACTTCGTTCAAAAATTCCACTTGGGATTTCTTCAGAAAATCTCCCAAAAATCGCTTAGGAAATAAATCTAAAAATTAAATATAATTTTAAAATTCCTCGAGATATTCCTCCAAAAACTCAAAGAAGTGATTCTTTGAACTTTCAAAATTTTCTCAGGAACCACTCAAGAACTTCCTCCAGGAATTCTTTGGGAAATTCCTTTACAAATTTCTTAGGAAATTCATTTAAAAATTGCTTGATAAAATCCTTCAGGAATTCTCTCGAATTTTCCTTAAAAGTTATGCTTATACCGTTATACTCGTATATACTTTCCGAAAATTCAGTAAAGCTTGGTAACTTTAGGAAGAAATTCTTTGATGTTTCTCTAAGGAATTACTTCGAAGCATTCTCCATTACTTTTGATTTTTTTGGGAAGTTCTTCAACAATTCATTCCAAACTCCTTCAAAACTCTTCGGAAATTCCTTTATAAATTTCATCGAAAATTGCTTCTGGCATGCGATCGGAAATTTTGTTCGGAATTGCTTTGAAATGTCTGTTGGGATTTCTTCAAAATTTTCTTAAAAGGTTCCTTTTGATTTTTCTTTGGAATTCCTTTGGTTAACCAAGTTTTTCCGAAAAATTCCTTTAAAAATTTTTCCGGAAATGCCTTCATAAACTTTTACCGACAATAATTCAGGAATCTCTTTAAGAAATTCATTCGGAAATTATTTTAGGAATTTCATCGGAAACTATTTCATTCCTTAATAAATTTCTGGAATTTTCCAAAGAGAACCTGAACCTGAATAGGTTTTTGAAATACGAAATTTGAATTTCCGCAGGTTGGCGGCCCTCCTTAGCCGTGCGGTAAAACGCACGGCTACAAACATGGGCGTAGTCAAGGGGGGGCAAGGGGGGGGGGGGGGCATCGCCCCCCCTAAATTGTGGAAAGATTGAACGGGTACTGAAATGAATTCCCTCAAACATGTGCACTTTACGATCCAATCATATACAGAAATAGGTGGTTGAAATTCAAAAAAATCCCAAAACTTATCAGGGCATCCAGGATCCATAATATATGAAAGTTCAAAACAACTCGAAATATTTCGGGCTCAAAAATTCTCCTTGAAATCCTTCTAGAACCTCCCCTGGGAACTTCTAAATTCCTCCGGAAAGTTATCCACAAATTCCTCTGAAAATCGTTCGAAAATCCTTCTCATGTAATTGTGATTCCTCCTTATCTAGAAACCCCCCACTATAGATAGTGGAATATATAGATGAGCGAAGATAAATCCACTGTCTCCAAACGAACTGTCAAACGTGTCTCCAAACGAGCATGACGTCACGATTTCAATGGAAACGTTAAGGGCTGTGACGTCATATGCGCGTGTGCACGGGCAAAAAAATCGACTCAGCCATGCTTTCGCTCATCTATAGATTCTACTATCTATACCCCCCACTAATTTTTTTAGGAAATTCACGAGGAAATTCCTTGAAGATATCTTTTCTTCTCTCCAATATTTACTTCTAGATATTTCTTCGGCTATTCTCTCTTCAGGAAGAATCCGGCATTTTCTTCAGGCATGCATCCGCAGAGATTTTCTTCAGCAATTAATCAGGGAATACTTTCAGGATTTCATCTGGGAATTTCTGCATTAATTCCTCCTGGTATTTTTCTGGGAATTCCTTCAGATATTTTTTCGGAAATTCCTTCAGGAACTTCTCTAAGAATTATTTCAGGACTTCCATGTGAGAATTCCTCCGGAAGTGCTTATGGGAGTTCCTCCGGGAGTTCTTCCAGGAGTTTTTCCAAGAAATTCTCCGGTAATACCTCCAGGAACTTTACAGGGAATTCCTGGACGATATTTGGCAGGAATTGCACGGGAAATAAGATTTTGGAAGTTCCTTCAGAAATATTGTTTCTCTTCCTCTAGGGTATTCCGCCGGATGTTCCTCTGAAGTTCCACCAGTAGTTCCTTCGGGAATTCAATCAGGCTTTCTTCCAGGAATTCATTTGGCATTTCTTTAGGCATTTATCTACAAATTCCTCCAGAAGTTCCTCGGAGAATTTCTCTGGGAGTTCTTACGGGAACTCCTCCGGGAGGTTCTTCCAAGAATTCTTCCAGGAGTTCCTCCTGGAATTCTTACGGAAGTTCCTTTGGGAGTTCATCCTAGAATTCTTACGAGAGTTCCTCCAGGATTTCCTACGGAAATTCTTCCTGTAGTTCTTCAATAAATTCCTCAAAAAGTTCCACCGGCAGTTCCTCCGAGAATTCCTCTGATAATTTCTCCGGAAATTCCTATAGAAAATCCACCGGGAGTTACTCCGGAAATTACTCTGGTAGTTCCTCCGGGAGTTCCTTTTCAGAGAAACACCCGGAGAAACTGCAGGTGAAACTCCCGGAGGGATTCTCGTAGAAACTGCTGGTGGATCTCCCGGAGAAATTCCCGAAGGAACTGCAGGAGGAGCTCCCGTAAGATCTCCTGTAAGAACTCCCGGAGGAATTTCAGGAGGAACTCCTAGAAGAACTCCTAGAGGACCTCCCGGATGAGCTCCCAGAGAAACTATCGGAAGAACTTCGGGAGGAATTTCTGAAGAAAGCCTTAATGATTTCCTGAAAAAAGCCTGGATAATTTCCTGGAATAGCTTCTGGTGGAACTCCCGGAGGAATTTCCGGAGAAACTCCCGGATGAATTGCTGGTGGAATCCCCGGAGGAACTCTCGAAGGAATTTTCTGGAAGAATTTCTGAAGAAAATCCCGGGAGAATTTTCAAACGAACCCCGGGGAAACTACCAGAAGCATTCTCGGAAACAAGAGAATTCATCTTATAGACAAATCTCGTCTAGCTGAAACCTTTGTTGGGGTTTGTAGCTGGACCATCATCATCATCAGAGCACCTCCCGGAGAACTCCCTGAGGAGCTCGCAGAGAAATTCTCGGAGGAGCTTCTGGTGGAAAATCTATATAAATTCCTGAAGAAGCCTAAATAAATTCCAATTCCGCCGAAATTCCCGGAAGAATTTTCAGAGGAACTGCCGATAGAACTACCGGAATAATTCTCGAAGGAAATCCTAGAGAAATTCTTGGTGGAAATGCCGGTGGAACTCCTGGAAGAATTCCAGGAGGAATTTTCGGAGAAACTCCTGGAGGATCCCCCAGTGGAAATTTTGAAGTTTCCACCGGAATTCTTTCAGGATTTCATTGCGAATTAATCTAGGAACTCCTCCGAAAATTCCATTGTTGATTTCATTCTCGGTATAATTTCTGTATAAATTTCCGGTGGAATTCCTGGAGAAATTCTTTGAAATTTTCACAAGAAATTATTCGAAATAATTCACGGAAAATTTTATGGAATTTACACAAAAAATTCGAAGATTTTTCGTAAATTTCTTAGGAATGTTTTCTGCGGAATTTCCACGAAATATTCTTATTCTTAAAAATTATGGGAAATAGCACGAAATTATTTGAATTATTGCAGGGAATTCTGCAGAGCTTATAAAGATATTCGTGAAGATCTTTTTGGAGTAAATAATGGTGGAATTTTCGGATCAATTCCCAGCAAAATTTATGGTGGAATTCCTGAAGACATTGCCGAAGAAGTTGCTGGAGGCATTCCTAAAGAATCTCTGATAGAATTTCGGATAGAATGCCAGGAGCAATTGTCGAAGGAATTCCTGGAGAAAGCTTGCATATTGATTTTTCTGCCTATTTTATAATAAATATTATTTCAGAGAGGATTTGTTTAGAAATTCAGATGTATGGTTCTAGTTTTCTTAAACTTATGGAAGAATGCAGGATTTTAATAATAATTGTTATAGCCGATTTAATATTCTTTCTGAATACTAAGTTCGTTAATATTTTTCTCGCTTTATTTAAAAATATCTGATAAGCAATAAATCACGCATTTTTAAATCCATTATTGTTTTAATCATTATTGTTTCGATTTGGTTTGGATTTGGTTTCATGTGTTAATATTCATGTGTTTTTATAAAACTACTATAAAACTACGATTTGGAAGACCAAAAAAGTTGCCCCCCCCTTCTCGAAATCCTGGCTACGCCCATGGCTACAAAGCAAGACCATGCTGAGGGTGGCTGGGTTCGATTCCCGGTGCCGGTCTAGGCAATTTTCGGTTTGTTTCACTATTAATTTATTGATAAAATTGATTCTTCAAAATCAGATAATAATGGAAAAGTTTTAATTTAAGTAACATTTTGAAATCAGGTACTGATTAGTGTCGCCGGCAATTGATTATTGAATGTGCTGTTTGATTATCGGCAAACGTAAAATATTGTCATTTTAATCCACTTATACGAGCGATTCGTACCGTGTGAATCAAAACCGCGTGAATGCAAAAATCTGATTTCATTTTTAGCCATTCATTTTTTCATCCACGCCAGTTCACGCCACCACCGCCGATAAGCACCACGTTGCCGATAACATGACCGGCTCACAGGTCTATGTCCATAAATGTCGTTGGCCGGAATTATCGATTGGGCGAACAATAGTGAATGTGAAAAGTGTGAAGTGATGAATGATAATTAAGAACTGATAAGTAAGAAATGAGAAATGGGAAAGTTTAATGAAAAGCGAGAAAATGCGGAGGAAAGGTAGGAAATGAGGAGTAACAAGTGAAAAATGTTCTCATTTCTCATTTCTCACTGTGAAAAGTATCAGGCGAGAAGTATCACTTATCATTCCTCATTTTTTCACTCGTTACTTCTCACTCCTCGCAGTAAGAAGTCAGAATGAAACAAATTGAAGAGTAAGACGTGAGGAATGAGATATGAGAAGTAAGACACTTCAATTCTCACTTCTACTTCTCACCTTTTGTTTTTCACTTCTCTTTTCTTACTTTTTACTTCGCGCTCAAACTTTTCACTTACTTTCTTACCACTTCTCTATTTTGTCTCTTTTTTCCATTAACTTAATCACTATAAACATTCACATTTGCAATTAGTCGGCTTAAGTACATTTTCGGCCGTTTAGCAATTGACATTTTCGGTCCTATGACGCGTTCTGCCATATGGCATTTTCAGCCTTAAGACCAGTTCGACCTAACGACATGTTTGGTCGTATGACCTGTTCGTCCAAATCACTGTTTTGGCCAAACCGCAATTTCAGCCAAATGGCATTTTCGGGCGGTTGATCTATCCAGCCAAACGACTTTTTAGGCCAACTGACCAGTTCTACCGAATGACATTTTCATCCGTATATCCATTTTGGCCAAACGATATATCCGACGGAACACCTTTCGGTCTAGTGGCTGAAATAGCTTCATTAACAACCTTTTACACGAAAACTTTAAATGTTTATCATAATAATTTTAATTCGTTACCTCCTTAAACAGAAAATACTTACTTGCTCATCTCATATTGCTTACATCTATGAAGGAAGCTATGTGTACACAATTTTCTAACATGATTTTTCTTATCGACTACTTCTTTGTTGACATTACATCTCCTGCTTTGACATTGTTGCCGCCTCGGAGATTGGAGATTGTTTCCTTGTTTGAGTATTGCTTTATTTAGTACTTCCACAGTTATAACCTGCGAGGTTTATAAGCTAAGTCACCGTTTTTAAATTTTTATATCAGGTGGTCAACAAGAAACTACTTGTATGCTCAAGGAAATCGAGAAACTTCCATGCACGTAATATTTTTGGACCGATCATCGAACCCAGTAACCTTCAGCATGACTCTACTTTTCCGCGCTAGAAGACCTATATTTCTACCCATTGCAAATGATTATTCACTAGATTTTAAACTCCAACGTTGGAATTGAACTACAAATTGGATCACATGATTGAATGCTTTTCTCCAAGTCAATAATAACAGCACCTATGTCTCACTTGTCTATGCTTTGCTTGCCCATCTTGTTTACGATGGTCGTTACTTCATCCAACCTTTGGCGAAGTATAATATTTGATGTAATCATCACATGATACCTCTATGCATTTGTGTTCGCACATGCAACCAACTGACGGCATAAGAGACAAATGGTAGTAAGGACATGTGACTAGTGAATTGTATAAAAGATTGGAATATACAATTTCATACAACGGCAGTCGTACCATTTTAATTCTCGTCGCATTATGTTTAAACAACACAATACTGCCAAGGATAACATCCTTTACAACTAGAAAATTAGTCATTATAGGCGGGACCTTTCTTGACCGTGCGGTAAAATGCGCGGTTACAAATAGAGACCCTGCTGAAGGTAGTTAAGTTCGATTCCCGACAATGATAATGGAGTAAAACCTGCCAAATCCATCAGATCCTTAATTGCCCTTTAGACCACTAAAAAAATGTCGGTAATCATTAATAAATTCCAATTTCGAATGGTGAACCTTGGAATGATAATTTTTTGCTTGAAATTAATTGTAATATATTCAACTGATGTGACTGTGGCAACTTTTCACGAAATAGCTCCAATCCATAAAATAATAAATGAATAATGAATCATTCCATATCCCTTCAGCATAAGAACCTACCAATGTGCATTAAAACACAGCCCACATACACCTCTGTTGAATTGGCACCCATTCATACACTCAAGTGCCTGCCCAATCTGGCATTGTGGAATCCTTTGAACAATAGAGATTCGTCTGCGTGGTGTGCGCTCGCTGAACCTTTGAGTGAGTGCTGCAAACAAGGACAAGGGTTGAAACGTGCTGCCTTTGAAGTGTGGCTTGACTGCCTTGCTGCTACTGTGTTGTCGATCAAACATATTGGAGGCGAGATAACACTGCATGTGTCCTCTGCCGACCGTGCATATATAAATTGTATACACAACGAGCTGCTCGTCACAGGCACTGCGCACATACACAGACATGCCACTGCCACACACGCACGTAGCACGTACCAGAGTAATTGGTTAGCTGATAAATTAATTAATTAAATGATGTCAACGTGCGTTTGCATCGGTTGATTATAAATGAGATGAGGTTCCGAAACAAAGGAAGATCGGCCTGCGGTTTATGGGACACTTTGTTAGCACGAAAGTGCGACATACATAGTGTGAAATGTGAATCAGTTTCTTTCTCGAACAAGGATTCAGGGCCATATCGATTCGTTCCGAATCAAGTGCAAAACTCGCAAATTTGAACCTAAGAAACACACCTGTATCCTTCGGAATCGAGTGCTGAAATTCCAGCTTAAACAGGTAATCGTCGTATATTCGAAAACTCCTGCTTCATCAAATCAAGTTCACCATAAACATTTTCATCGACCGCATTATTAAAGTTTGCCCCCCACGTAGTCCCTTAATAGGCATTTAGCTGTATCGCATTTATGCAGCTTGTTTACGAACATTTTATTCGCTGTTACGACACAATTTTGAGGATCGTTGAATACCATGTTTTGATGAAACGATATAAAGATCACATCCACTCCCCTACGTACCGGTAAAACTACGTGCCGTCGTAAACGATTATCGTGAATTTATGTGGCTTATCATTTTTCACATTAATTATTTACGAGAGCACCCACCAACCCAAGCCTTGGAAAGGAAAAAAAACCCAAGACATAAAACTGACAGGTGGCAGACCGCCCCTTTCCGTGGCGGCGAACGCAATGCCTAAACATAACCGAAGAAGATGGCTTTACGCCTCACGCCCGATTTGAGATGGAAAATATTATCTTTCAACAACTAGGTGAAAGACGCCAACTCTCCCCAGGATGTCCCCTCTTCAGTGCAGATCATCAAAAAAAATGCCCTGCTATGACCAGTCCAAGATTCCCTCAAGGGATGGGCCATCCGTGGCTTATGCGTTGCGTTTAGTAAGAATTAAATTTACGACACCGACCGCTTGCGCCTGACTTGGTTGGTGAAGGTGTAGCATGAAAGACGTTATCTCTAAATGCTCATCATCAGCAGCGGCAACGATGACACCGAAGCACACAGCACGAAGCTTATTCGAATTCGAAGCAGGGTCGGCTTGCAGACGGTTTGGGAAATTTGAAAATTCGTTGTGCGTAAAATGGGAGATTTTATTCCAGGCATTCGAAAATGTTTTCCGGCACGCTTCTGTATTAGTCAAAATCATTGCAGCTAAACCTTATATTACTGGTTGCTGGTTTCCTTCATAACTGGATCACAGAGTCCTATCATCATTGCATGGTCTTCTGATGGTCTTCTCGTTGGTATTAAAAAAGCAAAAGCAATCTTAATTAATCCCCAACGATAAATTTTCAGCTTCCAGTTTGTTATATGGAGTAAAATTGTCTGAACTAGTTCGAGAAAAAGCACCCTAAGTTATTTATCGCACTTATTCAACATAACATACATCAAATAAGTATTTGCTATCAAATATTTCTTCCACCAAAACATCGTAGTTTAATGAAACTTACTCTAGATCTAGATACATATTTCTTTTGACTGCTTTTTATGCATATGAAACTTGTGAAACACTGCTTGTGATTCATTAGCTCTAGTCTAATTGATCAATAATTCACTCATCACGACTGCGAAACCCCCCTTTAAGGTGACTAAACTACACTTTATAGGTGACTGTACACAGTTTTGATTATTTCTCTTCATTTCTTGCAACAACGATGAAGGAAAAGTAGGTAAAAATAAAATTGGAATAGCTTCATCAGCCGTAATATTGTAACATAATCAGAATCAATGCTTCCAACATAGCACCTGACGAGCCCATTAGATTAGGCCGACTCTGTGAAACTGTTCAGATGCGCCTTCCTCTTGGGCAATATTTAACACATCCGCTATATTTGCCGCACCTACATCATCCATCTCTATCAAGGCACCTTCCGAAGCATGCGGTCAGCGGTGGGCGGAAGTCATGAGATTTGTGCGTTTTAGCGAAACGTGATTCCCGGATGAATTTATAGCTGTTGGGCACGCTTTCGCTACGGTTTGGGAGAGGAGACCCGCCGTGGATTAAATAAAGTCATTCGACTTCAACTTTCGGCAAGGTAGTGCCCGTTATTGCCGCAGTATATTCATCCTGTCATGTTTCTACCACCTGCAATATATTTTATGACTGAAGAGCACAACGAGTTGTATTGACGTCAGGAAATGCTTGCGAATAGGTTTCTGTAATTTGGTGCGTGATCATAAACTGTTCGGAATGTTTATGTAGTTCGTGGTTAGTGTTCGTGTCTGTGAAGTGTGACAAACAACTGCAAGGAAGTCAATACATGATAAAAAGAGAAAAATGCCTCTAAAGAAGTCATAAACCAAGACATGAACTTAATTTCACGCAACTTTTCAAAACTGATGTCTCAAATTAAGTTTTAATATCGGATACTGTGGACCGAAGCGTGGCAATATGATTCGCTTTTATAGCATTTTGGTGTTATTTAAATTTTATGGAACTTCAAAAGCCTTTCATTAATCTTTAGAAAAGTGTTAAAAGCGTTTAAATAGTTGCTCAACTTTTTAACTTCCTAACGAGACTGTTCGCCTTTTTAAGTTGAAACATTCTCGAAATAAAAAATGACTTTGTATAAAATTGCTACAATGTTTCATTGAATAACTTTTACGCCCAAAGGGCAAACACGCTCTGCTGTTATTGATCATTAGCAACGATTAATTAGAGCAATTAAAATTTTCAAACATCACGGTGCCATTCCACGTGCAATATCAGGCTCTCGTTAGCTCGTCTATGTCTTGTCTGGAAATTCTCACATTCACCGCGGTCTTACACTAATTTAATCTGTTCGCCACTAGCAGTGAAAAGGTGCAGCAGCAGAATGCTGAAAACCGATGTGAACGGCTATATGTAGAGATTGACGTGAACCGGGCGGCGGTAGAACCCTGAGAAAGAATGGTGCTCTGAACATGGAAAAGCACAGCGAATGGAAGAAAAATCATTTCACTTAATTAGAACCGAGATTACTTTTCATTGCGGCCATTCTTTGGATAGTGGGATCTGAACTTTAAAAAGGTAGAAGGATATTTGCAAAACATGCAAAGCTGACAGAAATTATATTAAGAAACTAAAATCAGTAAATCTTCTTTTTGTGTTCAAAAAAAAAATATCATTAATGCTGCCAGCTTTATAAAAGCATAAGATTTTTTTTTTCATTTTTTTTTTTCTAATACCATCAACGAGTATATTGTATATAGAGTAAATCAACTTTAAATTATCGAAAAACGGTGTTTTTATCTAAATATTTTAAAATAATTTAGAATAATGTGCGGCGATTCCTAACTTAATGTTCATACTTTTACAACCTTTACAATCGATAGTGAGTGTTGATGTTGCCCACGTGCAAGGTTTGATGCAAACTAATGATGATGATGATGATGAGGATTAAGCGGAAAAGCGTTAATTGAGTACTGAGTTGATTGCAGTAGGGAGCATCAAAGGAAAATCAATGTTTTTACTATATAGTAATGCCTGCGTTGGCTAGAATGGATCGATAGCTAAATAAGGTTCGCGGGATTAATAATTTATTTGTTGGATACAATATTTTGATTGCAAATATTATAAAGAAAGCACAGACAAGTTACAAAGCTGAAAAACTATGTTGGAATGATTTCATGACATGGTGACGAACGAAATATGAACATTTAATAGTAGTTTGTGCAACAAGTTGCAAAAAGATGACTTTTTCAGCACGAGTTGTACGTTTATCCAACGAGGCTTGCTGCTGCCACCGCCACCAACAGATGTAAACAGTTGGTATGCATTTAAAGTTCCGAAAATTTCCCCCGTTGGTTTAAATCCAACAATATTGGCTCCCAACGTAGACCCCAAGATCAGAAGTCGCATGCCCTCCCGACTGAGGTAGCAGGGGCCTAAGCAAGCTAATGATCTCGATATACATTGCTCGGGAAGAAGCTGTTTATTCCGTCGCAGAAAGGATTACCTGTCATTCAACTGGATCAAACATCATTGGATGTCTCATGTTCGTCATCACAGAGGTCTGCTAGTTGAAGTTACGGCTATTGGAAGAAGAAATGGCTTTCGAAGGACAGCAAGCAGAAAGAAGTCGGATAGCTGAACAGAAAGAAGCGGAGAAACGTAGAGCATAAATGGAGAAAAAGTATAATCCTCAGGAAGAAGTTGTGAGTCAGAGAGGATCAAGTCAGAGCGTGAGTAGCGTGTACTTCCAAAGACGTTTGCAGAATTGGGTAGAAGAAGCAGACCGTTCGGAGGTTTCAGGGTCAGAAATATTAGTTATTTGAACTGCAGAAAGAACGATAGTGTTAACAATCAGTCGTTAGATTATCGATGTGCTTCTATCTGAATATGCAACCATAATCTACACGAATACAGCCCTCTGTGAGCTAAGTTCCAAGAATGCTGGAGAACTCAACGATTTCGGAGTCGAACTCGGATGGATTGTTAGGTCATTACCATTTACACACAATGCATGGAGAGGATGCATTTCAGCTCTCAAGTTCGCAAATTACAGCTGAACAAGCTGTTGCCATGGACTTGTTAATGTGTATCGGAAATCCGGAATAAAGGCCGATATTCTTTCCCATGTTTAACCCTTTCAGGACGGATGGGTCATATATGCCCAGCGGTTTAGATTGGCTATGTAAAATCACAGAAGAGATATAGTCCCTACTTTCTGCAGCAAAACTGTTCACCAATATGTGTAATTTGTAGGAAAAATATCTGGGGTCAAGTTTGACTATACCCTGAAGACCCAGATGTCCGAATCCTGGCGGAATACTTCGCTTATGAGAGCATGCAAATGAATCTGACATATTTGAATCCTAAATGACATTGTTTGACAGTTCTGCATACTCAGACAAGTTGAGCCAACCTGAACGTTATGCCTGTGATTATTACTCAGGAATACGAGATGCTCAAGGCACTCCAAAACGTTCTGGAGTTAAGCACACGGTAACTACCGGTCCAATAAAGGTTTTTGCAATGTTCTCATCGCCGTTTTATACTCAATACAGTACAATAGGCATAACGCATCGTGCGAACCCTTTTTTTGCATACGAGTTGCTCAAGAAGCTTCAAAATGTTTTGGAGTTCAGCCCGCGGTATCTACCGGACCAACAAAGGTTTTTGCAATTTCCTCGTCGTCGGCATATGCCCAATCTGGTTCAATAAACATATACGCATCATGCAAATCCAATTTTCTAGAATACGGGATGCTCAGCCCACGGTATCTACCGGATCAATCAAGGCTTTGGCAGTGTCCTCATCGTCGGTATACATACACCAAACCAGTACAATAGGCGTATACGCATCATTCAAATTTTATTTTCTTGAATACGAGTTGCTCAAGGTATTCCAAAACGTTCTGTGCTTCAGCCCACGATATCTATCAGATCAATCAAGGCTTTTGTATTGTCCTCATCGTCGGTATACACCCAAGCTGGTTCAATAAGCATATACGCATCATGCAAACCTAATTTTCGTGAATACGAGATCTTCAAGGTACTCCAAAATATTCTATACATAGTATCTTTAAGTGGTCTTGTTGTGTAGGGGTTATCACGCCTATCTAGAGAGTAGGAGGTTGAGGGTTCGAGTGGATTCTTTTTCGCAAATTTCATATCAATTTGTCCATTTCGAAACATGTGCTGTGCATATGCACAGCCAAGATATTTAACAAAAAAAATGGTTTTCGTACGGCCGAGTTGCCGAATAATATGCAATTAATTGTCAACGGACTTACTGGGATATCATATCATACACCATTCCCAAGTGCACATCGTCAACAAATTTGGTTGTAGGATTCGATCACATATGAGTTACGGCAACTAACTTGAAACATGTGTGCCACTCGGGTCCATAAGTTGATTCATTAGATAGATAACATGATCCGAGCTACAAAAGGGTCTATACAGTCGATCCTCTATACAGTCGAAGCTAAACAGATTGGACTAGTCATCAACACGTCGAAGACGAAGTACATGATAGGAAGAGGCTCAAGAGAGGTCAATGTAATCACGAGTTTCTATCGGTGGTGACGAAATCGAGGTGGTTGAAGAATTCGTGCACTTGAGCTCACTGGTGACCGCCGATAACGATACCAGCAGAGAAATTCGGAGGCATATAGTGGCTGGAAATCGTACGTACTTTGGACTCCGTAAGACGCTCCGATCGAATAGAGTTCGCCGCCGTACCAAACTGACTATCTACAAAACGCTTATAAGACCGGTAGTTCTCTACGGACACGAGACCTGGACGATGCTCGTGGAGGACCAACGCGCACTGGGAGTTTTCGAAAGGAAAGTGTTGCGTACCATCTATGGTGGGGTGCAGATGGCGGACGGTACGTGGAGGAGGCGAATGAACCACGAGTTGCATCAGCTGTTGGGAGAACCATCCGAAAATCGGAAGACTGCGGTGGGCCGGGCACGTAGCCAGAATGTCGGACAGTAATCCGGTGCAAATGGTTCTCAACAACGATCCGACGGGAACAAGAAGGCGAGGTGCACAGCGGGCTAGGTGGATCGATCAGGTGGAGAAGACTCCGGCCTTAGTCTGATATTAAATAAATAGTCGATCCTCTATGAATCGCTAATGACAAGACCATTGACTCAAGCATACATCGAGAAATGGAAAAGAAAATATTTTTAGTATGGCATTATTTGCTTCTACGAGTCGATATCGAGTCGTAAAACATCGAATCAAGGCATATTGTAGCTTGTGAAAATAATGAATGAAATAGTATTGGCTCAATGATCCTGCAGTAATGTTTAGCGCTAAATCGATACATCTTTTCAGGACATGGTTGATCAGGTAGATCGCATTTTTTGAACTCCCGGGAGTTTTGGAGAACCTTAAAGGTCTGAAGTAGCTTATAAACATAATGACTGAAATTCTATTGGCTTAATGGACATGCTGGGATATTTAGCAATTCACGGATACATCGTTCAGAACTTGGTTGATCGAGTAGATCGTATATTTTGTCCTTCAGGACGTTTTGGAGAACCATAAAGGCTTGCAGTAGGTCATAAAAGTAATGAGTGAAATCCTATCGTCTCAATGGGCCTCCTGGGATGTTTGGCGTTGAACCTATTCATCGCTAAGGACTTGGTTGATCGGGTAGATCACATCTTTTGAACTCCAGGACGATTTGGAAAACCTAAAAGGTGTGTAGTAGCTTGTAAACATAATGACTGAAATTCTATTGGCTCAATGGACTTGCTGGGATGTTTAGCAGTTCACGGATACATCGTTCAGGACTTGGTTGATCGGGTAAATCGCATGTTTTGAACTCCATGACGTTTTGGAGACCCTGAAATAGGTTACGTTAATTCAAAACTCGATTATTTCATGTCTTATGATTACATAGATATTTTTGGACATATTCTCAGCTTTGGACATTTCGTTTCTAGAGATATTTTCTGATGCATTCGAGGATGTGTACTCCAGAACAGTTTGGACGGCCTAGGACATTCGAAAAAAATGTTTCAACGCCTTTTTAGTTTTTTCTATACTAGTTTTGGCAGGTTCGAGCGGAGAACCTCAAATCTGTACTTAACGTCCATGTGAAAAAAAAGTCGTCCTGAAAGGGTTAAAAGTATTACCTCTATGTTTGGATTCACTGAAGAGAAAAACTTATGAAGCTGTAAAATGCATTTTGATGCACCCGGGGGAATGTCCAAGGAATAATGAATACATCGAAGATGCTTTATGGCCCACCGGAGGAAATCGCACGTACATTGATTGGGAAAATCAGTGCATTATCACCTATTCGTGATCGTCTTGATACGTTGGTTGACTTGCCGACAATGGACAGAACTTCTTTGCCACAGTTAACTCATGCGGTCTAACGGATAGCCACTAAAAAACGGAAGTTTCAATACTTCAATACTTTTCTATGAGAACATTAATGCTTTCAGAGAAATATTTTCTTATATGAATGAATCCTTAGAATATTCAGATAATGTCGCCCACACACTTTTACTCCAACATGTTCTGTTGTGTAAAATATGCCGTTAAAACAGGAAGTACTGCGGCGTGCATTGTACATGTTTTTCAAGCGAACAAAGATCGTCGATGGACAATTTTAAGGACAATTTAAGTTAGCATAATTCGCGCGCGGAGATGCTTACGATAGCACCAATGAAATCATTGGAAAAGTGCAATATGTTGCTTGAGTTTTCGAGAGTTTCGAAATGGGGTGTTATCCGAGTGTTTGAATTTTGTCGAATATGCAACTCCACCAACACAAAGAACCCTGCTCACCACGAATTCCTTCATAATGATCAAAAGGTTAAAAAACCAAACATTAGTCCATCGTCCTCAAACCATCAACCATTAATGAGTGGTGCTGAACGCAGGTGCCACACCTATCAAACATTGTCTAAATTGCTGCTATTCCGCTATTTTCCATCGATCGTGTCCGAACCAGAAAAGTCAATTAATACTTTTGCTTTCCTGGGCGAAGGTTCAGGTACCACCTGCTGGATCAATATCTGGCCCACAAGGTACAGCTGATTGGAACACCAAGCCAACACCAAATATGTTGACGGGTAGTTCTGAAAGATGTGAGAAGACCGCGTACATTGCTCGACTGCTGGATAATTCGAGAGCACTGACAAGTTCAACCTGGAGGACGTACAAACTGTCGCCGAGCTGCTACTACTTCGTCAAACATTGGATTTCAATGCCCAGAACCCTGATCGGTATAAAAGAAGCGCAGCTAGTGATAACATTGAAAAGTCATGAGAAGAATTCAATCAGCCAATTGCAACTAAGAGACAACTAGGTTGGGCGGTTTGTGGCAACTTGGGGTCTGGGAAAATGTATTCCGAACCACTATAGCTTCCACGTATGTTCGTCGAATTAAAGATCTGTTGATGTATTACAACAAGCGATGAAGGAGTTCCATTGACACTTTGGGAGTAACTAGTATGGGATAGCTTATCTTACCGACTTCTCAGGGGGCCATCACGAGATCGGAGTGCAAGAGATATGTAAACATCCGTCTACCAGACAACTACTCAGTGACGTTACGCCGTAACAGCTGCTTAGATAAGCATATGGCAAAAGATCCTCAACTCGCAGGAGTACTACAGCAGAATATACATAACTACAGCACAAAAATATATAATTATGAGCTCTACGACAACTGTCTGATGACATTTGGTTCCTACCAATCTTCCCATTCGTCGATGCCACCCTTGTAACATTTTGGTTTAATGATGGGTTTATAACACTCTTGTAGAGTAAATTTTGCTCTTCAAGAGCGTTATAAAACTTGAAATGTTACTTAGGCAAAAAACCCGGAAAGGTTCGAATTGGGTTGAACACTACAGCACAAAACTGTTCCCCTTTAAAAGACCCTTAACTGTTGAGCTCAGTCCTATAGATTCTACTATGATTTCGACTGCATTTAGAAGCCGTTACGAGAAACATACGCGTTGTTCCACCAAATGAAGATTCGCCGTGAGGATCGACAATGTTAATGCTCATATCGGACGAATCGGATGGAAGAAATTGTAGCCAAATAATGTTGTTTGCCGTAACATTAACAGTAAGCAATATTTCGCCAAGCAGTGCCCAGTACGCCAAGTTTCGTCAGAGTATAAAGCGGCGTGCGATGCAATCATCAATGCATACTATGTCTATGATATACTGATAAGTGTCTACACAAAGGAAGAAGCAATCCAGACAGCAAAAGTCTTCCGGCATATCCAAGGTCAAAGCGGTGTTGAGATCTGAAACTTCATAAACAATTTTAAAAGGCTTGTAAAAACAGTCGGGACGAGGAAAAAAGTCCAGACCTGTCATTCGAACTATCCACCGATAAGATTCTTGGCATGTGGTGGTAAACTACAACTTATGTCTTTACCCACAAGATCAACTGGAAGCGCTTCCCTAAGCAGCAGTCAAGTGAAACTTGTTAATATAGCAACCTAATTGTGACTGAATCTCATCACATTTAAAGCACTGTAATATTCGTATAACTTGTGTCCTGCTCGGAATGGTAACACCCTACTTAAAGGTAGCCGTCGGCTTACAAAACGGGAAGTATTCTGATTTCTGATGACCATATTCGATCTGCTTTGGATTCATCGCTCACTTCCTAACCTTTTTAAAGATATTGTTACATAAAATCTGGCGATATGGTATCTCATGGGAGGACGAAGCCGACAATGACGCGCTCAAAAAATGGCGAAAATGGCTGAGCTTTCTCAAACTACCTACTGGTCTGACTCTAAGGATGTTTTATTTTGGGTTAACTCGGACCATCGCATCGATGCTACAGTCAGTTTATAGGTTTCCACTGACTCCGCATATGAACTGCAGTTGGGAACGGTTAATACAAACCGTTAAAAAGAATATGTTTGTTATCTGCGCCACCAAGAAACATTCTGACGAAGTGTTGAGGAATCTACTCACAGAGATTGAGAACGCAGTTAATTACCGATCGCTTACATATGTTCCAGTAGATGACGATTCTGATCCAGCCTTTGCACCGAACCATTTTTTTTATTGGTCCTTCAAAAGGTTCGAAGCATCTTGTCAACCATGACGACATTGTTGATACGAAAATTATTTTAAGCTTTTAGTGGAATGTATTTACTTGTCATAAGACACTTGTACAATTCCATTTAATTCCACTACTTTATTGAACCTTTGACTGATACGTATTTCGAACTCAACAGTAAGGTCGTCTTCAGTGTCTCGTACTTCGTACGAGCGTTTTGGCGTTTATTCAAAAATAGACAACGAGTTCATCGCTACCGAAAGATACGAGCATCGGTGATAAAACGGCCACCAGTTGAATCCTTAGCCAACTTCTTTAAATCCGTTTGCAATGCAAACTTTTCACCAAATTTCCCGGAACTTATAAACTTACTACTATCATGCGACATTCGTTTTCCACGTCCACGTCACAATCCAGTCAGCTACCCTATTAATTGGTAAAATCCTAATCATCCAATATCTATTTATACTCGTTTTAGCGCCATCTGGTCTTGTTTTTATTGAGCCCGCTATAAAATTAACCACTGCATTCTGCTACTCGTCATTCATGCGGAATGTATTGGTATTTTGGATCAGGGTCTATGACATAGACTTGGCATGCTTTAGACAAATTTGTGTGTGTAGAAACGTGGTTTTGTTAAGTTCTTTTTCTAGTGGTATCGTTATTTTAATCAAATGGCTATTGCTAGTACATACAACACGAGATAATTATAGATATAGAGAGTAAATGGGATTAAACTGGAGACCTACTATCACTACCCTGTAGTCTTTCTTTTTGTTTAAAATCGCACGTCAAACTTCTATTCAATCAGTTGTGTTTAACTCACTGTCGGGAAGCTAATATATGAGTATGGACAGCTCAGACATATGTTCAGTTCTTCGAGCTGAGTCGAACGATAACGTTTTATGCTACGGACCTCTATTAATATATCGTTTCACAGTGAAACGACGACCTTTCGCTACAAGTGAATCGAATGAGAAAAGCAGAAACCCAAAGCGTCACACATTTGTAGTGTCCACCGCCTGGCAGCCATAACAAAACAAGCTCTAACGACTCGATATACAGCAATAAAAGTCCCATTTGTTACATCTAGTTTGAACTGCTGGTTGTGGAGCTATTAATGTTAATTTTACGATGTTCATCAACCGAAGCATACAAACTGTCTTCTGATGGTCGTTCGCTGTACGCTTCCTCTTTGTTCCGATGCAGCATGGCGCGATGACCAGGGTTGGTGCCAATGAACACTCCTTCGTAGTTCCGTTGTGTACTTCGAAATGTGTCGAAGTGAACTGCCAATCCGAGTTTCGCACCCGGCAATCGAAACGTACAATCAGCCGAGATTATATCTTCCATGTATTGATGAGCATTATTATTACGACAGCAATTATACGATTATGACAGACCCATAAAGTAGATAATGTGGAAAAGATGTTCCTCCTTCCTCGACTACCAAAAACTCTTATGTGACTACTTATACTCGCTGTTTTATCTTGGTTCTGGGAGGCATAGAACGTTCTTCATCCTGTAAGGATACTCTGCAAAGTGGTTCAGAATTGCTATAAAAGTGCAGAAAATTTATAACTTATTGTTCACACGAGTAAAATTTAGCGAACAACTGGTACATATAATCTTTTTGTTCTTTTCTTGTATGTATATTGTTGATCTTTTTATAGACACGAAAGAGTCATCACTTCAGCTGCTTGTATGTATTTCCACAAATTACTCCCAAATCAAAAATTTCTCATAATAATTGTAACTTCACTTCGATCCACTGTACATCAATGGCTAAAGTTTTTCTTTCACCATGTAACCGAATCATGTGTCACCGAAGCCGGGGCGGTAGAAATAAGCACAGACAAAATGTATCGACTCGACTATCAACAGTATCATCGCCAATGATGCCGCCGTCCTCGCCCTCACGCTCTAGTCCTCCAAGTTTGGAGCTATATTTACGTACGTTACGTAGCTTAGGGGGGAGTTTATCTTGTGACAGAACTCGGTTCCGCTTTTCTTCTGCTCGTCCAAAAGAGAAATATGGCACGTCCGTACCCTGCGAAGGAGAAAAACCAGAGAAACAAGATTGTATAAATTCAGCACCATAACAGCATTAAACTCATATATGGTTGGCAATCACTGTAATGTTCTTTATTATAGTTGCATAGTTGTGTTTCAGGAGAACTTGTTTATAAGAGGGGAAAAGTGGCTCTCGAGGAAATCGGATTTTCTTTTTCCCGCAATGCCGCGAAGAGCCATCCTGCATTGTTGTTATTGGTATGTGACAATCGGGAAGAAAAAGTCACACTCCATGGAATAGATAGCTTCTTTTGGACAAGAAGTGCAAAAAGCGTGTAAAACTGTTGAATACGGGATAACTTGTGCAACTCATGCATACATTGTGAAATATGATACTTCATTTCAGATTTGTAGGACAAAGATGGCCATAGCTTTGCAGTTTTGAATTATGTTTAATTTATTTGACACCAGCTGACCCGGCGAACTTTGTTTCGTCAAAAATTTATTATTCGATGATACGTGAGATGGTTGCATCCGTGCAGTGGCGTCGACTGATCGAACGTCCTAAGTTGCGGCTCCGAGAGCGTCTGTAATGGCAACCAGCGGCAGAGTAAGAAATGCTTTTCCCTGGAAGCTATATCTAAAATGGAACCTCTTAGTCTCGAGGTACAAATTCTCCGACAATGAGAAATGAGAATGAACAGTTAGAAAGGCAACTGGACAGCGAAGCTCGTTCCCCCGGAGCCACATTTCCCCTCCAAATTACCACCAAGCCTATAGCTCCGCTAACGTCTAAGTCAACATCATGCGCCACTTCTCCGCGCATCAGAATTCCCACAACAGTAATGTCAACATGTCCAAAATCTTGCCAGATAAGGAAGTTTTCTACGCTCCACAACCGAAAATTTTAAAGATTTAGCATCTATGGCTCAAATCACCCCTTCCAATGACGGAATCGGTTTCAGAGCTTTCAATACTCCTAAATGAAATCTCACCAATACACCCCCTAAACCAAAATGTCCCAAGGTATAGTTCAAAAACTCAGCGTGTCACTAGCAAAACCTTTTCAACAAGCACCCAAACACACTACACGCTAAAACTTCTAGCGTGCTAAAATCGGGCTACACTAGTACAGGCCGTTTCCTGATTCGGACAGTCCCCAGACCCCAATCGGAACCTTTGGACCGACCACGGCGTCCAGCGATGTTCTAGGACACAATAATAATGTCCTGGGTAGATGAGGCACCAGATCAGAAATCATTACCCCACCAAAACGGTCGGTTTAACCTTGTCACTTAGAGGACGAAGAAACGGACCTCTTTCTAGGGACGAACTTTCCTCCTGCAAGCCAACTGTTAAGCGCAAGGTTGCAAGCTGTTCCTTCTCCGGAGGACTCCGAGGGAGTCAAGCGTTTCCCGTTAGGCGTGCTCGGAACGAATTACTTTTTCTCGATGGACGACGTGGGAGACAAGCCATCGAAACGCATCGTGTCAACCGAACGACAACTCAAATTGATGACGTTGTGAGAATAGCTAACCTTTCCGGACACCCTGAAAATCTCCTTTCAGATGGTAGGTCCCATACTTTTCGGCCGTTTTTCGGGCCCCTCGAGGTCGCCAACCCGAGCAATAAGTTCCAACGGACTCAGCGTCCCAGGCATCCCAGTCAATACAAAATCGTATATGATGCAACATAAGATGCTGAAGTAGAGGCGATATACGTACATGCTGTATGGGGAAGTACATATATCGCCTCCACTTTAGCATCTTTTATGGCATCACATACGATCTTGTGATAATGCCTTGTGATAGTGCCTACCACCACCAGGATACCAGGCACTTCAACCTGGGTTATATGTCCTGCAACTTCCAGCAATGGAACATTGATTATTGGAGATTGTGTTGTACTCGGCCCCTGGACATTACCCGGAGGTCAAGACTTTGCAACGATGCCGCCGTGTGGGGACATATGACCACCACCTTCGACGCGAATTTAAACGAAACCAGGGTTTGCAAAAATCGCTCTCAATAGATAACGAACAACGATAAAAGAGTAACACTGACTCGAAACGGCGAGTGGGCTAATGTCCCCTAAAACCATAGTAGGCGTAGGCCTTGTAGCACGCTGTCCAATTCTGCCACCCAGTTTGCATTAACCCTCGCATGGTCTCCCCACATGCCTTGAGCCATTCATAGATAACAATGGGATCACTAAACGCGACTACTCCAGTAAGATTCGACGGAAACCACAAGGGGAATCCAAAAGCGACGAGTAATTCTTCTTTCAATGCAGTGGTAACTCTAAAGAGGTCTAAAGTTTTAAGCGTTCTGATTTTGTATTTATTTTTCGGCGGTCTGTATATACTTGGATTTACGGGCGGATGAATTTGAACATTTTAGGAATTTCGTTTCCGTTCTAAATTCTAATAACCTAAATTCTAATAAAATTCTAAATTCTAATTGACCGCGACAATTGGGGAAAGTCTCCTGCGTCAAGTCATTTCAATTACTTCAGGAGAGCAGCGCACTAAACGACACTTGTACCTATATTATTACTATGAAAGTGTAGTTGGTTTTTCCGTACTACTTTTCCTGATGTTGTAAATTTTTCACTTTTTGATATGCTACGTCATAGTTTCCTCTTCGTCGACCATTTTTATTAATTAATCAGTTCTGTTCAAATTTTAGAGTGTTAGTATTAAGTTTTGAAATGTTAATATTAAGGTTATGTATTTAAATTAGGACTTGTTATTAACAATTCCATTAAATGGAAGATCCCACGGTTGGACCTGAGAACAACCCTCCAGGATAAGGAGAATTTTTACAGTGAACACGGACTATGAGCGTGCCATGGATTTAGTAGCAATAACAACAAGGTGATTGGAGGATCCCTCCTTGCCGGCCAGTGCCAGTGCACATTGTAACGTAGGTATCTCGGGATGGACTTACTGAAAATCAAATCGACTATATATAGTACATCGATCGAAAATGGGGACGAAGGCCTCTTGTTGTCTGAAATAAATGCAATCCTGACATAGCGTCTGACCTTCACTTTCTAACTGTTGAGAACCGATTACGCATTGCTCGTATCGTATTCAACAGTGGGAGAAGAGACTATGAAATCGCCTCAACATATGCCAACTAGAAGGTCCAGCTGTTTGTTGAAGAACTTGGCCGAAATGTTACAGCGTAGAAGAGCACACGGACATTTGCGAATACCCATTTAAAGGGTTTCATATACCCATTTTTTGCATCAATACTGATATGTCAAATATTGGGTAATTTTTTTTTCACCTCGAATAGTGTACTTTCACCCCATTATACAGAATGTTTTCTGGTAATAAATAATGGGTAAATCGTACCCTTCCAAAAGTTGAAAAATAAAGGCAGCCATTTTGCCTGTTTTCTGGGGCAGAATTAAATTCTACAAAAAAACTAATTTAAAATACAATTACGGAACAATTACAACGCTTGACTTTCAGGACAAGGTAAGTGGTTCTTATTGGCAACTGGAATAGTTGAAGAAAAGAGCACATATGTTTCCATTACAGAAACCCAGTATGGATGAAGCAAAAAGTGGCCGATCGGGACACTTCACCTTCTGCAAGTCAAGGTCCACCAAGGAGATACACAATTTAACACGGGAAATCGACAATCAATCTTATATTTATATAAAATAAACATTGATGTTCCGACAAACCTTGGTGTTTGGTATTTTCTTCAAATTATCTCCAAGATATTGCAATAAATTGAAAATCCAGAAAAATTCATTTGGAAAAATGGGTAAATTTCATACATTTTCAATAACAAAACAGGGGAAAAGGGGGAACAGGGGATGAGAATGGGCCATTGTTTCAAGAATCCCGTATCTATGGATAATGGAATAACACCAAGAAAACTAAAATATATTTGAAGGACTTAGATATCCGGTCTTTTTCAAGAAAAGCAACGCCACCTGGAAGAAGCGGAATGCGACGAGATGGAACAGCTGTGCCGTTCTCAAGACACACGCAGGTTGTATAAGAAGCTCAACGCATCCAACGCAACGGGATAGTTATGGAAGCATCTTGACGGACGAAATGGACGGTGAAAATGGTCCTCGACTATGATCCGATGAAGGGGGGTCCCATAGCGTTGTTGGCTACACGTTCACCTTATAAGCGAATGGTCATGGGTTCGATTCCTAGCCCCTCCACCAAACCCTCGTCAGTCGCCGGATCCGCAGCCCATACGGTGGCGTTCTAGGGTACGCACCTTACTGTCAGGGCTACCTGATGACGACTGACAACTTGTACTTCTCGGATGAATTCCTCCAACGTTACCCGGATAAATGGCAATCGAACAATGCATCGATCACTGGATAGACGACATGGACAAACGGACACAATGGACGGACGATGAGATGAACTGGCAACGACAACAATAACGAATTATGGATATCTAAAAATAGATTTTGTGTGGATTCTACGCAGCAGAATACCACAGTAGATCTCGGCACAGTAGCGGTTAATAACACAGAGTGCCTATCAAATAAATACACGAATAAAATAAAAAACGATCCGACGGGAACAAGAAGGCAAGGTGCACAGCGAGCAAGGTGGATCGATCAGGTGAAGGACGATTTGCGAACTCTCTGTAGACTGCGTGGTTGGAGACGTGCAGCCATGGACCGAGCTGAATGGATAAGACTTTTAAGTGCAGCACAGGCCACTCCGGCCTTAGTCTGGTAATAAATAAATAAATCTTGACGGACAAATGTGTGGTGATCAAAAGGCAGGAGCAACACTACGAGGAACACGTAAATGGTGTTGAGAATACTGGCAGTTAAAGTCAAGGCAGCAGAAGAGACGACTACGTCAGTTCAGAGGAAGATGGAAGCCAACCAGCTCCCACATTGAAGGAAGTTAAGGATGCCATTCTGCAGCTAAAGACCAAAAAAGCAGCTGGTAAGGATAGTATAGAAGCTTGGCTCATCAAGATATGCCCAGAAAAGCTGACTACTTGCTTTTGTTAGAATTGTCAGAATCTGGGAAACATAATAGCTACCGGAGGAGTGGAAAGAAGGGGTCATATGCCCCATACAAGAAAGGCGACAAGCTTGGAGTGTGAGAAATTTCGAGTGATCACCAACCTTGATGCCGCCTACAAAGTGATATCCCACTTCATCTTCCGTCGTTAGTCACCAATAGCAAATGAGTTCGTGGGAAGTTGTCAAGCCGACTTCGTTCACGGTCGCTCGACGATGAATCGGATATTTACTGTACGGAAAATCCTTCAAAAAAAATGCCGTGAATACCAGATCCCAACGCACCATCTGTTCATTGATTTCAAGGCGGTATACAACAGTATAGACCGCGTAGAGCTATGTAAATTATGGACGAGAACAGCTTCCCTGAGAAGCTTACCAAACTGATCAAAGCAACGAAGAATGGTGTGCAAAACTGTGTGAAGATTTCGGGCGAACACTCCACCCGAGCAGCACAAGTCAGGGAAATCTGGCTGCAGCAACTCGATTGCTACTAAATCTGGTCACATATGAGTTGCAATAACCTATGTGGAATATGTGTGCTGCTAGGGCAGTTCGTTCGAATCGCGCTGGGGACTAAGACAAGGTGGTGCACTTTCGTGCCTGTTGTTCAACATTGCGCTAGAAGGTGTCATGCGAAGAGCTGGGTGTAACAGCCTGGGTACCATTTTCAACAGGTCCAGTCAATTTATTTGTTTCGCGGAAGACATGGACATTGTCAGCCGATTATTTGCAAAGGTGGCAGAACTGTACTGCCGCTAACCGCAAGTCGAGCACATCTGTATATGGAGGCCCATATACAGATGTGCTCGACTTGCGGTTAGCGGCAGTGTACACCCGCCTGAAGCAACAAAAATTGTACTGGTGGTAAAAGCATCAAAGACAAAGTGCATGCTAGTGGGCGGAACCGAGCGTGACAGGGACCACCTGGGAAATAGTATTACGATAGATGGGGACAAGATGAATACGCTACTAGGTGCTCCAATCTGCCAAGTTTATGGAAGAGAAGAAGGCGGGGATGAAAAATTCATTTTCAGTGCAATACGACAACAAACCCGCTGGCTATCCCATACTAAAATCAAAGATGGCTAAACCGTGAATTTGGCAGATTGGAACACCTAGTGGTGTATTCATCTTGGACGGGGATATTTTCGAGTTGGTCGATGAATTCGTCTAACTTGGATCCTTGGCCTACTACGGGCTCCAGAAGAAAATGCGGTCAAAAAAGATTCACCAAATGTGTCATGTACAAAACGCTTATAAGACTGATTGATAGTCCTCTACGAACATGAAACTTGGACCATGCTCGAGGGGGACTTGAAAGTACTCGAAGTAGATGGTGTACCAGTGGAAAATAGCTTACAGATTTTAAACGAGAGAAATGGCAAAAGTATCTACCGGCACCATTTGCATATTAGAGCAATTATGGTTTCTTTCGCCAAAGTGTCGATTTCAGTAAACTAAACCGCGAAGTAGATTAATTTGTGGCTCAGTGTAACGTTACACTCGACTCGCGCTATTATACTCGACACACTCGAAGATGTGTGCTATTACATTTTGTCTCACACACATGATAAAATATTGTGTTGGAAGGGTAACTGATAATTGCTGTAGATTTCATTCGAAACTGATGGTGTATAACCCTTTAAGTTTTAAATTTATGAACGATTTTGCACCCACATATGTTTGTTTCATTTGTCGAGGTGAGCCATTCGGTGGAAAAAAGGTATTATATTATTATTAATCGGCTCAATTTTGGAAGAAATAAAACTGCACCCAACAAGCGACTGTTAGATTTTCTAACAATTCTGTATAAGATCTATTTTTATTCAAAAAAATAACGTTAAACGTAAGCATTGAAGCTGAAGCGCAAACGTAGATATTATTGTCATCTGCTTCTACCACTCATACTGAAAGGTAAGGCACCGCCGAGCTAAATACGTTTATGTCAAAATGGGGAAGATTTAGGAATAACAATAAAAATATTTTTCCAGAATACAAGTTACCAGTTACCATTATTCTAATCCTATTAAAGCTCATAAAACCACCTCAACAGTTAAAGCTCGGCTCATTTATTTCGCCTAAAATAAGCAAAGCTCTGTGGCTTAAGTTGAGCTCACTCGTAAAAAAACGCATGAATTCTTGATGGGATAAGCCAACGCAGGATGAACAACTGCAAACAAATGGAATGACTCACTTTACGGCTCTGCAAAAAGCGGGAAACTCTAATTTAATTCCCGCTGAACAAATTATAACAAACATCATGTTAAATTATAAAGGGATTTAAAATTTTAGCACAACTTCCCGCCGACAAATGCCGGTATGTCCCAGATTTGCGGCGTACCTAGTGTGCATATTAGAGGGAAGGTGGAAAAAGTAAAACGGAAGATCTGCTGGCATTCATCTCATGTCGTATCCTTGGGAGCTTTCCTCTGTTCGATTCCATTCCAGGTGAATAACGAGCACAACTGTACTGGCCGTTTCTTGTTACATGAATTGTATGAGTTGTGACTTGTTTCAATTCAATGATTAATTCACCCGACGGTAATAATGTCTTTTACTTTTTAAGCTAAAATTGTTTAATTAGTTTGTAGGAAATTGTAAATAAAATCTAGCACCCACTAATTGAGAAATTGTCCATATCTGTTCAGCAACATATCTTAGGGCTTTTCATTCAAGTAACGTAACTTAATTTTGTAGTTCAATTTTCCTTAATAATTTATAATGCAGCATTTATCATACCAATTGAGATCCAACTGCATAAACTACATTATATGTACCTACATTTTAAGTTCATTTTCACACGTATATCTAAAAAATTGTTGATGTTACATGAAACATTAATTAAAATTAATTGATTTTTTGTCTTTCTCACAAGAACGTTTTCACGTGTCGTTGAATATCCAACAGTTTTGCTGATATCTCATCAGCATTTGAGTTCAACAGTTTTACAAACTTTCTTCTGTCAATATTTGTAAAACACCTTCAGGTCCTATTGACAGAATCATAAAGTTAAGCAAATATTCGTTTCGCATGGAATGAATTGTTCGGCTTTGGTTTGCGGTGGCATGATTATCTCTTCTACGGTTCACGGTTGGAGAGATATTACGGCGAGATAGGTAACCCTCGACGCGAAAAGCTTGAATCCTGCCTCTCGGGTTTATCCGACCGTGGCAAAGGGTATGGGGGAAAGAGTAGCGTAGCGGCAGGAATACACGTGGTGCGGCGCAATTTGTATGCTTGGTGTGGTGTAATGTGAAATGATTTATATCTCCTCCTTCATATACGAACACGGCTCTCGGAAGTTTTAATCTGTTTGGTGAATTATGGTTAGCAGAACTTTTGCCGCTATTATTCATAAAAGCTTCCTGTGGTTGATGAAAAACTTGAAGTGCAGAACAGTTTCTGTCGGAAGGCACCATTGCTGGTAGCTCCTCCGGCGAGAGCTCTGATGCCTGAAGAAAGTGATTATAAAATACCTGAAGCATGATATTCGGTTCCGGCCATAGTCGCTTCCCAGGATGTTTCGTCTATGTCGCTTTATACATGACGGAATTGAGATTCACGGTATATATCACGTACAGCATAGATACCGATTAACGGGGCTGACTGCTGCAGCCATCACTAGGAAACAGATTAAGAGATGATCCGATGTCGTTATGGCATGAGGAAGTAGGTCAGGTCCTGGGAGATAAATACCACTCTCGATGTGGTTTGTTTTTTACATAATCTGATATTGGAATAGCTTGCATTTTTATTTTGACTCATGATAAAGATTTCAGAATGCCCGAGAATTACAATATTCATTTTTTCATACCTTACAGTAAATTAATTCAATCACGGCGAGTAAATTGATGTTTTAATACAGATAGTTAATTTAAGCGTTTTCAGATAAAACAATTTGAAAATAAATTTGAAAAAAAAAATGAATTTTTTTTTTCAAAAATGTAATAAAAATATAAATCAGCAACAATTGATCACATTTGCTCATAACGCCAAAATAGTGAACAATTTCCACTAAGTGTATGAGACATTGAATTTATCATAAAGTGGAAAACATTGAACGTTTTCAATATTTTTTAAGTGTTAAGTGCAATCATGGTACGACACAGCACCTTCACAGTATCACCAACCCAGTGCCTATCAGCAACCTGTACCCTAATCTAACTTCTTCTTCTTCTTCTTATTGGCATTACATCCCCACACTGGGACAGAGCCGCCTCGCAGCTTAGTGTTCATTAAGCACTTCCACAGTTATCAACTGCGAGGTTTCTAAGCCAGGTCACCATTTTTGCATTCGTATATCATGAGGCTAACACGATGATACTTTTTATGCCCAGGGAAGTCGAGGAGACAATTTCCAATCCGAAAATTACTTAGACCGGCACAGGGAATCGAACCCAGACACCCTCAGCATGGTCTTGCTTTGTAGCCACGCGTCTTACCGCACGGCTAAGGAGGGCCCCTAATCTAAATTATCTAATCTTTATACTTTTCCTACCGAGATCGAGACTCGGATTGAAGTTAAACAACAAATGCATATTAACACTCTGGTTAAAAGAATGCCAAGTGGTGATTGGCGTAACTGGCAGAGGCGGTGCAACGTAATTTGATAGCTTACTGGCTGAGACGATCAGACTGGCTCTCCAGATCACTCGGCGGCTGGAATCAGGTGGGACTTCAGGCAGTGAGGTGGACGGCTGATGATCGTAGACTAGAGTGGCTCCATTTTTAGTTAAGTTCCTTTAGAACGATAGTAGGATCTCTGATGCAGTGATTTAGTTGTATATTAGACTGGTCTAGCATTGTATGGGGAGAAAAAAGTTGTCGAATTCTACCGGGTAGGATTGTGCCTTTGGCTGAGAAAATCAATCTTTGAAAATATTAGCTTAATCGTTTGTTGTATAAGCTGGCGCATTTCATTTGAAGTTTGTATGGTGGTTTCGGTCAAAATGCAAAGGAAAATTCACCTCCGTGACTCTTTCGTTCAAGAAATTGGTTCGGTATGCCCGATTGATCTCAGAATTGCAACAAAGTCAGTTGATATGTTAAAGTCAGTTGATATGTTAAAGAACATTATACGATGATTGATTTTATATAGATTTCAGCTGAATTATAAGGAGTTGAGTTATGCACTTTGGAATTCATTAATTGTCATGAAAAACGTGCGCATGTTTTCAAAGGTGCCCCGTAGAATTCGACAACCTTTTGTTTCCTGGGCCAGTCTATTGTAGATCCTTCAGTAGCACCAAGTCCCACTGTAAGGCAAAGGACAGCGTTTGTAGCTGACGTAGGAATGTCGAAACAGATCACAGAGCACCGAAGGTAATTCCGAAATTCGGCAGCTAGGGCACCAGCGATCAACACAACATTTCTGGGCAGCCCAGCACCAACTACAAAGCGAAAAATGATGGGAAAAAGATAAAAATCTATCACAATTTACCCTACCAGGTGTCGGTTTTAGAGCCTCCAATATTCCGAAGATGATTTTCACCAATATTTTATCTGGGTAATCAGGTTTCCGGTGGAATATAAACCAAGACCCCAATCCAACTAATATCAGCAAGCTGTCCTTCAACATATCGATGTTGAACTTGATAACAACCGTTTAGAACATGTGTTCCCAAACTGTGGGCCACTACTTCCAGGGAGGTCGTGGGCTGATCAATGATGGGTTGCGAAAAACGAATCTTGATTCATACTTTTGTCCCTATTTTGTCCCACAAATCTATCACAGCCACTAGATTTGGATCTATGTAGTGAATGGAGAACAATAAATTTTGAGATTTTGTCAAATACATTGAAATCCAAACAATTCAAATCCAATCCAAATTCAATCCAATTCTAATAAAAATCCAAGGTACATTCAATCTAATTCCAATCAACATCCAATCCTAATCCAATCTAAGTCCAATCCAAATCCAATCCACATTCAATCCAAATCTGTTCCACATCCATTCCAAATCCAATCCAATCAAAATCTAATTATGCAATTTTAATCCAAATCTAAATCAAATCCAATCCAAATCCAGTCCAAATCCATTCCAAATCCAACCAAAATCTAATCCAAATCCATTTCAAATCCATTCAAAATTCAATCCATATCCAATTCAAATCCATTCCAATCAAATCCAAATCCAACCAAAATATAATCCAAATCCTATCTAAGACCGTTCGAATCCCAAATCATTTCCAATCCATTCAAAGTAATATAGTGATGGGATTTGAAGCAATTAATAATGGTTTGTTCAATCTTACGCGAACTCATTTTGTTTCCAATTTCTAAAAGCCAATGTGGGAGGGTAGCAATATGCGATTCTGCTAGGTGGGTCGCATGTACATGTAGTTCGGGAACATCTGGCCTAGGATATGATATTTATCTAAAATTTCGCAGAGATATCATACTTAAATGAGATAGCATAAGTATATACCTAAATTTTAGACTTATGTTAACCAGTACTATTAGCCAATAACTCCAAACTTATGACTTTGTGAATGCTGGCAACGTATTTGAGCTTCGTAAATGTTGGATATTATTAAGCTTATACAACACGGCAGACTACGGTGGGCTGGTCACGTTGTTCGTATGCCGGAAGAACGTCAAGTGAAGATAATATTTAGTAGAGAACCCGGAAGAGGCCGCAGGCTTCGTGGAAGGCCGCGTACACGATGGCTTTTTGCAGTTGAAGAGGACCTGAGGGCGCTCAATGTTCAGGGCGACTGGAAGCGATTGGCCCAGGATCGAGTCCAGTGGAGAAGGATACTCCATTCGGCGTAGGTTCATCGAAGAGCTATAGCCCATCAAGTATCAAGTAAGAATGTTGGATATCTCAACCAATGTGTAATTCCGCTACGACTACTAAGTCAGTAAATTCCAAAATAAACTTCAAAATAATATATTAGGCTTTCCAAACAACCTTGTAGCATATGATAGATCTCCATATCTCAGATTTTGATAGAACTAGCTTAACGGGTAGTCTCATCCCTAGTAACATTTTGGTTTTATACTAGTTTTATCACACTCTTGTAGAGTAAATTATGGTCTTCAAGAGCTTTATAAAACGTAAAATGTTACTTGGGATGTACACTAAAGTCGCCAAGTTATACATTTCAAACTAAATTTATTTTAACCAAAATCAACGCTTCCATGCCTCACCTTGGGATTTTCTAGATTGTCAACCCTTTTCTCGGCAGTGTCCCAGACACGCCTTGTGCTATTGCAGCAAACCACAAACCATTTTCCAGCGGCCTCACACGCTGTGATTTTTCAGACACGCTTTGTGATTTTCCAAACCACAATCCATTTTCTAGCGATCTTCCAGACGCGCTTTGTGATTTTCCAAACTACAATCCATTTTCCAGCGGTCTTCCAGACGCGCTTTGTGATTTTCTAAGCCACATTTAATTTTCCAGCGGTCTTCCAAACACGCTTTGTGATTTTCCAAACCACAATCCATTTTCCAGCGATCTTCCAGACGCGCTTTGTGATTTTCCAAACTACAATCCATTTTCCAGCGGTCTTCCAGACGCGCTTTGTGATTTTCTAAGCCACATTTAATTTTCCAGCGGTCTTCCAAACACGCTTTGTGATTTTCCAAACCAAAATGTGTGGCCCCAAATGGCCGGAGCCACGGCATACAAAAAACAAGGCAGGCTCATCACGCATGTAAACATTCAGTTTGAATGTAAACATGTGACGTCACTGCTATCTTCGTACAAGCTGGACCGAGACGATGCTCTACGGTCGCAGCATGCTTACTTTTGTACTCCAACATGTGGCGATAAAATATGCGTCACATTCGAAGTGTCATTTTTCTAACGAGCCTACCTTGTTTTCTGTATACCGTGGCCGGAGCGGATAGTTATGACAGCAGCTCTCCGTGACTGCGTGTGCACGCCACGGAGGTCTGACCAGAAGAGGCCGAGTCATGGCTTGCTGCGCACTGATCGACACGCTGAGGTGTTAAAGTATAATCACACGCTGATGGTAACTTACTCAAACCCCACAAGAATGACGGACGCTGTGAGTATAACAAGTTCCTCCTGGCATCATCCAAGCAGGACCTTCAATTTCGAGTGGTAAGACCCAGCTTTTTGCACCGCTCTCTAGGTACCCCAGGGACCCCCAACCGGGTTATATGCAGGCTAGCCAGAAACTACTCGCCGAGTAAAAAATAAGCAAGAGTCAGAGTTTTTTGAGGAGCAAATATAAGCATAAAAACTTACGACAATAAGCAGTCCCAGCGCTCAGGGCAACCGGGCACTCTAACCCGAGTGAAAAGACTACCAATCCATCCTATCTTTCCAGAAATCTGTTCCTAGATTCGTTCCCTACGGTTTTGCTCCTCCACCAAACCTTTTCCAGGGGCCAAATATTTTACATATCTACCTTGCAAAAAGCAGCACTCCCACGAAAACATCCTTCACTGATAAGTCACCTGAATCAGTCCTACCTTCGACTGGTATGGACCAATACAACCTTCCAGCCACCTTTCCGACCTCCACACTGCTCCAGAAGGTACAACTTTTGCTTCAATGGAATACCAATGGATATTGGAATAACCTTACGAACTTTTACGAACGAGCTATTGACCAAAAACATCCCTCTCGGTTATCGGATTCCGTAAAAAGCGTTGCAAACCTGGTGCCATTCAACAACAGATCACACACCTTCTTCAACAGTCACTCCGCTACCGGCATCGACGTAACCACTGCTAGCCAGTCCCTTCTTTCTATCCGGATGATTGTTTTCATTTGCAATGGAAGCAACGATTAAGAACTTAGCCCAAAACCCCTCTGGCGCTATCACTATATCTTTTAGTCGGTCCTGGCAGTCACAACTTTTTTGTCGCCTAGGGTGCGGGTTCCTGCATCCTACCATTCAACATATACGTTTGTGGGCTTCGTGGCCGTGCAGTTAACAGCGTCAGTCGTCTAAATGCATCTGCGTGCCGTGGAGTAAAGATTCGATTCCAGCCCTAATAAGAACAAAACTTTTTGTAAAGCGTAAAATTCTCCATTTGGTTCTCTGGGTGTTATGTCCGTTGTTTAATGCAGGGTGTTAGTATTCAGTATGTGGACCTCTGGCCGAAGACGGCGATCCTGTCTTTTTCATTTATTATATGTCGAGACACACCTGGGCGCACACGCATCAAGGCACAATCTGAAGTTAGTACAACCACTTCGATGGGATTCTCAATGTCAGCTAGCAAGTCACTTCTGCAGAAGGGATACAAGTTCTATAAGCCAAGCATTAAGCTGAGCGACGTTCCCATTTCAAACCAGCTGATAGTGAAGGTTCTGGGGGTATCGATCGACCTTCCTGCCATATAACCTTCCTGCCCTACACAGTATAAAAATGTTACAGCATATATGAAGTAACAAAAAGGCTCCATTCGATTGAACTCATTTTTCCATCACTTTTCAAAATTACAAGTCGTCGTTTCTATGGAGCTTGTATTAAATATTGTATACAAGAAAAAGCTGGATGTAAAATCAGAGGCTATTGAACACAAAAATAAGCGTTTCAATATTCCCACGACGTGTAATTTTCAGAATTTTTAACTGTGTACTCTCGAGCAGTCAAGGTAAGCTGCAAGACAAAGGAAACTTGATCAAGACCCTCTCCAGGCTCCACTGAACCAAAAACCGAGCACAGCTCTACGGTTTAAAACTCACCTGCACAGTAAAATATTATGAAAATAAGGCTCTACGGAATTCACAATTGAATGTAAAATTTGGTAACATAATGTGTACCAGATCATAATTTTAAGTTTCTGTGATGTAAATGATAAAATCATTGAAATTTCAATTCAATATATCTTAATTTTACATGATTGTATCGGAAACGAGCACGTGGCTGTCAAAACAAATCAAAACAAACCCCTTTCCATTTCATGCAAACCGCAGCTGGAACCTAATTTATTCACATAAGCGTTTACCAAATGTACACAGTATAAAAATGTTACAGCATATATGATGTAACAAAAAGGCTCCGTTCGATTCGACTCATTTTTCCATCACTTTTTAAAATTACAGGTCGTCATTACTATGGAGCTTGTATTCAATATTGCGTACAAGAAAAAGTTGGATGTAAAATTATAGGCTATTGAACACAAAAATATGCGTTTAAATATTTCCATGGCGAGTAATTTTCAGAATTTTTAACAGTGTATATATTCGGATATCCCAATAAGATGACGGTCCTGTCGCAGCTTTTCATCGCTATAACTCAACGATGTTCGGACATTTTGGCGAGAAATCTGTGATGCATTCAGCTAACTGAGTCTCAAACGATTCCATCTTGAAGGAATTTCCGTGTCATGTAAATTTAAGCTATCGTTCAGCCTGATGAAGAATTATCGAATAACCAAAAAGCTTAACCTGTTACACTCCGATCGACATGATATTATGAAGCGGAAATACCCGAAAGGCTAACAAGTTAGGCTCTCACTCTGAGGACCAACGTTCGATTCCCATGCTCTGCTTCTTTTTTTTTCGTTTTCCAATAAAAATAGGAACTGTAAAATTTCAGCACGCGTAAATTTAAAACGACCTATAGCTTTATGTTATTTAACACGGAGCAGATTTGTTACATCTACTTGAAATGAAAATTTACAGGTTTTGTTCGTACTGTGTGCCTCCCCCACCGAGAGCTACCCGACATTCGAGTACCGACCTTCCATACATCAGGATAACATCGACAGCAGACGAGTCTGCATCTGCTATCGTGTACTGGTGACCATCTATTCCAAAGCCGCCTCTTTCATAGCAGCAACATTTGAAGAACACCAGATACCTCTCCATGTTGGAGAGGATCATCGGTCTGGCCGCACGGGCACGGATCCACTGCCACGGAGTGAGGAACAGGCACTCCTTCGCTGTAATCATCAACAGCTTCATTGCTTACTTTTCAGGAAGGACGATAACGCGCAGGCACTCAAAAAATAGCTAGCGGAATTATTGAATGCTGAATATGAAGGCCGCGAACATAAGGTCACGAATGGGTCCGTTTCTGGTCGTGAAATGAGGATCGATGTCACTGGGTACAACTTGATGGTTTCGGACAGTCTGTGTTATATTTTCTCCGCCGCCGCGTACCCGTCAAGATAACCAATCCTCTTTGTATTCAATGACCCTGCTATCGCCATCACAGCTCTGCAGATTGAGCAGACGAAATCTTCACATTTGGTTCTATTTGTTTAATTAGTTCTCGAGTTATGCACTGATTTCAATTCAATTTGCATAGGAGCCTTCCCTTACATAAACGGAAGGGGTCTCGAAACTTTCTTGCCTTCAAAAATCTCTTAATGCTAAATTTGGTATTTATTTATTCTGATTGTCTATTAATTATTTATTAAAAGCAAAGATTAGAAATTTAACAAAATATAAATCTTCTTAAAGTATATGATAAATTACAGAATTCAAAGTCCATTTTTCAATTTACGCAATAACCTGGTGCTTGACCTACAACAACCTCCAGATGTAAGTCCTTCTAACAAGCTTCGTTGTGGTTTCAAAATGAAGTAATCGTCTCAAGAATGGGATATAAACGCTTATTGCAAAAAATGTACAGAGCTTCTGCCGGATATTTCTGCATTTTCCTTGGTTGAGGATTTAGCTCGAAAGTTGGTGTGAGCTAGAAAAATGCGAGGCAATAAATAAAAACCACAAATAAAACAAAGCAGTAAGAATTTTTCTGATGCCACAGCGCTGCGGTGAGATTTAGAAGGATCCATGAAAAGCTTAGCCAACAACAGATGAATTTTTCATTAATTTTTTTTATGTATGCCTGCCTGGTGCTTCCCCGACGGATATCACCAGCCGGTTTTAGGATTTCACAAACACATGGAGTTGCGGTCGTTTCAAATTATAACCAGGAGACAGGCAAAAGTTTGCGTCAACAACGCCGCCTTCGGATTTCGGCTTGGCGTAGCTCCGTCTGACAATACCTACCCCTGTGCAATGCGGCAAAAATGTTGAATCATTCTTTGCATGCATATTTGCGAAATAATATGAATTTGCCTTCAACTCAAATTCCGCGGATCAGTGGCACGTGATATAACAACTGATGCTGCTCCAAGCCCCAGACAGTCAACCGGTGACTGGGGAAAACACTGATGACGGTGAAATATGGAAACTGTTCTTTTATTACAGCGCTGCACACTCGGGGTGTTTTGGAATTTATAACAAACCGTAAATCACACCGGAAAACGTTTCATTTTGTAAATTAAACACACAGAAATCCCATAAAAAAGCTCACCGTTGGGACCAGTTTTGGGTGAGAATTTTCAGCACATGACCAGATGCCTCGCAGGCTCTGTTGATTGCGTTTTGGAGGCAGCGCACACAATTGAATGAAGGTAGGGAAGACAAAAATCAATAAAACTGTTAATTTATTAAATTGAATTCCTATGCACTCGAAGTACGCTTCGGATGAAGAATTTGGCTGATCCACGAAAAGGTAATCGAAATGATTACTACTGTGCTTAAAATACAGTTTATCTTGTTTATGTGTACGTAGTACGCATTCGAGGGTGGGTGAGAATCATCACGCTTTTTGTTCAATATTTATCATTTTTAACACTTGATGGGCTCAACTAGGATATTTCCTTCATTATTAATATCAAGTTGCTAAATAAGTTTATTCACAGACATTGCGGTTCAGTTTTCTCGATTATCTGTGTTAACATTGAAGAAAATAATAGCGTTCAAATTCTTTGTTTTTAAGTTTGAGTGCAACAGTTGGAATACATGATCGGTAACACTATTTCATTTAAACCTGGATCAACTCACGTAGCGATGGTTGTGCCTTTCTCGTTCGTTATAGAATTTGTTTTTAAAGAGCGCATAATTTATCAAATAACTTTCTGGAGAATTTTTCTTTTAGATTAAAATTCAAATATTTTGTCATAATATAACTCTGGGATGCGATCATTTTTTCGGGAAATTAAAAAAATGATTATTGTTTGCAATAACTGTGATCTCAACCAGAATGCACAGTGTTTTGGGTGTTTAAGTCAGAATAAGTTAACCTTTAGAAGATTTCCAATGTTTTCAAACCATTTTGAATATGATGAGTTATGAATACGTATATGAAGCTCGCATTGTCCTTGGTTGTTTAATACAGCATACTTTTAGTGAAATCCTGTTAAATGAAATATCGATAATATTTAGCTCATATTTGCTAGACTATGTTATGTCTGAGTTCCAACGAACACGTTATCAAATCGATGCTCACTTAGAAGCATGAAGCCAATGCGTGAATAGGAATTAATTAGCTTGGCGTGTATAAAGACGTCATAACGAGTAGCATTCCTCACATCTTCTCGACTACTGCGTACATCATCTCAAATTGAATGCAAACAGGTTCAGCGTCTACCACACTCTTAAGTAAATAATTAAATGCCGCCACTTTTTTTAAATGGGGAAACAAATCACAATATTATTCCTCGCATCGGGCTGGTGTAGTGGTGCGTGTTAAAACAACAAAACACCTCCGCCACGAACCGATCTACATCGTTTGCATAGGCTAATATCAACTTTCAGCCATCGTTCATGATGGTGGAAATGCATCAAAGAGGTTTCAAGACGACATTAGCAAAACTACAGTTGAGAGGCTTCTGTACCACCTTTTGTTTGTCTTTCCGTTACCTCTTTAAGTGTGAGCACGTGCCTAACCTTCGACGATGATGGAAGGAAAACGCCTGATTTCTGAACAAATCAACAACAAACTAGCCCAGTGTTCCCAATCTTGTTAATTAATTTTGATTTGGTAGCGACAGATACTTCCAACAGGTGTGCAATTCCCGTCACAGGCTCTAAGCTTTAGTGTTTACCGAAAACTCCACAAATTAGGTTATTTGCAAAGTAGAACAAAAAACCAATAGAACATGGATAGTTGAAAATCTCTCCAGGGTTGAACACAGCGAAATCTTTTTGATTTATGTGCAACTTGTTTGACCAAAACGCTTGATTATCGAAAGCCAACATGCCCCTGTCTTGTAAACCAATAAAACCGGAAATTGGTCGTTTATATTACCTTCTTTTATGATTATGATAGTCGATCCGATTTTTCAATTTGCTTAGGTACACCATTTCCCAGCATCTCCGGTCATTGTCGCTGGCAATATTTGCCTCATCGACAACAGCCGCCACAGTGTGGGTTACAACAGATGATGTCCTGCGATAACGAGAACAAATTAATTGAATAAACGGCCGCTCATTTTCACTGTCACTGTAAGCGAGGAAAAAATAGGTCCATAAGGTGGGGCGTGTTGACATGCGTCAACACTTATACGCCATTCACACCATTTGTGCGCCGAAAGTACTCCGTTTCGAAGCTGTCGGATGGAACATAACTGCCTTCAGGCGAAACTCTGTTATGACTGGCTGCTCGGTAAACCAAACGGAGGAAAGGTTAGAAATTGTGTCATTAATCATTCTGATGTATCCCACTCCCTCCTCGGTGCATGGATGTATCATGACTGTCAATCGTGTTGAACATTGTGTAAATGTGATCATCTTTACCGTGATGGGAGATGATGAGCTGCTCTGTCGGGAAACTTCGCTGCGTAGCTTACTTTTTGCAAGACTTGCTGTTGGTGGTTGTTTGTTGATTGCTCTTTTTGTTAGAATCGATGGGACGTGTATCAAGTGGTTTGGGAATTGGAATAAGACCTACGAACCGAGAAACACTCGTTTCCAGCAGTTAGGTAAATGGGACAACAATGTTAAATGATTTCGTTGTAGATGCGAGCACACCTGTGCTTTGCTACAGCGGTATCAAGCTTATCGGAGATGTGATCATAATTGCTAGACAAACTAGAACAATGCAGTGCAGGAAGTTCACTATAAAATGTTTTTATTTTAAATTGTTTTTTTTTCGAAACCTCTTTAACTATGGGTAGCCCAGGGAAAGCACTGGAAATTGAAATCAAGGTTGAAAGAACAACTTCTTTATTTCGAGCTATCCCAAGGCAGTTGTTTTAGCCGAGCTTCATTAGAACATGAGTTTATTCACAACGCGCAAAAAAGAATAAAACATTGCCTATCTGAGGCTGGCCGATATCTGCTTTGAGTATTTACCGCAGATCTGACCGAATTCTACTTGTCCGAATAACACGGTAGCCCGAAAGTCATCTAGCCTTATTAAATTGGGCCGACACTGCACATTGGGCCACGCTGGGAGATTAGGAGGAAAAAAATATTTTCACCATGATGATAATATTTTAGGAACAAAGTGTCTTCAGCAATGTCAAAGCTTATTATTTAGGCTTTATTTTGAAGTTTGTTGCAATAGGGTGGACCCACTACATTTTGAGATAACATTTTTAACTTCTATATTTATAATTTTAGCATTGTACGATGTTCTAGAAAGTTATTCTTTATTCAAGTTTGAGGCACTTTGCTGAAGAAACCATTGCTGTACAACGTTTATATAATTTGTTATGATAGTTTTGAATAATTATGTTTTTTTTTTCCTGTTCGGGTGTGCCACTGCGACCAATTATTAGATCTATTGTAGCGTTACCCGTATCCTTAGTGTTTAAGTGCATGTCGAATTACTCCAGTGCTATTGAGAAGCAATGCAGTATCGGTTTCGATACAGTTGTTGTTTTGTTTTCTCAAGACCACCATGACAAGGTCCCGCTATTTAGACCCTCCATAGAGAGCAATCCCATTGAAGTCGCGCCCCTTATCAATAGGAAATCAATCCTTTCTTGAGAAAACAGAACAGTGATACTGTTTTTGGCCATGCATCGGAGCCCTAGCCACATCCATGTCTTGCTTCTAGAATATCACCAGTAAACAATTAAAACCCGGGATTTAGCTCTGTCTACAAGACCATTTCAAGCAAAAGAATTTGTGCAGTAATAAGAACTTCCGTGTGTTCCTCTCACTACCATTGTTCACCAGTTCAAGAAGAGTTAGTACGTATTTAAACCCCTAAATCGATTTTTCCAGCAGTCAGTTCAGCCTAGGACCGGGTACCGAGGTTTTTTAACTAATTTCTTGAAAAGTTGTTTCTGCTTCATACAGCTGTCAGTCTTTCAACTATCTGCAAGGTAACATTAATTATGTTTTATTTCTGAGACTGCTGTTGGTAGCGGGGACTAAATACGATGAATCCTTAATTACCACAACTTATTGCCCTAGCTAGAAAAATGGATTAGGTTAGGGCTCTGTTTGGTAGATCTTACACCGCAACACACTACGTCAAAGTGATCTACCGTGTTACGGGAAAATATGTTAGGGTGACCCTAAAAAATCAATATTTTAATTATAACATTTTTGTTTTAATTTTTATCGAAGTGACGTCTTCTACAAAGTTTTAGAGCATAAAAAAATGTTTTGCACGTTTGGTTACATAACCAAGTGAATTCCTCATTGGTTACGATATCGCCACTGCGCAAAGCTAACCAAGTGAATTCATTGGTGGATTGCAGAGATATCACCGTTTTTTTCTTGAAAAAATCCGTTGTTTTAAAATGCCTGTATTTTTGAATGGGGGAAAAAGGAGGATCAAAACAGAGGAAGGGCTAAGGATTGCTCTAAATATTTTAGTTTTGGGGAATTTGAGGTTTTTCCATTATTTAAAAAAATGGCTGTATGTATGATGAAATCAAAATCATCAGTTCTAGAAGTGTTATAAAACCGAAAATTCCGCCCAATTCATCAAAAACAAAATGTTTATGGTACAGTTTCCCCTCGTTTATCCGGATCTCGCTAGTCCGACGACTCGTTAGTCCGGATCTCGCTAATTCGGAATTTTCCGGATTAAAAAGTATCAACACCCATTTAAACACATTGTGCTGTCAGTTTTCAAATTTGTGCTGTGATTTTGTTTTGGTTCATTTGTATGGATTTGACAGTCGGATTAACGAGAGAAACCCCGGTAGTCCGGCCATACATTTGTCGGATCAGCGGGGGTATACTGTAAACATAATTTCCTTATATATTTCCAGCGCATCTTCACTTAATATACCGATTGGTAGAATAACATGTTCAATAATATCAACGCTTATCAACGTGACCACTTTACTGAACAGACAGTAATCGTAGGTTGTTTACATCACTTGTTCAATCGATTTTACTTTAAAATCGCTAGGGCGGTACGGAAAATTAGGTTTTTCGAGCGTAATTTTTTTATTTAATATTTATCTCACTGAAAATATTCTACACGCTTCTTCAATATACCTTTACACGTTAATCGAATCGGTCTGTTCAGTAAAGTGGTCACGTTGATATTATTGAACATGTTATTCTACCAATTGGTATATTAGGTGAAGATGCGCTGGAAATATATAAGGAAATTATTATTACTATAAACATTTTGTTTTTGACGAATTGGGCGGAATTTTCGGTTTTATAACACTTCTACACCATTTTTTTAAATAATGGAAAAACCTCAAATTTTCCCCAATACCAAAATATGCAGAGCAATCCTTAGCCCTTCCTCTGTCTAACCCAGGGAAAAATTGATCCCCCTTTTTCCCCCATTCAAAAATACAGGCATTTGAAAACAACGGATTTTTTCAAGAAAAACAGTGATATCTCTGCAATCCACCAATGAATTCACTCGGTTATGTAACCAAAACGTGCATTTTTTATGCTCTAAAACTTTGTAGAAGACGTCACTTCGATAAAAATTAAAACTAAAAAGTTACAATCAAAATATTGATTTTTTAGGGTCACCCTAACATAATTATTCAAAATTATCATAACAAATGATATAAACGACGTACAACAATGGTTTCTTCAGCAAAGTGCCTCAAAATTAAATAAGGAACAACTTTCTAGAACATCGTACAATACTAAAATTAGAAATAAGGATGTTGAAAATTTTATCTCAAAATGTAGTGGGGCCACCCTATTGCAACAAACTTCAAAATAAAATTTAAAAAATAAGCTTTAACTTTTCTGAAGACACTTTGATCCTAAAAAATTATCATTATGGTGAAAATAATTTTTTCCACCTAATTTCACGACGTGGCCCACTGTGCACTGTTATTAGGCCAAACACTAACTGACCGAATAAGACGTTTGGCAGTAGTTGATTTGACCGTATCAAACGTTTGACCAAACGAACAAATTATTTAGCCGCGTCGGCTTTATGACAGAACAAGTCATACGTTTGGCCAAACAATTCATTTGGCCAAAAAAGTCCTTTGGACGAACAGGTCATTTGGCCGATAATGCAGTTTGGCCGAAATGGTCGATCGGCATAACGGTCCATTTGACCGAAAATGTCATTTTGACGAACCGCTGAAATAGTTGAAAATGTCATTTAACTTTTGGTAAATTCACTTCTCATTTATCACATTGAACTAACTTTTAGGTTTTTCTTTTTTCCCTTTCTCAATTCTCAATCCTTCCTTCTCACTTTTTGCTTTTTAGAGTGCTTGGTGGGCATACCACTTCTACGTCATTTGTAGGATGTCGTGGTTCAATCCCAGGCCGTGTATCTTTCCATATATTTGTCACGTTCCAGCAGATTATTTTCGATTTGGCACTGTAGGTACCTACCAGGCTGCATTGTTTCTCGGTTTGGCTTCATTCGCTCTCGTTCGTACGGTTCTTTTAACTGCGGTTGTTCAGAACGTGCGAAATGATAATCAACACCGTCCAATTTCGTTTTCCACCCACCGCTCCCCGGCCATCATGGGTAGAGGTTGCCGGCTTTGTGCGACAATTGGATACCGATGTGTCTCTCATGGAAACGGTATACAAAACAGCACTGGATCGGTCGCTGTTCGTAAAATTCGTTTCGATGGATGCAATGCAGGAGTCTTTGAGGAAGAATAAGGAACCGCGAAAATTTCACTATTCTAGCGGGATTGCAGTGGAAGTAAATATGACGGCTGCCGGTAGCAATATGCAATACATACGTGTATTTGACTTGCCACCAGAACTACCGGATAACGAGCTAGAACAGCGTCTTGCGGAGTACGGAGAAGTAGATCGCGTGGTCCGGGAAAAATTCCCGCCAAACTTAGGACTCGACCATATGTACACCGGAGTGAGAGGTGTTTACATCGACGTGAAGACGGAAATTCCTCCATCGCTGGAAGTGTCAAATTGGCAAGGTAATGTGTTTTACAAGGATTTACGAAAAAATGCTTCGTGTGTCGGGTAGAAGGACATCGAAAGGATGTCACAGCGTGTCCCCAAAGGAAAAATGGGAATCAGCAGAAGGAGCAAGCAGCCGGTGCGAACACGCAGAACGGACAGCGGAAATCATACTCTGGGGTCGTTATTGGCTTCGAAGCAGCATCGGGACAAACATCGGCGGAAGCAATGGAGAATGACGTCATTGAAGTGCCAGAGGAAGATGTAGTGGAATTGGACAGCGGCTCAACGGAACGAATGGAAGCATTCGAAATACCCAACTCGATGGTAGAACGCGAGAAGTTAGCGGAAAAAATGGTCTTCAAGAACAAAACAGATCGGATCTGGTTTGTGAAGAAGGCAATAATGGGCTACACGGACTACCACAGAAAGATGAAAGAGGAAGAGGAAAAAAAGAAACTAGCGCAATCGACGAGTCAGCGACGGGAATATTCTGTTACGGTTGGATCGATAGACCGTTCCCCGCCAAAGAAGACATCTCGCAGAGAAACTGATAGTTCTTCGGATTAATTTGTCATATTAATTCTGATGTTTTCGGCTCCGTAGAGTTTTTTATTAAACATTTGAGCCTAATAAATAAACTAACTGGTAAAAAAAAAGCTCATTTCGGCCTCCAATCAGAATGTAACATCTTTTCATTGTGATAGTAACCATGGCACCATGAACCAAGAAAAATCTCTGCCACAGTCTTTTAAGATTGGCTTCGATCTTAAAAATATGTAGTTAGAGGCTTAAAAAATATGGGTTCTTTGGGAAAGTTGACTTTAAATAAGCCAAAGAATCCAAGGCCAATTTTCCTCACTTCACCCTTTTGCCCCCACACATAAACCAAAATTGATCGTACATCTGTTGGCACTTCTCAATCCTTTCTTCTCACATTTTGCTTTTTATTTCTCACTTCTCACTATTCATTTCTCTTTTTCACTTCTCATTTATCACTTCTTACCTGTAACTTTTGACTCTTCATTTCTCATTAGCACTTCTTACCGTGAGAATTTTGAAGTGAGAAGTAACATGTGATAAATAGGAAGTGAGAAGTGTGATATCTCGTACCTCTTCTCTCACTTGCCACAGTGAGAAGTGAGCATGAGATGTGAGATGTCTCTCCTTAATTCTCATTTCCCATGTCTTACTTCTTGCCATGTCTTACTTCTAGTGAAACATCTGACTGAATTCTTACTCCTCACTTCAGACTTCTTACTTTTCACAGTGAGAAGTGCAAAATGATGAGTGAGGAGTGAGACTTCTAACTCAATATCCTTACACTTTACACAGTGAAAAGTTTGAATGAAGGTGGGAATTGAGAAATGAGGTGAAAGAAGTGAGACGTCTCACTTTTCACCTTTCACTTTTTATTTCTCATCAAAAACATTGGTAAGATCCGCGGTATAAGACCATGTGGTAAGATCCGCGGCTACAAATAAAAACATGATGAGGGTGGCTGATTGGTGGTTGGAAACTTTCTCCACTTTTCTGGGCATAAATGTAGAAACGTGTTAGTCTCATGATGTACAAATGCAAAATTGGTAACTCGGCTTAGCAATCTCGCAGTTCACAGCTGTGGAAGGGATTAATGAGCACTGTGAGGCGGCAATGTCCCAGTAGGGAATGTAATGCCAATAAGAAGAAGAAAAAGAAGAAAAAGAAGCTCACTTTGAGCAGTGAGAAATGAGCGATTAGGAGTGCGATATCTCACCAATAACTTCTGACATCTCATTCTCCAGAAGGAGATCGGCCGGCGGAAAAACAACAAAGCCCCTGGAGTTGACCAACTACCAGGAGAGCTGTTTAAACACGGTGGTGACGCTGGCTAGAGCGCTGCACTTGGTGATTACCAAGGTTTGGGAGGATGAGATTCTGCCGCAGGAGTGGATGGAAGGTGTCGTGTGTCCCATCTACAAAAAGGGCGATAAGCTAGATTGTAGCAACTACCGCGCAATCACATTGCTGAACGCCGCCTACAAGGTACTCTCCCAAATTTTATGCCGCCGACTAACACCAATTGCAAGAGAGTTCGTGGGGCAGTGCAGGTGTTCGCCGTACGTCAGGTATTGCAGAAATGCCGCGAATACAGCGTGCCCACACATCACCTATTCATCGACTTCAAAGCCGCATATGTTACAATCGATTGGGACCAGCTATGGCAGCTAATGCACCAAAACGGATTTACGGATAAACTGATACGGTTGATCAAGGCGACGATGGATCGAGTGATGTGCGTAGTTCGAGTTTCAGGGGCACTCTCGAGTCCCCTCGAAACGCGCAGAGGGGTACGGCAAGGTGATGGTCTTTCGTGTCTGCTATTCAACATCGCTTTGGAGGGAGTAATACGAAGGGCAGGGATTGACACGAGTGGTACGATTTTCACGAAGTCCGTCCAGTTATTTGGTTTCGCCGACGACATTGATATCATGGCACGTAACTTTGATAGGATGGAGGAAGCCTACAGACTGAAAAGCGAAGCTAAACGGATTGGACTAGTCATCATCACGTCGAAGACGAAGTACATGATAGGAAAAGGCTCAAGAGAGGTCAATGTAAGCCAACCACCACGAGTTTTTATCGGTGGTGACGAAATCGAGGTGGTTGACGAATTCGTGTACTTGGGCTCACTGGTGACCGCCGAAAACGATACCAGCAGAGAAATTCGGAGACGCATAATGGCAGGAAATTGTACGTACTTTGGAATCCGCAAAACGCTTCGATCGAATGGAGTTCGCCGCCGTACCAAAGCGACTATCTACAAAACGCTTATAAGACCGCTAGTTCTCTACGGACACGAGACCTGGACGATGCTGGTGGAGGACCAACGCGCACTGGGAGTTTTGGAAAGGAAAGTGCTGCGTACCATCTACGGTGAGGTGCAGATGGCGGACGGTACGTGGATGAAGCGAATGAACCACGAGTTGCACCAGCAGTTAGGAGAACCATCCATCGTTCACACCGCGAAAATCGGAAGACTGCGGTGGGCCGGCCACATAGCCAGAATGTCGGACAGTAATCCGGTGAAAATGATGCTCAACAACGATCCGACGTGGACAAGAAGGCGAGGTGCACAGCGGGCGGAGGGGATCAATCAGATGGAGGACAATTTGCAGACCCTCCGCAGACTGCGTGGTCAGCGAAGTGCAGCCATGGACCGAGCTGAATGGAGAAGACTTTTATGTATTGCACAGGCCACTCCGGCCTTAGTCCGGTAATAAATAAAATAAAAATCTCATTTCAACTTCGCACAATGAGAATTGAGATGTGAGTTACCTCATTTCACACTTGTTACTCTCTCAGATGTCTCACTCCTCACTTCGTATTCTCACTTCTCAATGTGAGAAGTTAGGAAAAAAGTGAGAAATAAGAAGTGGAAAATAAACGAATAAAGGAGGGCCACCAGCAGTATTTGCTTACCTAGGGCATGTTGCACACAAATATGAATAAGTTTGTGGCTTGAGAAGGAAAAATACGTAAACGGAAACCGTGATTTCTTGTCGAATAGTCTTACAAAATTCTTGACAGGTACCTACATAGAAATGATTTATAATAAACCACAGGCGGTGAAAGTCATTTCATGAAAATCATTGTTGTTTGTGGTGTTAGGGGAAATGACGGCTTTGGTAGGTTTTGTTCTATCATTGTCAGGGGGTTTTATTGACCAAATTCTTTGATATGCTAAGAATGTTTAGGCCAAATTTGAGCATAATTAGTTATAGAAACCCCCTGACAATAATAGAACAAAGCCTGCCGAAGCGGTCATTTCCCCTACTAACAAAAATAAAAAGAACGAGTAAAATTTTCATTTTTTTGGGTGACAAAATCGGGTCGAAAATGTGACAAAAATCGGGGATAAACAAAATCGGGAAGTGACAAAATCAGGTCAATACTGTATTTGGTCAAAAGATTTTCTTGGTCTAATCATTTTTTTTTTCAAACGGCTTTCTGCCAAACGATCATTTCGGTCAAAAAGCATTTTCGTACAAATGACCGTTTGGCCAAACAACTTTTTTCGATCAAAAGACATTTTTGAACTTCTGGCCAAATGACGTTGCAAACCAAATAACTTTTCTTCAACCAAATGACATATTAGGTCAAACAGGCTTTGGCCGAATGAATTTCCCCAACTCTCAAATGTTATTCAATATTATCATCTAGAGCGAAGCTTGTGTCAAATGAAAAATAAGACATTACACATTTTGCTTCTTCATAATTTTGATGGTCGTGTTTTCTCATGTGTTGTGTTGAGAATCTAAATTTAATTTCTTCAAAAGTACGAACATTGTATTGGGGAAAAATGTTGATGGAAGAGACGAGCCATCCTTGGGGTAAAAGCCTGACTAATAAAGATCCCAGGTAGAAACCGTGATATTGATAACAAATCATGATATTAACTTGTTTGAAATAGGAGTAAAAATAACTAGGGGGAATGACGGCTTTGTTCTATTATTGTCAGGGGGTTTGGCTTACCATATTTCATGAAATTCGGCCACAATATTCTTTGATATGCAAAGAATGTTTAGGCCAAATTTGAGCAAAATTGGTTATAGAAAACCCCCCTGACAATAATAGAACAAAACCTGCCAAAGCCGTCATTTCCCCTAGCGACAATAACAAAAAATGCACCGAAATATCTTTAAAATTTCAGGTTTTGCTATTAGAAAGAACAAACTATAGTAGCTCAAGATATTGATCAGTTCTTGTTAATGGCATAACCTGATATTTTTATGATATTTCGGTGCAATTTTTTGTTATTTTCGCTCGTTATTTTTACTCTTATTTTAAACAAGTTAATATCATGTTTTGTTATCAGTATCACGTTTTACTGTTAATGAGCCATTATCGTCTACCCGGGATTAAACAGATTTTTTTCATGGAAATACTCATTACTACGTTTATTTTCATGATTCTCGCTTCAATAATTCTAAAATATTAACACTTGTTCTACCGCAATGTGGCAAAGTGACGATTGATGAAAGCTACTTTTCCAGATTACTGAAGTGCTGTGTTGTTAACTTATTCAAAGCTAGATCCATTGTTTACGCCAATTTCATGGAAATCATATTCAATGGTTATTTCACCATACATTTTATTTTGTTTCGCACATGAAAAGCCCTGCTTAAAATATGCATGACATGTTGAGGTTTGATAAACAAAGCTATCATAAATCCTTGTGATCAACTCACAATTAAAGCAGTACTGTTTGCGATCAATAAAGTAACCAACAATAGCTCTCAATTCAACAAAAGGGCCATTATCATCAACTGTATTTGATTCTGAATATCTCTCACCATGGGTGCCCATTTTCACAGTTCCCATATATAATTCACACTCATATCGCTGTTTCTGAACCCGCGAGCATAGCTCCCCAGCTTCAAACTCGCATTCGTTAGCGCATATAGAATAAACCGCATCCCAATGAGCATCAGCTTTTCATTCCATTGTATAACAATCCAACTCCACCGAGCTGGAAAATTGTCTAATTGTGGGTGATGACCGTAAAATGGATAATGAGATCCTTGGTTGCGCGCGTTCTGGCGTAGCATATCTTCGAAATTTTGCCAAGATCATCGCCAAAGTCTCGACCTAAGCCAGCAGTATGCTGAAAGCTTCGTCTCAAACGAACCGACCAATGCACATAAATGACAACGAGAGAGAGAAAAAAATAGCTGTCACCAGAAAACTGTCTCAAACTCAAAAGGATTTTTCCCTCCCGGTTGAATTATTCATGCTGCTGGTTGGGGTGAAAACGAGCATCGAACGCACAGTGGGTGGCCCGCTTTCATTGATAAACTGAATCAAATTAAGTTCTTCCCCGACGGACGACGTATCGCTTTGTGTGCTTTCGGAGCGAGGGGATTCTCATTAAAAGCCTGCAGCCAGCAGGACGATTCTGTGCTATTAGGTTAATGCTGGGCGCAAACGAATCTGATTAGGATTCACTGGAGATCTTCCCGACAAGTTGGGACAATGTCCAAGATGCTCCGCAAATAAGGGCACAGTGATATGAAATATAGGCACGAGCATGACTAATTATTTTATTTACTATTTTTTAAATTCAAGCATATAGACAATTAAAAATAAACAAACGAAAAAAGCCGGTTGGACATTTTTAGCACAAATTCAGAATTTATTGTAGTTCTAACAACAACTTTGTGCATGCGAGGCCAAACACACCTCGAAACAAGCAATTTTCCGTACTCAAACATTACGGTTTAAGGTAAATAGAATAGTTTTAGTTAAAAAGACTATTTTTGACAAATAAGCGTTTTACCAGCTTCCAATGTTCGTTGAGATTTAAACAACGATCGTTTGTTGATGTAATAATCAATTCGAGCAAACGCCATTTAACAATATTCCAATATATTTGTAGGTAGAATCCGATTGAAATTAAATCTAAGTTGTTTCACGAAAATCGTTAAAACAAAACAGAATGTGGTAAAATTTAAGTAACACCTTTCATCACATATCTTTCTACCACTGTGCCGAATGAACAAATGAGAGACAAAATCCGTGCGTCTGGAGAAGAAGATTCGGCACCAAAATAAATGCCTCCGACCGATCTTTGGAAATGAGACAAGAATTTCCTTTTTCAATTGATGGATTATCTAACGGACGAGATAAAACATTAGCGAAACTAGGGAGGGTGAGGTGGCGTAATCAATTAGTCAGTTGGATTGCTGCCCACTTCAATTAGGTAGAAATAAATGCGGGCTAGCTTCGGGAAAGATTTTACCACTGGTGTTGATTTTCCGCCTTCTTCCCAGAAAAAGGGTTGACTAATTATAGCCGAAAGGTTTCTGGTATCCCAAAACGATAATAAATCAAGCGGAATGATAGTCCGTAGTCTAATACAAATAGGAGTAGGAAATTCCGATATGCCATTGACATACCTGTTTGATTTTCGTTCCATTGGGCAAACTAATGTATTTGTATCTGCTAGAGGCCAACGATAATGAAACCAGCAAATGCAATCAAATATGTATGCACCCACGGCATAAAGTCAATAGAATCACAGAGCCTCGGATTCATAATTAGATCAGAAGTGCTCAAGATAATTTGTTTGGAGGCTCGATGTATGATGCTTCAAATCTGAGATATTTAGTTGAAGTCTTGGAAACCATTAAACGCGGCTGAACTCGTGCTCAGCGCTTCTAACCACTTAGAATATTTGTAGAATACAGGGTGTCTGAAAATTATCCGTACAACAAGACAGGTTTTTAAATATTTTTTGGAATAAATTAGAGAACCAGCATGCATTGCATGTTATTATAATAGGACTAGCGGAATTTGTTCACATAAAAATGACCCCTGTATCCTGAGTTGTACGCCTTCGATCGTGTTGGAAAAAAATCACGATGGCCGCACGTTTCTGTACAGATACTTTTCACACATTTTTGAATTTTTTTTTTTATACATTAAATGACGCTTATTGTTCTGAGAATATACATCTGTTACAGCCAGCTGAGTTGTTATGCCCATATAGCTACCGATTCAGTCCATTATTGTCTATTTTTGATTTGTAGAAGCAAACTATCAAAATCTGTACGGATAATTTGCAGGTACCCTGTAGATTAAATGTATCTGAGGGCAAGAAGACTAAAATATAAGAGACCTTTTATAACGATTTTGCTCTACGACTGCCGGTGAGAGCGATGACCATTCTCACCCCCAGACCCATTGTCACCTCCGATGGCGGTAGTTTTCATCTTGAAAGTTCTAGACTAAAAAGTTTGAAAAATAAAAAGTTATAATAGTTTTTAAAGGTTAATTCAGTCATATTTTATATTGTTATACCTTCTTGCATAACTGGTACCAAAAACTTTTTTGTGTCGATCGTATTTACTTAGTGTGTTACGGATTGAGATCTACCGAATCGAGCCCTGATTTAAACTCATTTCTGTATGTAGCTAAAGCAATTTTTCAAACAATAAGTTAAAACATGCGTGCTCACTGCTGAAAAAAATCACATAAATAAATAACAAATCAAATACCTTTTCATTGCTATATTTTTGGTTTGGCAAATCTTATGTACCAAAACCAATCTTTTTTGTACATTTTGGGGCCCCCACAAGCTGTCGGCCCCGGGGCCCCCTTCCGGCTAAATCCGACCCTGGATCAAACCAATGCCAACGATCCGTGTACTCATTTACAATCATTATCCAAGATATTCAACAATTCGCATATATTCGATTGGAAATTATCCAATCTATGTCCTTCGACTTGACTTCAACTGAGCTATCAAGAAGCAAGTGTGAAGAACTCGACCTATTGGAGTTTCTCAAAAGACAATCTTCAAAGGACCCAATTCTTATTCATTTCGAACTTGAGTTTGGCATGCAAATTCCACATGCATGCGAGCAGGGTTGCGGAAGGACTTGATATTTTATAAAATACAACATCGACATGAATTTGCGATGAATGTACGACGAAGTCGATGGAATGATTGGTTCGACAAAGAGCACAGACAGATTCTGAAGGAGAAGGATGCAGTGCAGGCGGTCGCGCTGCATCAAGGGATCTGGCCGAACGTGGAACGCTGTAAACGGAAACGGAGATAGCAGACACGCCATTTTCAGCAGAAGGAACGTCGCCTGAAATTAGCGGAGTGCGAGGAGATGAAACAACTGTGCCGTTCTCAAGAAATAAACAAGTTCTACCAGAAACTCAACTCATCCCGCAAAGACCTCGTGCTGCGAGCCGAGATGTGCAGGGATAAGGATCTTGATGGACGAACGTGTGGTAATCGAGAGGTGGAAGCGGCACTACGAGGAACACTTAAATAGCGCTGAGAGTACAAGCAGCGAGAGTAAAGACAGTGGAGGAGTCTACTACGAATGTTCAGCGGACGATAGCAACCAACCAGCCCCCACCTTAGAGAAGTCAAGGATGCCTTTTTTTAGGGATTTCTAATGGATTAGTTGGGGCCCTCCTTAGCCGTGCGGTAAGACGCGCGGCTACAAACCAAGACCATGCTGAGGGTGGCTGGGTTCGATTCCCGGTGCCGGTCTAGGCAATTTTCGGATTGGAAATTGTCTCGACTTCCCTGGGCATAAAAGTATCATCGTACTAGCCTCATGATACACGAATGCAAAAATGGTAACTTGGCTTAGAAACCTCGCAGTTAATAACTGTGGAAGTGCTTAATGAACACTAAGCTGCGAGGCGGCTCTGTCCCAGTGTGGGGATGTAATGCCAATAAGAAGAAGAAGAAGAATGGATTAGTTATTAATAATTGGGATTTTCGGCTTCCAGTCACATGAAAATGTAGATAATTCCAAATCATTGCCAACGTTTCGATCCGGGGGTTCTGATCTTCATCAGGGACTGTAATTTTTCTTTAAATGCAATGGACAGAGGCAATTTGAGAGAGTTGACATTCCTTTGTTACTTTTTAAGCTCTCTATGTTTGTTTTTAACTCTAGACTACTTAAATGGATTGAATCACTTGACAAGTAGAACGCAAAAAAATAAGTTTGAAGGATGCCTGTCCAAAGTAATCAATATTACTTCCGGTGTACCGCAAGGTTCACATTTTGGTTCATTACTCTTTATTTTGTTCGACAATGATGTTGGGCATGCACTAATGCATATTAACGTATCAATATATGCTGACGGCATGAAGCTTTTTATGGAAAACTGCACAGCTTCTGATATAGTTGTATCAAAACAGGAAGTCAACAGTTTTTCACTTGGCGTACGAAAAATTTATTAGAGCTAAATATTAAAAAGTGCAATTCCATTTTATTTACAAAAAAAACACAGTTTTGTACACAGAACGTTGACATTGAACCATAAACCGATTGAAAGTAGTAATCAGGTTTGAGATTTGGGTGTGATACTCGATTCTAAATTATCTTTTGTTGATCGCTTCAACAACATTATTCATAAAGCAATGAACATGCTTTGGGTCATCAAAAGTTTTAGTTTACATTTTGACGATCCATACACAATACAGAAGATACACAATACATTGTACAATACATTGTACGTCGCATATGTGAGGCCTATTCTTTAATATTCTACGGTAGTGTGGGCCTAATATAAAATCACGCTTATAAACCGCATTGAATCAGTACATAAACAATTCCAGTTGTTTACCTTAATAAAGTTAGGCTGGACACATCTTCCCCTGCCCACTTATGAGGCATGTATGTTAATAAATATTGACGCACTTCAAAAGCGAAGGAAAATTGTAATGATAACTTTTGTAAATGATGTTATAGCCAACAAAGTATCTTGTACGGAAATTCCAGAAAACTTAACCTAGAGTACACCAGCTCGTCCTCTTAGAAATAGACAATTATTTTACATACACAGAACAGACTATGCCAAAAATTAGCATTAGCCTTGAGCAATTCGCACAAATTCGTAGGTGGTACAAGCCAAGACTATTGTACGAGAGTAGTAACACTTTCATTCGTTACCACAGGTAATGATTTGGGACTAATCACTACCTCTTAGATGGAAGCAATGCACTTTCCAATAGTCGAGATCTGTCCTGGCCACGTCCTTGCGAATACTGAGGAAGGGGAAGGATACCACTTAAGAAAGATGCTGAGAACTATACGACCTCTCATAGGTACCACGGGAGGTTTTGGGATTGTGTGGAAGGTTATAACAGTAGGAATCGTTTTGGTAGAACGTGAAACATAGAAAAGAAACTAAGATAGAAATACAAAGTAGGAAAGGGACGAGCCTGGAATTGAACCCACGACCTCCTGCTAATAAGCCACTGTTGAGAAGGATATTTTTGATGTCTGGTGTTATAATCTGAAGATATTGGGTTTATCCGCGATGGTTGGTGTAGTTGTCGATTGAGTGTGTAGAGATAGTCGTTTTTACTAAGGTGGTGATGAATGAGCTGATTTTGCTACTGTTTATTTCGAATGGTAGTTAGGTTGCGCACTTTGCCAAGGAAATTTTTGAACAGCAAGCTTTTGATCTGTGGGGTGGAAGAAAAAGTTCAAAATTCTACCTGAAGAAATTGCTTTCGCATACCAATCAGTTTTTAACGCTTCCGTCATCAAACCTTAATATTAGTAGATCAAGGAATGGAAGCTGCGTGTTTTGATCAACTTCCGACGTGATGCTGATATTGGATTTTTGAGAATTGGCCGCCTGACAGTTCATCGTGTGACCAACACTTCAATAGACAGGTTGATTCATTGACATTGAATGACATTGATTAACGTGTGGCCAATAAATAAAGGCCCTGGTGAAGATCCAAACCTCCGGATCGAAACGTTGGCAATGATTTGAAATTATCAACATTTTCATGTGCCGAAAATCCGAATTATTAGTTAAGGATGCCATCCAACAGGCAAATATCAATAAAGCAGCTAGTAAGGATGGTATCGGAGTTGAGCTCAAAGTGTTCCCGGAAAAGCTGGTCACTTACTTACCTACACAAACTTATAGTAAGAATCTGGGAAGCTGAACCACTATCGGATTATTGGAAGATAGGGGTTATATGCCCCGTCTACAAGGAAGGGTCGTCCGTCACCAATAGTGATTTAATGTGTGGGTAAGTTATCAAGCCGGCTTCGTCAAAGGCCACTCAACAATGGACCTTATTTCTACTGTACGGCAATTCCTTCAAAAATACCGTGAATACCAGGTCCCAACGCACAATCTTGAGATCTTATACGTCAGCCCCTTCCTAGTGGCTAGCTGGGCCTTTGTTGATCAGGTCTGTTGTTACCCTAAACCACTTAGGTTCTCTTTTTCCACCTGCTTTCAGATTTTCCGCGAATCACGCCGGCTGAATGATTCCGTTTCTTCTTCCATCCTTTCGGTGTCCTGACCGTCTTCTGCTAGCATTTTGAAGTTTTTCTGAGTGAAGTTCTAGGAATTTTGCTGGCATATCCCGCTCACGATTCTTCAGTTTCATGTTTTGACGATTTCGGCACCTTGGAGGTCGAAAGCTTCGCCATCTCCTTATCCATGGTCGAAATTTGCTTCTCGAATGTCTTCTGGTTCTTCCTCATTCGCTATTTGTTCTACTTCATCTTCAGCAAACATTTGCATCTCCTTTTCCGCCTTTCTCCGCACCAGAGCACGTTGATTTCCTTCTTCCATAGATGTATTTCTACTTCCAATTTCTCCATCTTTCGCTTCCTCAGCTCCTCCAGCGCACGCACCTTTGCTTCCACACTACAAGCGACCAATTGGGCATTTCAGCTGGATTTGTCAAATTCAACGGAATCTTTCTGGTTACGAGTCTGATACTTCTTGAAGATCTTCCTTTGAGACTCTTTGACCATTTCCTGACAGGCCACGCTTGGGCAGAGTCATTTTTTCGACAATTTTTTTTTCGACTATGCCCACACAACGAGAATGGAACCATCCCGAATAACCATCACACCCTACCATTTTTTCTTCATGTATCGACGGGCTTTAGATGCCACATGAAGTTTCCGTGTAATAAAGGCCGATTTGCTCCACAACCACTGAATTCGAAGCTGTTATGTGGGGAGTTTCTATTTCTTAATTGGACACTTGGTTTGTGTCGTTTCTTTTGAAGAATTTTCCCGAAGAGAACCAATATTTTACACGGTGTTTATTACTGGATTGCAATGGACATTAAATAAGAAAACATCACCTTCTCTCCACAGTAAAAAAAATCTGAAAATTACACGCTATGGAAATATTTGAACCCCTTTGTTTTATCAATAGCCTTTAAATTTAAGTCCAACTTTTTATTGTTCGCAATTATAGTATAAAAGCTCCATAGTAATGACAACTTGTAATATAAAGAGATGGACAAATGAGTTGAATTAAATTGAGCCTTTTTGTTACACCATTTGGTCGGGGTTCTGCCAAATCACATCAAGCGCCAATATTTTTTGCCAAATTTTTCGTGTAACACATACAATTGATCACATCTAGTATTGTTCAACATCATAACTGAGGATATCCTACAACAAATGTACGTATGAATTGACATAAAATACTATTCGTTTTCTTTTTTCGAACAAAATATCACAAGTTAGTCAAAAAGCCGCTTGGTGTGGTTTAGCTGAATTCCGGCCATATATGCTGCAACATTTTTATTCTGTGTCCTTCTTCCAAATAAACTGTTGAAAACATAAAACTTAATTTTGAGTGAATAGATCAGAGAATTCTTCAAAATTTTCATCGCATGCACAACAATGGAAATTTTTTTAAATATAATTTTGTCAACCATGAATATACACACCCATCATAAAACGAAGTGGCAATTGTTATCTTGATTTATACGTTGAAATGTTAAACAATAAACTAATTTCAGCGACTACGATAAAATTTAATTGAATCGATATTACTTCTTCTACATATGTAGAGTATAATCACCAAATCTATATTTTAGGCTCTTTTTTGCGGAATGTATTCAACCGTCTAAGACGAGTTTACTACTTCTATTTAATTCCACTAAGAATCTTAGTGGAATTAAATGGAAAGTACTAAACACACCAAATCTTGGTGTTTTAAGGATTTACAAACATCTACATGAAATGTTGCAACTATAATAGACTAAACACAATACGGTGTAAGCCGCATAGAGTAAAAATAACATCTTGCCAAACGGTCAACCTATTGGTGCGTTAAATATTGGCAATCAAACAAATGAGAATGGATTATCCAATCCCTGATATTCGTTCAGTTTACTCGTTGTGCACCTTCTTTTATTCAAATCACACTCGAAGTAGTAATTAAAGATGTGTGCAATAAGACTAAAGCAAAGTTTTTTTCTTTGTCTTTATTAGCGAGACTTTCAGCCCAAAAAGTAAAGTTAAATTATGGTTGTGAATTAAAATTGTCCTAAAGAACCTTGAATTCGTCTTATTTCAGTATCAGTGTCTTACAAAACTATCTTGTATAACTGGGTCGACTATGAAAATTCATTATGTAGATTGTTAGTCAAAAGACAAACACGTTTCAAGCAACTTAAATGAACATATCGCACACTGCAGCACATTAAGTTAAGCGTCCAATAGTTACGAAACACAATGTTTATCAATTTTCTATAGCTCTATATCAAGATTTATGCATATCGCACATGAATAGTTTAACGAATTCTTACGTTTTAAAACAACACTATATTCCACGGAATGAAATGACGGTTAAAATAGAAGACCGATTGGTTCACAACGATGTACGATCAAGTTTTCGGCAAGAAATTGGATTATTATTCCAAACGTTTGGAACAACATCGATTAATATTATTGGACACGTTCATTATTTATTCATATTATTCACTATCATGATAACACTATTTTTCCAAAGAGGTTGGTTTGTGAGAACGAGAGCAACTTCACTTCCGTGAAGTTTGGCGTTTAGCAGTGCCCTCTGGTTCTTTGTATAATAAATCGCAGTAAAATAATTATATTTGTTAACGATACATTTAGCTCGAACATTTAAATATTTTTGAAGAACTACCTTTATGGCCCAATGGATACTTCCGAATACTGTTTACATTTCAACTCGATCATCATTTTCGCAAAAGTTGAACCGGAAATTACATTAAACAATAATTTATTTATCGCGTCTAACGATCTATTAGCAATGTTTCAAATTTCTAGATTTTGAGACGTATTTGTGATAAGGTTGTTTTGTGGGTTGGATTTTATTATTCTCGGTTTACCAGAACTTCTAAAACCATCCAAATTTTACTTTGATAAGCTTTATTTGTTTCTCCTTTTTTTTGTTCTTGTGGAACAATGCAGATCTGTGGCAAAAACAACATGTGCAACACATTAAGCGTTTACTGACAAAACAAATTCCGAATTCACTATGTTCACTTATTTGATAAAACTCAATGCCTACAGATCATATCTATGCGTACGAAATTTTCAAAAACCTATCTATGTGTGGTTGAACTGTTTATTCAACAACAAGTCAAAAGAGTCATAATCACATTAATTAATGAACGGGAAAGAAAATTTGTAACACGTCTGCTTTGACATATCACAAGACGCGAATAGACATCTTGACATTTCTGGCATGTGAATTTCTGTACACGAAGTGCATGTTTGCCACTTGTTCCTGGCAGGCGACATATACGATTCTAATGACATGAGGTTTTGCCATTCTATCATCATCTCTGACTTTTCCCAGCTAAACTTGTCATCTAGCATTCAAACATGTAACTCATTTCCAAATAAAATAAATCTCTCACCAACCAACGCATTATATCGTGGCATACAAAGGGAAAAGTTTCTCTTCCATTTCGCAACTCCCACACGTGGAGGAAAACCTCCGTACTGCTCCACTCGTATCGCAGTCATTGCCACCCCTCGAGCGATCACTGAAAATCTACCGACAACGACCGATCCAAACTCACCACAAAACTGTCTTTTTGTGTCACCGGCTCCAACTCCGGGACCCAGCGAGATACAATAGAAACCATGACAGCAAAGTCGGAAACTAGTTCTGTCAGCCGGATTTGCTTTTAGAACTGCGCTGCTTAAACGCTAAACGTTGCTCGTGGGGGTGTTTGGACTAGGATGCTTGTCGAAAGTACTTTTAAATGTTTTATTGAACATCGTTACGAAATACAAGGAATTCAATACGGTCGGGGAACAGCGTAGCCGAAGTTCGGAGCCAAATCCATACAGCAAAAATATATGATACAAAGTATGTACTACTGATTCAAACTTTGTTTCTTCACCATTCACGATTCTGGATGAGATAGATTGAGTGAATTGCATTGAGAATAAAAAAAAGTCCATTTGTGTTCAAACATTATTCACTATACTCTGAATTGTTGTTTAGTTGTTATAATATTTAGGTTATACTTATATTAACATCCTGTCCGATGGTTCAACTTACATAATTCTTATGATAATTCTATATACATACCTGTAAAAGAAAGAAAAATGGGTTTTGATTAGATTTTTTGTATAATTTCAATATCATATTTAGTATCATGGTTAACGCTCTGAATCACAACCATCCCAAAATAAAGGTTGTGCTCTAAACATTGTTTTGAAACTGTATGAAAGCGTATGGATCAGCTTTTCCTTTGAGAATGCCATGCATGCATCATTTGGTATAAGGTCAAGTGGCAGTTTCGATAATCCCTGTCATAAGTCATGGCTTTAGAATGAAAAAAAGATTAATATTGAAGCCGAGAAGGGTCATCCACCGCTTTGAAGAAAAAAAATGAATACTTGTCCCGACACTTATATTTGTGATCATATTAGAAGCTAATATTGGCTTTTATTGGCAATCTCTAGCTAATCATGTGACCTTGCAACGTGTTTTTGAAAGTGGATGGCACATTTTCGTCAATGGCCCAACACTAAGCCACGAAACGTCATTCCCCAATACTGGTCGCGAGATTGTTTTTGATTATACTTAACATATCGAGAAATTAAAAAAAAATAATACAAAGTTAATGAAAATTATAGTTTCAATATGTCATCCGATCAATATATTATATTAATAAGTATCGGGGAAGGCTCGTTTGGCCGAAAGTAATGCGACCAAAAGACATTTTACCTCTTGACCGAAACATAAGTGGGCCGAAAACATCTAACCAAATTGATTGTTTGGCCGAAGCTGTTATTAGACTGAAAATATTATTTAGCCTAAAAAGTCGTTTAGTTTAAAATACCGTTTGGCTAGAATGGTCGTTTGGCAGAAGGACTTATTTGGCCGAATAGGTCATTTGGCCAAAAAATCCGTGTGAACGAAAATGTCGTTTGCAGAAAGGGTCATGCAGCCAGAACTTCCCGAGCAACACACATGTTGTAAATCAGTCTATTATACTCATTTACGACTAAATTTGGTCATATATGAGTTATTTCAACCAAATCAACGAGAATTGTGCTGCTAGGGTTGTTTATAACAAGCGTGTTGTTAGAGTGAAAACTCCGTTTGCAACGTGTTTTTGAAAGTGGATGGCACATTTTCGTCAATGGCCCAACACTAACATACAATGCCTGATATATCGAATAATGAACAATTTTATCAGTTTTGTTTAGAATTTATTGCTCTATTTTTATTAGCTCTCAATCCTAACACTCCTATGTGCACAGATTTTACCCTCATGAACCGCCCTTTCTCCACTGCGCTCCATTTGTGCGGCTCTATCAACAAACGACATTTTAAAGTGTGACTGTTTGAATCTGATAAGACAAAAACTAAATTTATTGCCGCTTCCCGAAACATATCCCCTACACCCATCTGGCCGCATGCTTGGGCCGGTGGCCGTTTGTTGTTCGTCGATCGACCGGAGGCAGTCGGCGGCGGACGAATGGATTGCTGCACGATTGGATCAACGGAGGAAACAGTTGCTCCGTCGTAAAAGTGGGTTGATGCTTTAGTATCGCTTGCTCTTTTTTCAATAAAGTTTACTCGACAGACCACCACGAGGCACTGAAACTCTTTCCTTCGGACGTGTTGTATGGTTTAAATTTCCATTAGTTGCTGCTACAGTATGTTTTTTGCTTTGGAAAAGTGTTGCATTCCTTGCATATGTATTGCATGCGTTGCGTATCATACTAGAGCGGATGATGATTACGTATAAAGAACATGAAATGCACAAAACTTCACCACTTTTGAATGCGTAACATTTCTCATCCATAGTTCAGCTCATGCCTGATTATGGTTAAGACATAAAATTAACGCGATTCAATATCATTTTTTTTAAATAGAACTGTAGCTGCGAGCAACGTAGAGAAATGTCGCAGACATATAATGGAATTACAATTGCTAATTAGTCAAAAGCTTATTTTATTAATCTACAAGACAGGACTTTTGATTATCAAGTAATGCTGGAAGAATCACATAACTTTATCAATACAAATTGAAATACAAATTGTAGGACATGGTGCAAAATGAAAACATGTCACGAAATGTCACGGTATTAATGCAATTTGACACTAATTTTGCACTAATGCCAGCAATTTTAGATTCTGATCAACGATCTATTAGGCAAAGCTAGAAAATCCTTTCACCAAATGTTCATAAAAGAAAAGTAAAGAAATTTAGAAAAAACAGATGGTAAACAAATTTGTCACACAGCCACGAAACGTCATTCCCCAATACTGGTCGCGAGATTGTTTTTGATTATACTTAACATATCGAGAAATTAAAAAAAAATAATACAAAGTTAATGAAAATTATAGTTTCAATATGTCATCCGATCAATATATTATATTAATAAGTATCGGGGAAGGCTCGTTTGGCCGAAAGTAATTCGACCAAAAGACATTTTACCTCTTGACCGAAACATAAGTGGGCCGAAATCATCTAACCAAATTGATTGTTTGGCCAAAGCTGTTATTGGGCTGAAAATAATATTTAGCCTAAAAAGTCGTTTAGTTTAAAATACCGTTTGGCTAGAATGGTCGTTTGGCAGAAGGACTTATTTGGCCGAATAGGTCATTTGGCCAAAAAATCCGTGTGAACGAAAATGTCGTTTGCAGAAAGGGTCATGCAGCCAGAACTTCCCGAGCAACACACATGTTGTAAATCAGTCTATTATACTCATTTACGACTAAATTTGGTCATATATGAGTTATTTCAACCAAATCAACGAGAATTGTGCTGCTAGGGTTGTTTATAACAAGCGTGTTGTTAGAGTGAAAACTCCGTTTGGTCGAATAGATCATATGGCAGAATATGTCTTACGACTATAAATGTCATTTGCTGAACGTGTCATATCACCAAAAATGTCGTTTGGCAAAACAATAGTGAATGTTACAAGTGTGAAGTGATTATTGATAATAGAGAAACTAGAAGTATGGAATGAGAAAAGAGAAGTGTGGAGAAATAAGAGGACAATGCACTTTTAACTCCTCATTTCTCTTTATTTCTTTTTTGGATCAGGGAAAAGCCCGCTTGAGAAGAACACGTCCCTTCCTCAACCGGCAAAACCTCCTCTTCTTCTTATATCCACAAAATAACATTTTCCAATAGATACAATGTTTACTAAAATCTATTACAATTTATACAATGTACATATTTTTAGCGGGGCCCTCCTTAGCCGTGCGGTAAGACGAGGCTACAAAGCAAGACCATGCTGAGGGCGGTTGTGTTCGATTTTCGGTGCCGGTCTAGACAATTTTCGGATTGGAAATGGTTCCGACTTCCCTGAGCATAAAAGTATCATCGTGTTAGCCTCATGATATACGAATACAAAAACGGTAACTTGGCTGAGAAACCTCGCAGTTAATAACTGTGGAAGTGCTTAATGAACACTAAGCTGCGAGGCGGCTCTGTCCCAGTGTGGGGATGTAATGCCAATAAGAAGAAGAAGAAGACATATTCTTAGCAACAAATATCCTGACTAACATTAAACTATGGGGTATTTTTGTGGAGGGCGGCAAAAATTCGACAAAACTTTTTCCGAAGAATGGAACAGGAGAGGTGAAAATCAAAGTAACTTGCACATCGATTAAAAATGCAACATATACTAGTGAATGTTTCATTATGCCCATAATTTGTACGTGCACCCTGGAGGAACAAAAACCAATTGAATTGCAGCTGACGATAAGGGATATTGAGATTTATCAGCGAGAGCAAATGTGGGCAGTCAATCCTTGATTGTCAAAGGTCGCAAACAAATAGTGCCCTAGGTACTTCACGACGCTTACTAAACAATTCTAAGCCAATAATCTTGCAGCGGTTGGTATAACTGGGTAGATTATGTGGGTCATTCCAGGGAAGATGTCTTAGGGCAAAAATAACAAATTTACGTTGAATTGCCTCATATGCAGGACACTATTTTTATAACTTCTCATTTTTTACATCTCACTGTGAAAAGTGAGAAACGACGGAAAAGGGTCGTTTGGCCGAAACCCATCCGGCCGAAAGTCATTTGGCCGAATGCCACTAGGCTGAAACCCATCCGGCCGAAAGTCATATGGCCGAACGGGTCATCTGGCCAAATAGGATTTCTCTTTCCTCACTTTAAAAAATAAGAAGCGCAATGTGAGTAGTGAGACGTCTCACTATTCACTTTGCGCTTCTCACTTTTTACACGAGAGGAATGAGAAGTCAGCAACGTCTCACTACTCACTTTGCGCTTCTCACTGTCGTCTCACTTCTCATTTCTCACTTCTCACTGTAAAATGAACGGACGTCTCACTACTCACTTCGCACTTCTTATTTTTCACAGTGAGAAGTGAGAAATAAGGAGTAAGAAGTGGGACTTCTCAATTCTTACTCCTCATTTCTCACTTCTCAACGTTTCGCTACTCACTTCGCGTTTTAATTTTTTACAGTTAGGAGTGAAGTGAGACGTCTCACTACTCAATTTTCATTCATCTCTCTGCTCAATGTAAAAAGTTAGAAGCGCGAAGTGAATAGTGGGACGTCCCACTACTCACATCGCGCTTCTAATTTTTTACGGTGAGGATAGAAAAATGAGGAATAAGAATTGAGACGTCTCACTTTTCTATCCTCTTTTCTCACGTCTCACTACTCACATCGCGTTTCTCATTTTTCACAGTGAGAAAAGAGAAATGAGGAATAATAATTGACACGAATCACTTCTTACTCCTCATTCCTCACTTCTCACTGTGATAAGTGAGTAGTGAGAAGTGAGTAGTGAAACGTCTCACTTCTCACTTCACACTACTCACTTTCACACTGAGAAGTGGGGAATAAGTAGCGAAAAGTAAGATATCTCACTTTTGTGAGAAGTGAGTAGTGAGACGTCTATCCTGTTCAGCCAAATGACCTTTTCGGTCAAATGTCCTATTCGACCAAATGTCCTTTTTGGCTTATTAGGCCAAATGTCATATTCAACCAAATGTCCTTTTCGGCCAAATGTCCTTTTCAGCCAAATGACCTATTCGGCCGGATGACCCATTCAGCCAAATTTTCACTTTGCACTTTTCAGTTTTCACAGCGAGATGTAAGAAATGGATTGCTGCACGATTGGATCAACGGAGGAAACAGTTGCTCCGTCGTAAAAGTGGGTTGATGCTTTAGTATCGCTTGCTCTTTTTTCAATAAAGTTTACTCGACAGACCACCACGAGGCACTGAAACTCTTTCCTTCGGACGTGTTGTATGGTTTAAATTTCCATTAGTTGCTGCTACAGTATGTTTTTTGCTTTGGAAAAGTGTTGCATTCCTTGCATATGTATTGCATGCGTTGCGTATCATACTAGAGCGGATGATGATTACGTATAAAGAACATGAAATGCACAAAACTTCACCACTTTTGAATGCGTAACATTTCTCATCCATAGTTCAGCTCATGCCTGATTATGGTTAAGACATAAAATTAACGCGATTCAATATCATTTTTTTTAAATAGAACTGTAGCTGCGAGCAACGTAGAGAAATGTCGCAGACATATAATGGAATTGCAATTGCTAATTAGTCAAAAGCTTATTTTTATTAATCTACAATACGGGACTTTTGATTATCAAGTAATGCTTGAAGAATCACATAACTTTATCAATACAAATTGAAATACAAATTGTAGGACATGGTGCAAAATGAAAACATGTCACGAAATGTCACGGTATTAATGCAATTTGACACTAATTTTGCACTAATGCCAGCAATTTTAGATTCTGATCAACGATCTATTAGGCAAAGCTAGAAAATCCTTTCACAAAATGTTCATAAAAGAAAAGTAAAGAAATTTAGAAAAAACAGATGGTAAACAAATTTGTCACACAGCCACGAAACGTCATTCCCCAATACTGGTCGCGAGATTGTTTTTGATTATACTTAACATATCGAGAAATTAAAAAAAAATAATACAAAGTTAATGAAAATTATAGTTTCAATATGTCATCCGATCAATATATTATATTAATAAGTATCGGGGAAGGCTCGTTTGGCCGAAAGTAATTCGACCAAAAGACATTTTACCTCTTGACCGAAACATAAGTGGGCCGAAATCATCTAACCAAATTGATTGTTTGGCCGAAGCTGTTATTAGACTGAAAATATTATTTAGCCTAAAAAGTCGTTTAGTTTAAAATACCGTTTGGCTAGAATGGTCGTTTGGCAGAAGGACTTATTTGGCCGAATAGGTCATTTGGCCAAAAAATCCGTGTGAACGAAAATGTCGTTTGCAGAAAGGGTCATGCAGCCAGAACTTCCCGAGCAACACACATGTTGTAAATCAGTCTATTATACTCATTTACGACTAAATTTGGTCATATATGAGTTATTTCAACCAAATCAACGAGAATTGTGCTGCTAGGGTTGTTTATAACAAGCGTGTTGTTAGAGTGAAAACTCCGTTTGGTCGAATAGATCATATGGCAGAATATGTCTTACGACTATAAATGTCATTTGCTGAACGTGTCATATCACCAAAAATGTCGTTTGGCAAAACAATAGTGAATGTTACAAATGTGAAGTGATTATTGATAATAGAGAAACTAGAAGTATGGAATGAGAAAAGAGAAGTGTGGAGAAATAAGAGGACAATGCACTTTTAACTCCTCATTTCTCTTTATTTCTTTATTGGATCAGGGAAAAGCCCGTTTGAGTAGAACACGTCCCTTCCTCAACCGGGCGCAAAACCTCCTCTTCTTCTCATATCCACAGAATAACATTTTCCAATAGATACAATGTTTACTTAAATCTATTACAATTTATACAATGTACATATTTTTAGCGGGGCCCTCCTTAGCCGTGCGGTAAGACGAGGCTACAAAGCAAGACCATGCTGAGGGTGGTTGTGTTCGATTTTCGGTGCCGGTCTAGACAATTTTCGGATTGGAAATGGTCTCGACTTCCCTGAGCATAAAAGTATCATCGTGTTAGCCTCATGATATACGAATGCAAAAACGGTAACTTGGCTGAGAAACCTCGCAGTTAATAACTGTGGAAGTGCTTAATGAACACTAAGCTGCGAGGCGGCTCTGTCCCAGTGTGGGGATGTAATGCCAATAAGAAGAAGAAGAAGACATATTCTTAGCAACAAATATCCTGACTAACATTAAACTATGGGGTATTTTTGTGGAGGGCGGCAAAAATTCGACAAAACTTTTTCCGAAGAATGGAACAGGAGAGGTGAAAATCAAAGTAACTTGCACATCGATTAAAAATGCAACATATACTAGTGAATGTTTCATTATGCCCATAATTTGTACGTGCACCCTGGAGGAACAAAAACCAATTGAATTGCAGCTGACGATAAGGGATATTGAGATTTATCAGCGAGAGCAAATGTGGGCGATCAATCCTTGATTGTCAAAGGTCGCAAACAAATAGTGCCCTAGGTACTTCACGACGCTTACTAAACAATTCTAAGCCAATAATCTTGCAGCGGTTGGTATAACTGGGTAGATTATGTGGGTCATTCCAGGAAGATGTCTTAGGGCAAAAATAACAAATTTACGTTGAATTGCCTCATATGCAGGACACTATTTTTATAACTTCTCATTTTTACATCTCACTGTGAAAAGTGAGAAACGACGGAAAAAGGGTCGTTTGGCTGAAACCCATTCGGCCGAAAGCCATTTGACTGAATGCCACTAGGCTGAAACCCATCTGGCCGAAAGTCATATGGCCGAACGGGTCATCTGGCCAAATTGGATTTCTCTTTCCTCACTTTAAAAAAATAAGAAGCGCAATGTGAGTAGTAGTCTCACTATACACTTTGCGCTTCTCACTTTTTACACGAGAGAAATGAGAAGTCAGCAACGTCTCACTACTCACTTTGCGCTTCTCACTGTCGTCTCACTTCTCATTTCTCACTTCTCACTGTAAAATGAACGGACGTCTCACTACTCACTTCGCACTTCTTATTTTTCACAGTGAGAAGTGAGAAATAAGGAGTAAGAAGTGGGACTTCTCAATTCTTACTCCTCATTTCTCACTTCTCAACGTATCAATACTCACTTCGCGTTTTAATTTGGTTTTACAGTTAGGAGTGAGAAGTGAGACGTCTCACTACTCAATTTTCATTCATCTCTGCTCAATGTAAAAAGTTAGAAGCGCGAAGTGAATAGTGGGACGTCCCACTACTCACATCGCGCTTCTAATTTTTTACGGTGAGGATAGAGAAATGAGGAATAAGAATTGAGACGTCTCACTTTTCTATCCTCTTTTCTCACGTCTCACTACTCACATCGCGTTTCTCATTTTTCACAGTGGAATGAGGAATAATAATTGACACGAATCACTTCTTACTCCTCATTCCACACTTCTCACTGTGATAAGTGAGTAGTGAGAAGTGAGTAGTGAAACGTCTCACTTCTCACTTCACACTACTCACTTTCACAGTGAGAAGTGGAGAATAAGTAGCGAAAAGAGAGATATCTCACTTTTGTGAGAAGTGAGTAGTGAGACGTCTATCCTGTTCAGCCAAATGACCTTTTCGGTCAAATGTCCTATTCGAACAAATGTCCTATTTGGCCAAATGTCCTTTTCGGCCAAATGTCCTATTCAGCCAAATGACCTATTCGGCCGGATGACCCATTCAGCCAAATTTTCACTTTGCACTTTTCAGTTTTCACAGCGAGATGTAAGAAATGCGAAATTATAAAAATAGTGTCCTGCGCATCGAGGCAATTCAACGTAAATTTGTTCGTTTCGCCCTAAGGCATCTTCCCTGGAATGACTCAAAAAATCTACCTGAAAAAAGTGAGAAGTGCGAAGTGAGTACTGAGACGTCTCACTACTTACTTCGTGCTTTTCACTTTTTACAAAGAAAAATGGGAAACGATGAGTGAGAATTTATACGTCTCCTTTCTCACTCCTCATTTCTCCCTTCTCACTGTGAAAAATTAGAAGTGAGAAGTGAGTAGTAAGGCATCTGTCCTATTCGGCCAAATGACCTATTAGTCCAAATGTCCTATTCGGCCAAATGCCCTATTCGGTCAAATGACCTATCCGGCCGAATGTCCTTTTTGTCCAAATGCCCTTTTCGGCCAAATGTCCATTTCAGCCAAATGTCCTTTTCGGCCAAATGTCCTATGCAGCCAAATGACCCATTCGGCCAAATGTCCTATTCAGCCATATGTCATACTCGACCAAATGTCCTATTCGGCCAAATGTCCTATTCGGCCTAGTGACCTTTGGCCAAATGGTATTCGGCCGAACGGTATTCGGCTAAACGGCCCTTCCCCGTGAAAACTGAGAAGTGTGAAATGAGAAGTGAAAAAATGAGGAGTAAGAAATAAAAAGCCAGAAGTCAGCAGTGATGCGTCTCACTTCTTTCTTCTCATAGCTTAAATTTCACTTCGCACTACTCACTTGTCACAGAGAGAAGAGAGAATTAAGAAATAACCAGTTAGAAGTTAGAAATGAGAAATGAAAAGTGAGAAGCGTGATGCCACATTACTAACTTCTTACGTTTCTTATTTGGAGTTTGAAGTAAGAAACGAACAGTGAGAAGTTAGACGTTTCTTCCACTTGTCACAGTGAAAGTGATAAGTGAGTAATAATGTTCTTCCTCTCACTGTAAAACAGTCTGTTCGAACGCATCATCGTAGCGCGGTTCAGCCAAGGAGAGAAGCATGCGTGCAGTTGCCGTTCAATTGTGTGCTCCTTGTATTCCCTTCTCGCGCCAATAGCTCTGTTTCGCTATATACGTAAGAATCGGCGCACAGGAAATCTAATTAATGTACAGTAATGTACAGTGTTCATAACGTAACCTCCGAGCTAACACGCTGCCTCTCGAAGGCAAAAAATCAGTAAGCAGTAGTTTAAATAGTACCGTCGTTCGGGGCGACATTGGGCCTAGGGGGTAAAATTGGGCCAAAAACGAAAAATGTTTCAACTCCTAATATCTCAGAAACTGTTACGAATTTTGATGAAAACTTCAAACGGTTCGAAATTATATTAACATTTACGTCTAGGAAATCACAAAACAAATTCCAAGAACTAATTGTGCTCGTACGATAATGCTTGGAAATTGAATGTAAAACTATTGAGCGAATGAACCCGTATTAAAATAGTGTCAGTAATGCCCCACAAATCTATTACATAACTAGTTTTTAGATTGATGGATACCTGGTTATCATGTTACGATAATTTGTTGTTGTTTTATCGAATTTTATTAATATTTATATAACGGTTCTGGTTTTTTGTAGCAACGAGCAATGCACGCAAAAAAAGGGGTGAGATTGGGCCAAGCCTCTGGTTGATTTGCCATACATAGTTGGTAAAAGCCGTAATGTAGGCAATTATTTTTAATGAACGATTGAATCGTTGCATCGTCACCGCTGAACTTTATTGTACTTGGCCCAATGTCACCCCCTGTGAGGGGTGAGAATGGGCCAATTTTGAACAACATATAACTTTGAAGAATTTCCATAATTCATTATTTTTTCCCCAGACAGCGGTAAATTTGTAATTCAAGCTTGTACCAAACTAATTGAAACTTGATTCCAATGTTAACTACTAGAGCTTTGTAACATTTACTTGGAGCATACCACATTTTGGCCCAATGACACCCCCGTTGGCGGTAGTTTCTTTCACTCGTTGCCTGGAGGATCACCATTAGTAAAAACACACAACGTAGGGTCGTCCCACCCTGGACGAATTAAAGTTATTTCCTTTTCTCACTTCTTACAGTAAAACATTTAGAAATATGGAGTGAAAATGAGAAACTAGTAAGAAATGAGAAAAAACAGAGTGAGATGTAAGAAATGAGACGTCTTACTTCTCACTTCTTATTTCTCACATTCGCTTGAGCCGTTGAGCAAATGACATTTACGGCCATTTGACCCGTTCGACCAAATGACACTTTAGATTAGATTAAATTATAATTCATTCTACCAAATGTCGTTTTCAACCGTATAACTCTTTCTACCAAATGACAATTTCGGACAAACACAATTAACGGCCTAATGGGTTATTTGGCCAAAAGATATTTTCACCCAAATGACCAGCTGTTCGGCCGAACAATATTGTCGATAAAATGACTAGTTTGACAGAACGACATTTACAGCCGTATGTCCATTTCCGACCAAATAACCTTTTCGGCCTAATGATCTGTTCAGTCAGACGACATTTTCGTATGTCCATTTCCGTCAAATGGCTTTCGACCAGATGGATTTCGGTTCGATGGTTTGTTCGGCAAAATTACATATTGTGTGGCCGAATGACTTTCGGCCAAACGGCCTCTCCTCGTACAGCTTTAGCTTGAATTGGTAAATCACAAAGTGCTATTTATGCGAAAAAGATCTAAGAGCTCACGATATTTTCAATTGGTTGTCTGCGATTACGAAACGCGTTGTCTTATGACGATCACGACCTTTCCAGCTCTGGTTGCTACACCGTGATTGACTACAATCAATTAAATTGCACAGTGAGTCAGCTAAGGGACTGGTCAAATATTCTAAGTGGCCAAGGTTACTCAACAGTTCAAATTGTCAATAATGGCACTAGTCACGTCCTCGTAGTGATGACCTCTGAGTCTCCACAAAAACCACAGGAAGGAATAGAAGGTAGCTGGCAGACATCGTTGGATGTGGATTCACTATGATAAGTGATGCGCCCATGCCATTATTTTATACTTACACAATGGTTTTAACAAAATTATATGGTTTCAACGGAAAATTATTATTAAGCGCAGTTTTTATGCACGATCCTTCAAGCAATAATCAATTATATTCATTATCCCAGGACAAGACAACAAACTGACACCATGCATGCCGGATGGTATTTGAAAACTCTCTAGACCAACATTTGAAAAGGGCGTAACAGCCAAAATTTATTCCTTCTGATTCTTCGTCCACATATATAGCTTTATATGTAGACGAAGAATCGAAAGGAATAAATTTTGGCTGTTACGCCCTTTTCAAATGTTGGTCTAGATAACCTGTACAATAAATAAATGTTTTCGAGTATCATTGCGCCTGTCACACAATAAACAAATTAATTCCCTGATTTGGTTTCGGTATCCTCAAAAAAAATACTGTGGAAGCATCTAAAACATTGATTTAAGGTTTTTGGCTTCCGCGTCTAAAACATTAATTAGAGAGTAGTCCAATGCCTTGTTATAACCCTCTGCGCGTTCTTAAAGATTTACTTTGCACTAAACGCCAATAAATGTAACGAATGTTCCGCACAAGTTTCCTGTGGAACAGTTCCAATCAATCACAAGTTATATCGGGTGTTTCACAACACAGTAAATAAGGGTATTCCATAACAAATGAACGCATGAATAGATATGAATAAACATCCATTCTTTATTTATGAGTCACGTATCACAGAGCAGGCAAAACAGCACCAGCGAGCATTTGGTACGGTTTAGCATAACCCGACCAAGTAAAAACCGTACCTAAAGCTGGTGAGCCTTGCTCTCCTCATAAAAATATTGACCAGCAAGTACGAGAAGTCATCATCTTACCGTAATACACGTTGAAATTTGCAATGCGTGTTCTGCCGAACCCGTGGGTGGATTGTTCAAAGTTCTCTTCTCGAACCCAACCGTTCATGTTTGCTTTTCTGTTGGACCACATGGATCCAATGGACGGATGAGCGGAGGGCGATGGAAAATATTTTCCCAAACGAAACCGACGAGTGAAAATGTTCTTCTCCGGTTCGGGTCTAACGGATGGACGGTCCCTCGGTGCAACTGGGGAAGAAAGTCGGCTAGCGGGAAATGAAAATACAATTTTGTAGACGTTAAAAAACACGTTCCGTGCCAACAGCGGATACCGGCAGAAAGAAGTTTTCCGCAGTGGTGTAGTACCTAACAATCGCGCATCATCACATTCCGGGTACGACACGCGTGCGGAAAGAAAACATCGCCGTCGTCGTGAAACGACACTAAAAGGGGAGAACATTAGGTGTTGAGCGACAAAACAACCAGTTACAGACAGTACTTTATACTAAAGTGGATTGCGTTTTACCCATCTGAAAGAGTGTGCTGTAGCTGTGCTGTAATACAATTCTATTCTACGTGAGAGAATTATGTTGAAGTTGCATTAAGGATCTTCAATCTAAATTGATTCGTGATATAGAAGTGAAAAATCATCTCACTTCGTGTAAACCAAATAGGGTGATTGGTGAGCAGTTTTTGACAGTGGTCTTCTTCTTCTTCTATGGCTCTACATTCCAACTGGAACATGGCCTAGCTTTTTAACTTAGTGTTCTATGAGCATTTCCACAGTTCCACAGTCTTGTTTGGCAAGTACAATGGATCACTATGCGCAGGGAGTCGAAAATATTTCCAACTCGAAAACATTCTAGACCGGACCGAGAATCAAACTCACCATCTCCGGATTGGCAATCCTACGCCTTTGCTCGCAAGGCTAACTGGAAACCCAATTTGACAGTCGAATATCCTAAATAAATTCCTATTTGATAAATATTTCTATAGTTAATGTTATCAATTTGAATATATATATGTAACACGAAAAAAAAATTTACATAACAATATTATACTTCGAACAAGAACAAACTGTTCCAGGTAATTTGGATCTCAAAATTGAAAGTAATTAAAAAAGTTGGAATGCATTTCCCAGATATTCGGCATCAATTTAAATTGCCCAAAGCCAATCAAAAATTCATAATTTAATTTAAAGCACAACGTCTGCTGTAAAGCAAAAAAAAGGAAGCCAATTTCATCGTCCGCCACCACATCGATATTGTAGAACAGCGTTTTCGAGCCCGCATGGCTGTTGGCACGCAAAGCATTCATTATCAACTACATGAACGCAGACTGATTTCTAACTGCCCGGCGACTTCTGCGAAGCCCGGAGAGTATCCGTTGATGTAGATTTGCGTGCCGGGCAAATTTCCGAGAAGGGCTAATTGTGTCCATTTCTCGGGCTGCTGTCGAAAATAACCGCAGCTGTGTTACTATCGAGATGTGAACAACTTTTGCATTCATGTATTCAAAACGCAATGTTCTAATTCGGTTTTGGATGCGTAAATGGGGCCTGCGAATTGGATTGTCGAGCCCATGGTATTATATTTTGCTTATTTTATTAAAGGGAAAGGTTCTCTGCCCAACGTCGAAATGAATGAATATTTGCAGCCCTTCAGCAAATGACTGCTGCATAAACCGAAGTGCTTTATTAACGTATTCCTTATCTTAACGTTACCTTCACTATGATTTATATCGTGAAACAATCGATTAAGCATTACCGCATCCAATCCATCTAATTGAAACCCCAAAAGCATCAATTCAATCCACATCCCGTTTGCAAGCTAATTTTTCCTCCACTAAGAGGGTTTCATCCTATAGATAGGTGCAACACTTCTTGAGTAATGATGCTTCAAAAACCATTGAAAAGAACCATCTATCCCCGGGGGCAATCATTGCCGTTTGATGCCCCGAGAAATGGATAATACACCGGCCGACATTCCTTTCCGCTTTTAGGACGAGCTTTGGCAAGGCGTAGTTCGGCTTGATTGATGGACTAATAATCCTACTCCTCTCAATTATGCAGACAACACTCTTCGCAGTATGATGCCTTGCTGGAACTTCCACATCCACAGTTTATCAATGAAAATCTCATGCTGAAACATTGAATGACACGGCCCTCCAGTTACTGCTACATAAGCCGCCCGTTGCGTTGTGACGAGTGCGAGTCTGGCTGGATCAGGTTGCATCAACAGCGTAAATCCGGCAGCTCAAGCCCTTCCAGCTATTGTGAGTGAGACCGTTTCTAGCCGGAGACTCCGCAGCTGAGCTGGAGTAGTCTTTGCTCCGGATTTGGCATACATCTGAAAGAGCAGTGGCTCCCAATCGTTTTCGGGGTAGTACTCTCGCAGTGATTGGCGCTATTTGTAATTGATCAATTATAGACATTTTTATCGTTTTGCCCTTTGGTCGTAAATAATAATTTTATGATAAAATATTAAACAAATGATAAATGCTGACAAATAATTTAATACTCGCAACATATAAGAAAAAAATCCAAATGTAATTGCTTATAATTTTACTATCTGAGACTTTAACGGTTTAACCGGTTCAAAGTAAATCAGGAGTTTTATTTAACGGAAACAGAAATATTCTACATACCGTCGTCTGGGGTGACAAGCATCACTGTTTCAACTACATAGAATGCTTATAGAATAGATTTAATGTACCTGAGAACAAGAAAACTGAATTATAAGAGATCTTTTTGAACGATTTTGTTATTCGACCATATATTGTAAGTAGGGCGCTAACCCATTCTCACCCCAGACCCATTGTCACCCCCGACGACGGTACTCTGATTCATAATAGGTTCTAAAAAATTTAAAGATAAAAATTACTGCGTAAAATAAAATAAAAAAAAATCCAGAAAACCTTTTATAATCTCAGAATTGCTTTGAGATGCCTGAACATTTCCCAATAGATTTGGGATTAATTGAATAAATGTTGAAAATTGGACTGAAAATAAGAAGCGATCCCTAGTAGATCATAAGGGAAACCAGAAAAATTGTGAAGGTTTATGAAATTGGAACTTTACTTGCTTGCTTTTGGAAGATTCATCACGCAAAAAGACTCCTAATCCCAGTTTAATCGATACTCTTTGGTGGATTGTAGTTGAAGTAGATCAGCCCGGAAATCTTTTAGAGTGATTTAGTTAACACACTGTATAGTATATTTTATGCAAACATTCCTGTTTACCTTTCTTCTATAAGCGAAATATCCGTAAAACTGTACTGATCCATTTCAGTTATCTAAATCCACGACGGTCTCGTTCTTCAACGTTTCCAGCGATTTTTCTGCAAAATACCAGCCTTTGCATTCAGTCAACAAGACACTACAAAGTGGTGTGCGCCTTAAGAAATTGCCTGGACGTCAAAAAGCCGTCAGCCCTAAGGAAAACCCCTATCCGCTTATCACAGTCGTGCTTTTCTTGTCAACAACCAACAGCCATCCTGAACCTGCAACTTAGTCTGAAGACGGGATCTTCGACATTCCAGTTATCGGCAATTATGGTCGTCGAGCATATATCGAATACATGTTCACAACTGCTACAAAACAACAACGCTGATTTTTATCGTATCGTATTATACCTACTTTTTTCCAAGTTCATTTATACGGTAAGCTCAGGCGTGTATAAAATATTACGAAGCCATCGTTCTTTGTGATATGAACAATCAATATCATTTAATTTTTAATTTAATAAGAGAGGGGTAGAAGCCAGCGGGCAGCAGGGACTATGTCCAAGGGCTCGACGATCCCTCCCCAGGCCATCTGCGAGTTGTGAGGCTTGCCTAGGATGTGGTGGGGTTTGACAGTGGGCCCTGTTAAACCTCTATAAAAAGCTGCATGTATCCGCAAGTAGGCCCCACCAAAGCGACCGTGTGCCGCTCAAAGCGCACAAGCCCAAGTCCTGGTGTTAGGTGGGACGCTAAACAGCCCTGACACGACGGCCCTCCGACGAGAATGGAGGTTTGAACTGGCCCAATAAGCCGCCTAGAAAACCAATCATTACGAACAATATAAGAGATAATGCGACTCGATATAATCGGCAAAGACCTAGGCGACGAATACAGGATCACGATTGGAAGCTTGGAACATGGAATTGCAAGTCGCTAGGTTTCGCAGGTTGCGACAGGATGATCTACGATGAATTACATCCCCGCAACTTCGACGTCGTGGCGCTGCAGGAGATTTGCTGGACAGGACAGAAAGTGTGGAAAAGCGGGCATCGAGCGGCTACCTTCTACCAAAGCTGTGGCACCACCAACGAGCTGGGAACCGGCTTCATAGTGCTGGGTAAGATGCGCCAACGCGTGATTGGGTGGCAGCCAATCAACGCAAGGATGTGCAAGCTGAGGATTAAAGGCCGTTTCTTCAACTATAGCATCATCAACGTGCACTGCCCACACGAAGGGAGACCCGACGACGAGAAAGAAGCGTTCTACGCATAGTTGGAGCAGACATACGATGGATGCCCACTGCGGGACGTTAAAATCGTCATCGGTGACATGAACGCACAGGTAGGAAGGGAGGAAATGTATAGACCGGTCATCGGACCGGATAGTCTGCACACCGTATCGAATGACAATGGCCAACGATGCATAAACTTCGCAGCCTCCCGCGGAATGGTAGTCCGAAGCACCTTCTTTCCCCGCAAAAATATCCACAAGGCCACATGGAGATCACCTAACCAAGAAACGGAAAACCAAATCGACCACGTTCTAATCGACGGTAAATTCTTCTCAGACATCACGAACGTCCGCACTTACCGCAGTGCGAATATTGAATCCGACCACTACCTCGTTGCAGTATGCCTGCGCTCAAAACTCTCGACGGTGTACAACACGCGTCGAAGTCGGACGCCGCGGCTTAACATTGGGCGGCTACAAGATGGTAGACTAGCCCAAGAATACGCGCAGCAGTTGGAAGTGGCACTTCCAACGGTAGAGCAGCTAGGCGCAGCGTCTCTTGAAGATGGCTGGAGAGATATTCGATCCGCCATTGGTAGCACCGCAACCGCTGCACTTGGCGAATGTGAGCAGTTAGTGGAAAAGAAGAATGCAGCATGGGCGAGATTGCTGCAACACCGCACGAGGGCGAACGAGGCACGATATAAACAGGCGCGGAACAGACAAAACTCGATTTTCCGGAGGAAAAAGCGCCAGCAGGAAGATCGAGACCGTGAAGAAACGGAGCAACTGTACCGCGCTAATAACACACGAAAGTTCTATGAGAAGTTAAACCGTTCACATAAGGGCCACGTGGCACAGCCTGATATGTGTAAGGACATAAACGGGAACCTTCTTACGAACGAGCGTGAGGTGATCCAAAGGTGGCAGCAGCACTACGAAGAACACCTGAATGGCGATGTGGCAGACGAAGATGACGGTATGGTGATGGACCTGGGAGAACGCGCGCAGGACATAATTCTACCGGCTCCGGACCTCCAGGAAATCCAGGAGGAGATTGGCCGGCTGAAGAACAACAAAGCCCCTGGGGTTGACCAACTACCAGGAGAGCTTTTTAAACACGGTGGTGAGGCACTGGCTAGAGCGCTGCACTGGGTCATTACCAAGATTTGGGAGGAGGAAGTTTTGCCGCAGGAGTGGATGGAAGGTGTCGTGTGTCCCATCTACAAAAAGGGCGATAAGCTGGATTGTAGCAACTACCGCGCAATCACATTGCTGAACGCCGCCTACAAGGTACTCTCCCAAATTTTATGCCGTCGACTAGCACCAACTGCAAGGGAGTTCGTGGGGCAGTACCAGGCGGGCTTTATGGGCGAACGCTCCACCACGGACCAGGTGTTCGCTATTCGCCAAGTACTGCAGAAATGCCGCGAATACAACGTGCCAACACATCATCTATTCATCGACTTCAAAGCCGCATATGATACAATCGATCGGGACCAGCTATGGCAGCTAATGCACGAACACGGTTTTCCGGATAAACTGACACGGTTGATCAAAGCGACGATGGATCGGGTGATGTGCGTAGTTCGAGTTTCAGGGGCATTCTCGAGTCCCTTCGAAACCCGCAGATAGTTACGGCAAGGTGATGGTCTTTCGTGTTTGCTATTCAACATCGCTTTGGAAGGGGTAATACGAAGAGCAGGGATTAACACGAGTGGTACAATTTTCAATAAGTCCGCCGACGACATAGATATAATGGCACGTAACTTTGAGAAGATGGAGGAAGCCTACATCAGACTGAAGAGGGAAGCTAAGCGGATCGGACTAGTCATCAACACGTCGAAGACGAAGTACATGATAGGAAGAGGTTCAAGAGAAGACAATGTGAGCCACCCACCGCGAGTTTGCATCGGTGGTGACGAAATCGAGGTGGTAGAAGAATTTGTGTACTTGGGCTCACTGGTGACTGCCGAAAATGACACCAGCAGAGAAATTCGGAGACGCATAGTGGCTGGAAATCGTACGTACTTTGACTCCGCAAGACGCTCCGATCGAATAGAGTTCGCCGCCGTACCAAACTGACAATCTACAAAACGCTAATTAGACCGGTAGTCCTCTACGGACACGAGACCTGGACGATGCTCGTGGAGGACCAACGCGCACTTGGAGTTTTCGAAAGGAAAGTGCTGCGTACCATCTATGGTGGGGTGCAGATGGCGGACGGTACGTGGAGGAGGCGAATGAACCACGAATTGCATCAGCTGTTGGGAGAACCATCCATCGTTCACACCGCGAAAATCGGACGACTGCGATGGGCCGGGCACGTAGCCAGAATGTCGGACAGTAACCCGGTGAAAATGGTTCTCGACAAAGATCCGACGGGCACAAGAAGGCGAGGCGCGCAGCGGGCAAGGTGGATCGATCAGGTGGAAGATGACTTGCGGACCCTCCGTAGACTGCGTGTTTGGCGACGTGTAGCCATGGACCGAGCCGAATGGAGAAGACTCTTATATACCGCACAGGCCACTTCGGCCTTAGTCTGATTAAATAAATAATAATAATAATAGAAGCCAGCGTACTCGTGGTGACTCGAGGTTAGTTTGCAATGTTCAAGGATGGACGGGGCTAAGGTTTTGGGATCAGGGAATTTCAGCTTCTCATCCGGGCATTTATCGTCAGGGACGATGTGGCGTATCGTCGTGCTCGAGGAATGGTTCGACTGGAAGCATCTTCCGGATGGCAAGAGCTATGGTGCTCTACGGAACAGAAAGCAGAGACTAAACACAAAAAAACTTTGAAGTAATAAAAAAAAATCTATTAGATTTTGATGTCAGAAGCACAAAGAAAACTATAAATGGCCTCCATAGATACCACATCACGATCTCCCAAAACACCTCGAACTTCCCTGAAGGGTTGTTTACCTCGGGCCACAAGGGTATCCAATAATTGCTCTCTGGAGACGTCATTTGCAGAGCAGAAACAAACTACGTGATCGGTGTCATCATAACTACATAAGTTGCTATCGACAAGGTTAATTCTGTACAGATGTGCGTTTAGTGAATAGTGATTGGACATAAGCCTCGACGTCACGCGAATGAAGCCTCGACTTAAGTCCCACCTCTGAACCAGGCTTGCCCAGAAACTTTTGGAACTATAGAAAACAGCTACCGTCCAGTTCGTTGTGTGTCCAATTTCTTTGCCAACTTTGAAGAGTACTCTGATGGACTAATGGGAAAAACTCGTGGCTCGAATTTTGTCTATTATAAACATCTCCTTCCTGTGCGCCCACCTTTTCCAGAGAGTCTGCCTTCTCATTGCCGTAGATTGTAGTGAGATGGGACCCAAACAAAGGAAATCTTGAATGATCTTTCGACCGAAACACGCAATTGCTCTCTTATGTTGCGTGATGCGTGCTTAACAGGTTTCATCGACCGGAGTGTCTCAATAGAGCTAAGACTATCCGAGAAGATAAAATAATGGTCCACGGGCTGATTGGAAATTATCCCCAAAGCGAAGTTAATTGCTGCCAGCTCAGAAACATAAACCGAACACGGTTCCTGAAGTTTTCGGAAGGTAGTTGAAGTTACATTGAAAACACCGAAGCCAGTGGATCCGTTGATGCGAGAACCATCAGTGAAATATCTGTTGTTGCAATAGACATGTTCATATTATTCAGAAAAAAAAAAGTGAGGGAATAGATATTTGTCGAAGATGATCTGGTATTCCTTGAACAGCATGTTTCATGGACAGATCGTATACAATTGAGGAACTGTCGTTGGTGGAGTGAACTCGAGGTGGATTATAACACGGAAGAAGACAAAGATCTGATGATATGTAGTTGAGATAAACTCTCAGGAATCTTGAACGACAAGTCAGTTCAAGCATTATATCAAAGTTATCTAGAACAAGTGTGTTACTTGTTCCACATTTGCTGAGTATTCTAACTGAGAGCTCCCAGTAACGGTGCTTTAAAGGAGTGACTCTAGCAAGCAACTCCAGGCTCATGTTATGCGTTGCATGCCTATAGGCAATGGAGCAGAAAGAGCCATACTCTAAAACAGAGAGAATAGTCGTTTTATAGAGTTTGATGAGGTCTTCCTGGTGAGCACCCCATCCTGTTCGGGAGACAGAACGTAGAAAATGGAGCCTTTTCGGCATTTCTCTATCAAATACTCAATATGGAGTTTCCAGGTACATTTGGAATCAAACACGACCCCAAGGTATTTAAAAGATAAAGATTGGTTGATGTCATCATTCAACAGCTTGAGTTTCAGTTGAGCAGGATACCGCTTCTTAGTAAACACAACCAACTGATGTCGAATTCGTTTTTAAAAAGTTCCAACCTAGGTCGGAACCAGTTCCAACCTAATGCAACGTACACACCAGTCAAGCAGTTTGACGAACATTGACTCCGCCCCCAAGAAAACGCGTCGGTTGCTGCTTTGTTTGAACGTGTGTGAAGTTGTTCGAACAACCATTTGACAGTTGGCGGCTCGGTTGGAAAAAATTAAAACGGTTTGATTTTGGTTTGAGTTGTCGGGGGTGGAGTCAAGGTTCGTCGAATATGTTTGAGCAATTGTAGTGAAGTTGCACAAACCCCCATATATGTTTTGGTGGTTGGTGCTCAAGTTGGCGCTTCGGTCGTTCGTGTGTGATAGTGTTGGTCGAATAAATTGATTGTTCGTGTCGCTGTTGGTAAAACTTGATGGATGTTTGATTAAACGAGAGGTGGAGTCAATGTTGGTCAAACTGCTTGACCGTGTGTACGTTCCATAAGTGCTGTCAAAGTGTTTTTTTATTCGCTCAGGTTGGAACTAGGTCGGGTTCGCACTGTGTTGTTTCACGGTTTCGCACCGGGTTTACCAATACAACTGTCAAAACCACGTGGGTGGGTGGGACTGGACGGAATAAACAAGCAGGGGCCTGTAGCATAATCGAAATTTTACCAATAATATTAGTAGAGTAGCTTGTAACTTGTATTTTTCTGTTGCATAATGAATCTACAAGTATGAATTTACAAGACTAATATTACAAGTAAACCGCACTAATAATATTAGTGGAATTTACAAGTAACTGTGGCATAAAGAAAATACAAGTAGAAATTATTAGCGTTGGCTTGTAGTTTCTTTTACAAGTATGAATGGTGCTGTAATTTAATTTACAAGTATCTTTTATTTAATTATTTTAGCTGTGCAAAGTAATTATGCATAGTTTAATTGTTTTTAACGACTTAACAGAGAAAGAAACTATTATTCTAGTTACTTCAAATTACCATATAATGAAATACTGTACACTAAGAATAAATTTCTCGTTCCCTAACACTGAGAATTATGAACATTTTCAAAAAAAGTCTCCAAAAGTCTACGTGAACTTTTTATTTTTTATTTTTTTTACGATTTATACAGCAGCTTTGTGCAAAGTTCATTCGTTTGATTTTTTTTAGGATTTTCCGGTTTTTTTTTGCATGACTTTACCGAAATAATCTCTTGCATTTCTCCATAAAAATGTAATGAATTTCACTGAAGTAAAAGTCATGGTTCTCATCAGGAAATTCTTCTGTGTTGAGCAGGATAATTCTCCAAAGTGCTCTATAAAAACTTTCGAAATTTTTTCAAAATCTTCACTTGGATTCTATTGCAGATTCGACTGGACTTTTTTTTATTTTCGGCAGGTGCTTCTTTGGAAACTATGGAAATTAAACTATGTCGTACTTCAACGGATTCTTTTTTGGAATTTACAAAGGAAGCATATCTAAGAAAAGTCTTTGGAATGCCCAAAAGATATTCTTTGGAACTTGTAAAGGGAATTCTCCGAAATTTCCGTTAGAAGCCCTTCAGAATATCCACTGGAGATTTTTTGGGAAGTCCCTGGAAATTTTTTTTCTTAATTTCGGAAATTCTTCGCAATTTTTGCGAGGAATTATTTGGACATATAGAAAAATTCTTCAAATTCCCGTCGATAATACTTCGTAAATTTCTTCGGCAGTTCTAAATCTAATGCAAGTTCTTTGGAATTATCGATGGAAAATCTCCGGAATTTCTAAATAAATTGTTGAAAACTTCTACGAGAAATTATTTGAAATCCCCATCAAAAACTGTTAGAGTTTCCACATCAAAAAATTGTTTGCAGTTTTTGTAAAAAAAGGCTTTGTAATTTTCATTCGATTTTTTTTACGAGAAATTTGCAAAAAAAAATTAACTGAAAATTCTCCATAATTTCCACCGAATATTATTAAGAAAATTCTTTGCAAGAGATTGATTTTTTTTTGTTGGATTTTGTTCAGTTTGATTTAGTTATGTTTGAAATTCGAATTTTATTGCAATGTTCACATGGAAATGGATTTGAATAAGGCTTGATCGCGACAAAATCTGGACGAATAACTTTAAGAATAAAAATGCTGTTGGTTTATTTCGGTTCGTTTTTCACTTCAAATGGCTTCATTCCTTATCGATGCTTCGATGTATGCATGAAACTTGGTGACATTTGAATTTTCTAAGAAATAATACGTGCCGAATAATCTGGCATCATCAGTAGAATTTGTTTCAAGCTCGTATCCTTCTGGTGGCTCATAAAATCCGTTTTTGTTCCACTCTCTGACGTTTTAGATATTGTCAAACAAGCATCGACAAATTTTTAACACGTTTTGAGCAGTGTTCACATGAAAACAAAATGTTTAGTCAGTATCTGGATCGAGAGACCCGAATTTCAATTGCGACTGCACACAATTCTTTTCGAACCTGCAATTCCTTTAACGCCATTATTCACTACGTACTTGCAACACTTATAAGAAATATATTTTCAGAAAGTACAGACATATACATTTATCAATCTACGAAATATTTCACTCGTTGATGAGGTGTTTCAAAAATTATACGTCCAAAAAGGTGTACAGATTTTGTCGCGTACAAGCCTTAGCTGAATTGCTTGAAACGCGGTTGATTCACATATGGTGTTTTGTAAAATTTGGAAAAGTCTACGTAGACGTCAAGGGGAGAGGTAGGGGTTTTGGAGAAGTCTACGAAAGTCTACTAGGGGGGACGGGGGGGTTTGAAAAAGTGAAATTTCGGTCTACGTGGTCTTGTGGGTCCAGGTGTGAGGTTACCTTTATCAGGAGAGGTAGCGAGGAAAAAAATTAGCGAATCCTGGAGAATTTTTATTACATGTTTCTGATTGTTCTCCGAAAAAAAAACTTGTGCAGAAATAGACGAATTTACGGAAATACGGAAAATACGGAATTCTTGATATAAAAATGTGCACGGGATTATTGAATATAATTGAATAGGGGAACTGTTCCGATCTCCATCTCCATCCATCCATCCAAGTGAGGTTGTGTAAGCAAATAGCTTACACAACCTCACTTGTTCAGTACCGTTCCTGATGAAGAATGTGTATAGCCGCCAGACATTCTAAATACTCACGCTCCTCTAATGTAGACGTGTACAATACACATGAGTATTGGCTTGATAAATGGATTGCGAGTGATTTGACTATGCGTCCAATTTGGGAATCTCGAGCTCGTTCAGTAGCCGCTAGGTTGCGAAGGCCGACGGAGGTCATTCGTAGCTTAGTTGGTTAAAGCACCAGTCTAGCGTACTGTAGGGTCATGGGTTCGAGTCCCATCGAAGGGAAAGTGGTTACCTCCAATACATTTTCCAAATCAATATCTTCCACATAACGTACATATTCACATATGAGTTTTCATAACATGATCTGATTAGTCAACGCCAACGCACTGCCAGTGCACTGGATGTCCTGGATCATATGTTTCTAATCAAAACAAACACGATGCTACGCACACCAACATATCCAATGACAGATGGAACTGAAAATGTTTTTTTTATTCAGGGTTCGGGTTGGCACTGACCCAGGTTTAAAAACGAATTCGACATGAGTTTTTTGCGGTGAAAACTCGATCCCTAAATGTCTGGCCCAAACAGTCAGATTATCGAAGGTACTTTGCAAAGGTCCTTGCAAGACATCTGCACATGGACCTCTTAGAGAGACCACGGCATCATCTGCAAGTTGTCTGAGCGTGCATTGTCCTTCCAAACAATTGTCAATATCTTTAACATAGAAATTTTAAAGCAAGGGACTTAAACATGATCCTTGCGGAAGGCCAATGTAACTATTTCTGGAAGTTGTCAGAGTGCCGAGTGTGAATTCATTTGTTTTTCTGACAACAAATTGTACAAGAAATTATTTAAAATAACGGGTAGTCAATTACTGTGCAGATTGTCTGACAGTACTTCAATGGAAACTGAATCAAAAGCGCCCTTAATATCCAAGAATACTGCAACCTATTGCTTTTTGTGCGCTGTACATCTGAAGAGAGCAACGCTATACAATCGTTTGTTCCTTTACCTTAACGAAAGCCAAACTGAGTATTAATTTTTGCATTCTTGAGCGGATGATTTTCTCCAATAATTTTCTCATGCATGATAGCATGGTAATCGGTCGGTATGAATTGTGATTAGACGCTGGTTTCCCAGGCTTTTGAATAGCTATTACTTCGCCCTGCCGCCATTCAGGTGGTACAATGTTGTACTCCATGAAACAGTTGTACAGGTCAAGTAATCGTCTTTTTACGATATCTGGGAAGTTTTTGAGAAGATTCAATTTGATGCCTTCGCATCCCGGAGCAAAGTTATTCGATGAAAGAAGAGACATAGATAGTTCCAGCATTGAAAATGGTCCACCCCAAGAACTGGGATCAGTGACTGATTCTCGAAATAGCGGTTCTGCTGGTACGGAATCTGGACAGACCTTTTTTGCGAAGTTGAATATCCATCGATTGGAGTATTCTTCAGTCTCGTTTGTGGAAGTGCGGTTCCGCATGTTGCGGGCCGTTTTCCAAAGTGTTGTCATTGAGGTTTCTCGTGATAGTCCCTCGACAAAACGTCGCCAGTAGCTACGTTTTTTAGCCTTGAGAAGATTTTTGAGCTTTATCATACCAACTTCAACGACATTCATTATGCCGCATTTGCTAAAGATCTCAAGATATTGCGACGTATCTGCTCGGCTGTTGATTGTTATGTTCAATGCTGATTCTGGTAAAATGTTCTGTTATTACATTTTCATGCACGGAAGAACCGATCACCTTTGATTACAGCTTGCTGGGAACAACAGTTGAACGAGAGAATCGCGTAAGGAGTTTGGGTGTTGATTTTGACTACAACTGACGCACCATGTTCCATATGTCGTCGCCAAAGCGTGTAGATCCATCGGGGTTGTAGTATTGGGCTCTGTCATGAAAACAGCAAAGAATTTTACGGACGTCTATTATCTGAAATCGCTGTACTGGTGCGCTCTACATTAGACTACTGCTTGTCAGTATGAAACTGGTATTACAACAACGCTCAGAGCGTATTGATTTTTTTTGGCGTTCCTTGCTGTTTGCTCATTCAAAGATTAAACTAGAGAGACCCGCTGCACTTTCCAGCTACGAGGATCGTTGTCCTAGGATTGAATTTTCAATTTTCGGATTGGAAATTATCTCGACTTCCCTGGGCATAAGAGTATCATCGTGTTAGCCTCATGATATACGAATGTAAAAATGGTAACTTCGCTTAGAAACCTCGCAGTTAATAACTGTGGAAGTGCTCAATGAACACTAAGCTGCGAGGCGGCTCTGTCCCAGTGTAGGGATGTAATGCCAATAAGAAGAAGATGAAGAAGTTGCAACTCATAATAATCATGAACTTTTAAAGTGAAAGTTGAAAAATCTTCCAGTTGTATCGTACTATGTCACAGTCAAGCGTTACAACAATGTAATCGGAATTAACGCAATAAATCTAAATCCATTAGGTTCTGTGATCGTAAGGCACTAAGACGTGTCTGCTGTTAATTTCTAAGTCTAAGTAACAGTAATCATGTTCTATGAGCAGGTTTATTTGAAAATTATTACACTGTAACTTTCATGTTTAACTTGATTTTGATTTAGGGAAGTAAACGCATAAATATTAAATGCTGTTAATATATTCATTTAATTTGATTGTGGGTTTTCATGAAAATGTTTCGAAGAGATGTGATAAAGAATCATAAAAATATATCATTTAACGATTTTAAGTATCCGGTTTCTATGAGAAGTAAAGGAGAGATTTTTTTTTGCATTTTTCGACATGCACATGTCATATTCAGCTCATCTGATTCCTACAAAGTATACTAAAAACACGAATGGGTAATATTTCGCATATTCGTCGAAAAATTTTAATTTCCGTAGGAAATTACCAACATTCGTAGATTTCTTATACGGATCCGTTGAGAGCTTCAACTTCCATAGATCTTTAATAATTCTTTAATTTCCCATTTTCATGTGAATATTCGATAGTTTTGAGGCAACTTCTACAAGCTTAATATTGACTGTAAATTTGATTGCGCACGTAATTCTGTTACACTACTTCAACAATACTCAATTTTCAAAGACAATCCTCACAAGTAAAAAAGAAGCAGTCTTTTCCACACATTCCACATAGAACATTTTGTTATGTATCGAAATTGAAAACAAAGGGAATGGAATGTCAATAACAATAATCCATATTAAAACTGTTTTATTAATACTCTTATGATGGTCACGACAACCTATAGAGTATCACCAGATTTCATACAACGTTTTCTTGCAGTTTTATTACTAATCTTAATACGGTTTTAGTTACTTTTTCTTGAGTGGTCCACTTAGCCGGAAGATTATCTTAATGATTTTATGATAAGGTTTTGGCGAAGTTCTTGGTTATATTAGCAACTGGTAGAACGAAAAGATTCTGGAAGTGCTTCTAATAACTACAAGCAAAAGTTGAATCAAGTTGTTATTTTTATTTATTCAGACTAAGGCTGAAGTGGCCTGTGCAGTACATAATAGTTTTCTCCATTCGGCTCGATTCATAGCTACATGTCGCCAACCACACAGTCTACGAAGGGTCCACAATTCTTCCGCATTGGACACTGCGCCCGTCGGATCGTTATCGAGAACCATTTTCACCAGGTTACTATCTGACATTCTGGCTACGTGCCCGACCCATCATACTCGTCCGATTTTCACAGTGTGAACGTTGGATGATTCTACCAGCAGCTCATGCAACTCGTGGCTCATTCGCCTACCGGTCTAATGAGCGTTTTGTAGATAGTTTGTAGTTAGTTTGGTTCGGCGCGAACTCTATTCGATCGGAGCGTCTTGCGGAGTCCAAAGTACATACGATTTCCCGCCACTATGCGTCCCCGATTTTCTCTGCTGGTATCATTATCGGAGGTCACCAGTGTACCCGAGTCGAGTCAAGTACGAGACACTGAAGACGACCTTACTGTTGAGGTCGAAATACGTATCTGTCAAGGTACAATCAAGTGGCGGAATTAAATGAGATGGTACAAACTCGTCTTATGACAAGTGAAGACATTCCACTAAAAAGCTCAAAATAATTTTCTTAACAATTTGAAAATTCATCGATGTAAAAAATTGCAGCTTATCCCAACAAACGAATTAACATTCAATATCTAATAAAATTTGACTGAATTTTACCAATCAAGCAAAGTTTAAACATATTTGGATTTAAAATAACAGTAAGGTCGATTGTATGTTGCTTTTATTTATATGCTCCAAATATGCGCATGAAATTACATTTAAAATCACAACATATTTTTATCTGTGTTTATACACAGAACACAAACAAAACCCTTCGCATTGAAAACATATTCTAATCGCAGCGATATATTTGCCATAGCTCACTCCATAGAACACCCTTGAACTTGTCTAAAAAACAAATAAAGGGAATAATGTAGCAGGTTATTGCGTTCCACAAAAATTCAAAAATACGTATGTTTCTCACGATCTCCTCTCGAATAGTTATTCAAATTAATGATAAACGTGATCGTCGGCTTCCTAATAAAAACACAAATCGAATGAAATGCAAATATTCAGCGGAATATTCATTTTTGCTTGATAAAGTGATGCGTAAGGTGATTAACATTTTGATGCCTAAAACTGGTATGAGATTTAATGCTCTTGAATATTATCTGTTGTGAAGCATGTTTCTTTTTGGCGGAGTAGTTCCTTGTGAAATTTTCATTTTTATAATCAACAGTTGACAACAGCTGATATCGAAATTGAAGGGCATGCAACCAATTTGTACCGGTTAGGAACCACTACAGCACTGGCGCACACACTGGTGGGTCGCACGGTAGGTTAGTAGCAAGATTGATGAATGACTAGATGCCATGACGTGGAAATGAAAAGTAGAGATATGTGATTTATGTAAAGAAGCATACCACCGCACATTGAATCTACTGTGACATGAGGCTTAGCGAGACGAAAGTCTGACTTCCTTCCAGTGCTTTTTTCCTGCTCGATTCTGATTGCTGCCTGTCGCCGTAGACCTTTGCACTGGGCCATGCCCTTTCGCACGGTAGGTAGGTATGTGTTTGATTTCTGGTTCGGGACTTATCGCTGGCAGCTGATCTTGACAAGCATTAGCACGCGCGAAATTATTTGAAATACCTACATAGGTGCAGGCTTCGAGCGCCATACATCAAACACTGATTGCGAGCTGTGGAGGAGAGGCTGGCTACTAACGAGCGAGAAATTTCGAGGAAAAGAGAATCAAGAGAATATGAAATGAAACCCAGCCAAAAGTTGGATCCTAATTAGCATTTCAAATCAGATGGTATAGAAGAATGTGGTACAGTTCGGCAGTGGAATAGCTTTGGCAAGGTCAAGCCTTCCAAAAGGAATGTCTAACTTTATCAACTCAGGTTGCAACTGTGGTAGCATTTAAAGTGCGTCAACAAATTGTTCGAATATTATTTAATATTATTTTTTGTGTATTGTAAAATTTCAGCTTTGTTCAAAACAAAAATTTTATATTTAATTTCCTGTTAAAAGCCTTCCCGATCATCGAAATGGTAAAAATACAGTCAGAGTCAAGTTTTCTGAAAATTTTGGAAGACGTGGCAGGTGTTGACGATGTGTATTCACTGGTTCACGAATTCGGGAGTACCTTTTTGCAAACAAAGTTCTTTTGATGTTCGAATAACATTTGGATGCACTGTTTAGTAAATTTACATTTATTGAAAATAAAATGTGAAGTTTATCAAACCTATCATAAGAGAAACCTTCATCACGGGGGAGCATTGATTATACATCAGTTGTTGTGACGCACGCCGTCGGCTATTTGCCCAATCCTGCCCAATGTCAGCTTATTAAAGTCGATCAGCCGACTTAATAACCAATATACCGTCAAAGGGATCGATTTTCTGTGTGGTCGGTCACATTGACCGGTGGCATTGCCTTCATCAAACAAGCAAAGGTGCTGATGGCTTAATTAGAAATAAAGTCGTTAGCAGTTTAAAATAATCGAAAGCAAGTTCTGTCTGACCTTTTTCCAAATTTAATTACGGGCCGCATCTCTCCGCCTTCGTTTTCGGTGTTCATAAGACATGAACATGGATTGCGGCAGACTCAGCCAGTGCCAATTTGAGAACGTGTTGCGAAACAAACCTCCTTCAAACAGCTGGGAGCATTCCCACGGAATTTTGCTCTATCACATGCTAGACCGGTTCAATTTATTTGATAAATGGATGTGTTTTGTGAGTTGCTGTAATACTTCAGGATTTTTGGTCATTAAAGCATGAGAGAAAAATTATCATTTCAGATTGGAATGCTAGATTTCAATATTTTTTTGCATAATTCCATCATATATTTATGCAAACTCATAAATAAGATTCTACGTGCTTGCGAACGGTTTGACATTCCTCTCAAGTATTTTGCATATTAAGTATTTTTCGTCTTCGAAATATCCATTAGCCGTTTTTCGTTAATGTGTTCCAGCTTTAACGATAAATACTGATGATTGTGTTCCTATGAAAACCTTTTTTTAATGGCGTTTCTAACCAAAACAAAAATTTGGAAGAAAAAAATTAACAATATTCATAGAAAACGATTTTATTACAATTTTTAGTAGCTCAATCTAAAATCGAGCGAAAAGGGTAAAAATGTGCCACCAACAGTTCCAAGTGTGTCTTCTTCTTATTGGCATTTCATTCCCCACTGGGACATTGCCGCCTCGCAGCGTAGCATTCATTAAGCATGTCACGTCCACAGTTTTGCATTGATATATAATGAGGTCAACACTATGATATATTTATGGCCGGCCAGGGAAGTCGAACAAATATCCAATCCAGCCACGATCACCATGCTCTTGCTTTATATAGACCATTCAGATAATAATAAATACTCTTTGTTTATTGAATAATTCCATTTTTCAAGTAATCTACTATTTTATGGTTACATATGGCCCAAAATTTTGTTTTTTGTTTTTCACATAGCATATAGAGTATTCGAGAATGTTTCAAATATTTGTCATTTTCGAAAAAAATGTTGAGGTTTTTCAACCAGAACTCGTCGTTAATGCGAGAAGACAGACATTTTTATGCATCTGTATTGAAAATTATATTGATTTAACAGTTATACGTTTATTTCTAGGTAATTTACCAAAAAACCACGTTCCAAAAATAACCCATTTCGGGCAAAAAAACTTTTTTGGTCAAAAATCTAACCTTCACATTTTTTAAATTTTCAGCAAAAAATTCGGAACAAATATATCACGTGAAAGAGTTGGATGTAATCTATGAGAGGAATCGACACTTTCATGAAATATCAACCGCCATCACAATTTCCGATTGTTTCTTAGTGTATCGCGCCTTTGAGGAGTTCATGTAGACCATATCGTTTCAGCTGCAAGCAACGTTACCCTTAACTTAAAAATTATAGAACCAAAACAGAAAAGTGAAAGGGGAAGAAAAAGGGTCTTTTGAACGATCACGACGATGGCGAGAAGAAGGAGCTACAACAGGAACAACAGGATGAGCCCAGCTCTATATAGGTAAAGCGGCAGTTCGTGCGCAGCCATGTCAGGTTTGTCAAAGATACGTTGCGGAATGCCACAAGTTCCATAGCAGTAGCACCGAAGAGCGATGGAAACTAGTGCAACAGTTGCAACTTTGTAGACACTGTTTTACTTCACACACTAGGTAGCCATACAAAGCTCCAGTTTGTGGATTGCACGAATGCGAACTGAAGTACTATAATGTGCTGCGCTTGGAGAAAGTCGAACCTACTCAAATCAACCATAAACCATAGCAGGTGACCGCAAACATAAATCTCGTGATTAGAAACCTAACTGCATTAATCGAATTCTCGTCGTCATTGTTTTCTTTCTAGTCATGTGGCGAATTGCGATAATTCACCGAAAATTTAATTGTTTGTTGCGATAAGGGTTGATTGCATCTTGCGCCAGAATCAATAAACACGGTTGTAGCTTTTGAAACAATTGAGTTATTACCAAAATATAAAATCGATTAAGAGAAATCGATCAATACAGTTACTTGATTACTTGCCAGTTACGATGATCTGGCAACACAATTCTCGTATCTTGAAGAATAAGCCATTTTATAGAAAGCTCAAATGACAGGAGACCTAACACTAATATTCACATCTTACTTTACAAGGAACAATTGCGAAAATGGAATGAAATGATGATGCTGATAATGAAATGATGATGGTTTGCCTGCAAATTTACCAAAACAAAGACCGAGTCCACTCAAAATTTCGATAAGCTGTTCGAATCTGTCTCATAAAATGGTTTATTACCGGTAAAAAAAACCATTGTAGAGAAGTTCGTCGTATTCTAATAGGTTTGGACAATACTGACGTGATCGTGACTTTGAAGAATTGAATGAGTTGAAGAATTGAATGAACCGTTTTATTCACTAATTTATTTATTTATTGGAGCACGTCCCGTCCTGGGATTGTAACGAAGACGAAGCTAGTTTGAACGATCTACGGCAACGTGGAAAGCTTGTATGATCCACCGGAACACCGACTTTTGCACGTCTGTGCTGGGTCTTCCGAAAATGATCGCCCTGTTTGATTGAAAGGGTTTGATCGGTTGAGAGCAGGGGTCGTCATTCTCACTAATTTTCACGAGCAGAGAATGTTCTCTCACGCTGATTTTCGCCGAGAAATTGGTTTTCGGAAAAAGAAAAAAGGTGTTGTGAGAGATAACCATTTCTCCCTCACTACCAGTGCCGCGAAAAATTGATTTGCTCGTTTTCTCACTCCTTTTCGTGCCACACGCTTAAAATCAATAACACAGAGATGTGTTTGCATCACACAAAACGGACCTAATGCGGAACATCCCCTAGATGAGCGACAGTTACACAGGCACAAAAATGCCTCGTACGGTCGTGATAACGGTCCTTTTCAACATGTTAACGTTTGTACAGATTCCTTGTTTCATGAGGAACCAAATACTGTTGAAAATATTGAAATCCAAGCTTCAATAAAACCACACGAGCTATTTTTGTGGCTGTGTAACTATCGCTCATCTAGGGGATGTTCCGCATTAGGTCCGTTTTGTGTGATGCAAACACATCTCTGTGTTATTGATTTTAAGCGTGCATCACCAATTGCAAAAAGAGTAGCCTTTATGGAAGAAACAACCTCATCTCTACTCTACATAGAGCTCGCACGCTTAAAATGACTTACATATTTTTGTGTTCCGTTCACACAAAACGGGCCTCTCCTGGAACAACTCATATTATGAGTAATTACGATGTTACTCATTTTTGTGTAACCGATAGCCGATGATTTTAGGTGAGTTCATTTTACACAGCGAGAGAGCAGTCGAAAATCGAACCTAACCTCAATTGTATGTTTTCAAATTGATGGTAAAGTAAGCCAACTTTTCCATACTTATTCAGAGGCTTCTCCAATCGTTTCGATCAACAAAACAAACTGCGATGCTTGTATTCGCACATTTTTTGTTTCGCCATCAAAGCAAAAAGAAAAACCTCCGAAAAAGTACGATTTCTTGCCTCACATTCTACACCCGTTCGCCATCATAGCGACCCGAAAGGACTTTGACAGTTCGAGGCAAACTCACTTACACATATCATGCACATGTGAGACATTACACAGCGACTGCTCGTGTTTCACACAAAATTTTCACTCATAGTGAGAGTTGGTCAAGGCGTCGCCGTAATGTGTGAAAACTATTCATGCGATGTGTACTTGACTTTAAGCGTGCGCTGACGTTTAATCATTTTTCTCTTTCAAACGCATAGACAGGATAATATTTCTCGGGTACTTATTCAAAAGGACGTATGTGATTTTGTAAACAAAGATTCAAACGTCGATTTGTCCGATCTGATGGCACTCCGACGCAAACCAACACCACCATCAGGTAGCCGAAGCCTCTCCCTGTCTGTCTATGGTGATGGTTTGCGTGGGAGGGCAATCAGATCGGACAAATCGACATCTGAATCTTTGTTTACAAAATCACATACGTCCTTTTGAATAAGTACCCGAGATTTGTTCTTATCGGGAAACGTTTCCCGAATCCCGATGAAAACGAATCCTATCCTGCGCTTGAAAGAGAAAGATGATTAAACGTCAGCAGCCCTTATGCAGATGTGGTGGTGTAGCTATAGTGATCACATCCCATCGCCATTTTTGATGATGTTCTTGGTTCGAATCCCGTTGCGGACATAAAATTCTTGTAATTGCTTACCGAAAATTATCGCGAAAAGTGAGTGAGGCGTGAAAGTGATTAAACGAAAAAAGAAATTCATCAAATAGGCACGATTTTCTCTTATCTTCTAGGTTCGCTCTAGAGAAAAAAGGGGTAGGAGAAAGATGTTTTACACAACAAGCTCCGAAAAAAATTCTCCTCCGACCCGAAAATTGCTTGATTTTGTCTCATCGAAATGAAAAGTACGAACCCTGGTTGAGAGTATCAGCACTATCAGCGTTGAATTAGTCTTGAACTGCATTCCTTTGGGATTAGTCATGAACCCGAATAAGCCTGACAAAATCCGCATGGTGTGAAACGCGGCTGCGATTGGTGAAGGAATAAGGATCGGATCTTCTTACATCGCTCCAATCAGTTTTACATCGTTTTCGTCAGAGTCACAATTTTTGTACTCAAACGACAATAAAAACAGAACTTGCACCCCCGGGGGTGCATTTTACCCCAGTTTACCCTATTTACCAGGGATATAGCGCAGCTGTCAACCCCATACAGATGCACCGTAGTAAACATGAATTTGACATTTTTGGAAATTCTGACAGTTTTGGGCATTCTGACATTTTCGGTTTGTGCACGCTTAATTCAGTTGACCCTTCTCCATGAGTTTTAACAGGGTTAACTCCTGTAAACGACTCGTATTTTTTGGCGTGCACTACACGACTCAGAGGAATATATCATTTTTAAGTCATAAATCTGTGTAAGTCAAGGAATAAAAGAGTAAACATATTTAGGTATGTATTTTATGTTTGCTACGGTGATTTTGACTTTTGCTATACCCCTGCTATTTACTAATTGTCAACAGTCCCGTTATATCTTATATCTTCTATTTGGCGTTATGATTTCATGGTAGTAAAGAAAATGAGATCACAATGTAACGGTAAATACTTCAAATCAAGATACGATTTTCAAACGGTTCTTAAACGCCGGCAAGTTTTTATTACTTGATAATTTAAAAGTAAGATCACGGATGAGTATTAATCATCCTCGATTTTTTGAAAATTTGATTTTTCCCATCCCTGTCTCCAAGTTCTCATCAACCACCGAGTTATTTTTTTTAATATTTCGCAGCACAAGCAAAAACTTGGATTTAGTCCCCGGATGCTGTCGATGCCATCATCCACAGTCACTATGTGGATGATTATCTCGATAGCAAGAATACAGAGGAAGCCGTTACGCATCGCTTTAGGGGTCAAAAATGTGCGTTGTGCACGTCAAAGTTGGTTTTGAATTTCGGAGCTGGGTTTTCATTTTAGAGAATGTAGTTCAACGGGTGGGAGGAAAGTTGAAATACGGAAGTAAGATAAGTGGAGGCATAAGTATTAGAACGCAAGAGGCTGTTATCCCATACGGAATTTGTGATTAACATAAATCAACCATTGTTTCCCAGGTTTTGTATATATGGTTTGGTCGGTACCTACCTTGAATGTCAATTTTTTTTTTTCGTTTGCTTGTTCTTAAGTATGAGGATTTGGCTACTGTTATGAAAAACATGGATATCTGACACATAAAGTACTGTCTTAAAAAAACATGTTGATCACAAGATTTGAAGCGCCATTAGCAATCTATTACCTATGCAACTATGCATCTACTGTAAGATTTTTTCCTCGGACAAAGTTACTGGGATTGAAAAAGACCATGCTGCAGTGGCTACCTAGAACAGCCTAGAAGAGCCTAGAACAGACAAATTTGTATTTTAGCTCTGTAGCACGGAGAGCTCTGTAGTCGAGAGGACATTGAACATTTGTTGAATAGAAATAATACCCCAACAAAACGCGAAGTGTTACTAATTGTCTAATTGTTACTAATTGACTATCAAGCGTTGAAGCCAACGAACTCAGACAATACGAGGTTTAGACCAAGTGACGATTCCACGATGTTACTTTTCTGGGACTTCCTATCCAGTCTATTACTAATTTATTTGCTCCGTTTAAGGCCGGAGTCGAGTGGTCTGTGCAGTACATAAGAGTATTCTACATACAGCTCGGTCCATGGCTGCGCGTCGCCAACCACGCAGCCTACGGAGGGTCCGTAAATCGTCCTCGCCTTCTTAAGCCCGGATCATTGTCGAACACCATTCTCGCCGGATTACTATTTGACATTCTGGCTACGTTCCCGGCCCATCGCAGTCGTCCGATTTTCGCGGTGTGTGAACGATGGATGGTTCTCCCAACAGCTGATGCAACCTATCCAGTCTAGATACTATTGAATAACATGTGTTTGTTTACGCGAGTTCAGTAGCTTTCTCCTGCGTGGCATATATATATTTTTTTTTGAATCATTGAACATGGTAGAATTCCTTGTGCCCTATAATATTTACGAAATCTTAAGTTAGAGAGTTGTCCTTTGAAATCAGCATACCTTACCTTAGCTTGATTGACTGTACCCATCGTAATTACTAGTCGTGATTGGCCGAGAAACAACAAAAAATGCACAGCTCACCAATTGAATAGTTTCTCGGGACTATAAAGCTATTCTCGCTGTACATGCTTCGGAGTTTCTTTAATTCAAGACCAATAACGATGCCGGCCACGTCCTCACAGTTTATTAGGATAAGGGTAGGAAAATTAGTTCGACACTCATTGCTACAAGAGTCCGAGGAATCCTCTGCATCTCCATGAGCGCACTGAAAAGGAATATTATGTTAGTTGGGAAGGAAATATATTGGAAATCGCCTTGGTAAGCGACTAATTATTCCTTTTGAACGACGCCATATTCATGATGATACAAAAGCGGAAAAGCAACGCGTGTCTTACGTATTTTCCCGAAGACTGATTCGATATCTTAACTACATCGCGACGACTAAAACACGCACTGCACAACGCTTGCTCGATGGCTAATCCGAAAAAAAACACGCACTGAACTGATTAACTTTATTACCGGCCGCGCAATGCAGAACACAATATTTCGGCAGATCGCACGATTATTCTGCTGTCCGAAGTTGTCCTTTGAAATCAATTCAATAAAGTCACACTTTAAAAAATCACAGTCGTTTGACATGGAGTGACTCAAGTACACTTCTGTCATGAATCCAATCAGATCAGCGAAAATATCGTCAATTTGTTGCTATAAGATAGATATGATATGATATACAGATTCAAACAACAATGGAAGAGGGACGGAATTCCCTGACAAGCTTAATATTGCTGACAAAGCAACAAAGTTAGGTGAAGGCCCATATTTCAATCAAAATTATCGGTGGTTTATGGGCCCAGACTTTCTTTACAATCATAATTTCGCATGAATTATATATAATATATGAATTATATATAAGCACTAAATAGCCGAAAAGATGAAATGTTGTGCTAATGCTTACCTGGGACTGGTAAGTGAATGATTGCAATTTTTCACATCAGCGATTAAAAATTACAACGGGTTTAAGCCTAAAATTGGAGATGATTTTATGGGGCGTTTAATCTTACTAGAGGCAACATCAGAATAATTTTTAAAGTGTTGTTTTGAATCCTCTAAGGTGGCTTCTTCCTGGTATTGCAACCATTACTCCTTATTGGCACAACGCACAGCATGAATCAAAAAGATGTTTGGTCAGACCGCATCGTGCTTTCGTGCTGTGCGGTTCTTTCTCTCTTTGCGGAAGGAAGTTTTTAATACTACCCGAAGCTATTTTAATTTCAACGGTGCTTCTTAGCGCTATTTGTACCCACTGATCCCGTTACGATCTTTGCAAGGACCCGTGCCTTCGTTTTACGTTGGACCCGTTTGCGGAAGTAAAATTCCGACAAGCGGTGGTAATCCTGCAGGGACACCGTTCTGGGAAAAAACCTCTTAGAAGGTCACGTCTCCACGCTCAGCCATGAGCATTAATAAAAACAAGAAGAAGGGGGAGTCTCTGAATTCTCCACTTCCTTCAAAGAAACAAGGTTTCAAGACCGTCCTGCCAAAGCGCGGAAAAAATAGAAGGAAGCTGGAGAATTCAGATATTCCTTCTAACTCTAATATCGGAAATAATTCTTCTCCAATCGAACTGAGCAATCAGTTCGATTTGATTAATGATGAAATTGAGCAAATCGAATATACCTCTAGCCCAGGTGATTCGATTCATGCGAAAAAGCAAAGGATTCCGCCAATTGTGGTATCTGTTGCCGAATTTTCTGGCTTCCGGAATGAGATTTTGAGTAACCTCCAGGGGATCAAGGTTTCATTTCAGATTGCTAGGAAGGGTGACTGCCGCGTTTTGCCGGGATCCTTTGACGATCGCAAACGTCTTCTTCAGTATTTAACTGAGAAGCGTCATAAATTCTTCACATACGACGACAAAACTGGGCGATTGTTCAAAGTCGTCTTGAAAGGTCTCCCCAGTGATGATAAATCACTGGATGAGATTAAAATTGAAATTTCTCAATTACTTGGATTTTCACCAGTCCAAGTAATTAAGATGAAAAAGAAATCCCACTCTGGTACTTCCTAACTAAATAATATGAAAAGTTTGGAAAAGGCCTGTATTATGTCCCATGTCCGTGTTACATGGGAACATTTCCGCAGGCCTGGGGGAAATTTCCAAAACCCCACCCAGTGCCGTAAGTGCCAAAAGTGGAGTCATGGAACCAAACATTGTCACATGGATGCTAAATGCATGATTTGTGGTGGAACCTCTCACGCCAAGGACGCATGTCCTGTGAGAGAAGATTCCAATAAATTTAAGTGCGCAAATTGTGGGGGCAATCATAAATCCAATTTCTGGGAATGCCCTTCACGCAAAAAAGTTTTGAATTCCCGTGCAAAATTGATGACGGGAAATTCCAATCGGATCCCAGATTCGACGGGTAGAAATTTTTCAAACGCTCAAATTTCGAAACCAGTTACCGGTCGAGCAATTCATACCCACCACAATTCACAAACAAATTTTGCCGCTCGTCAACGGGTAGCAATTTTTCGAATGTACCCACGTATGCAAACATCGCTGCTGGTAGACAAAATTTCTCTTCTCAAAATGAGGTTTATACCCATGTCCCAACGGAAAATAACGGTCATGTTGCCGATTCAGGTAGCATGACTGTTTCCGATTTTGATTTTTTAACTGAACAATTGCATCACATGATTGATGCAATGTTCAAAGCAAATACCATTCCAGAAGCTGTTCAGGTTGGTATAAAGTACACACAAAAAATTGTTATCGGACTCCGTTCTAATGGATATAAATAATTTTGTGAAAGTTGTAAATTGGAATGCCCGCTCTCTAAAGGGTAAGGAAGATGAATTATTCAACTTCCTAACAGTTCATAATGTGCATATTGCCATTATAACAGAAACTTATTTAAAACCAGGACTCTCCATTAAAAGAGATCCAAATTATTTTATCTACAGAAATGATCGTCTTGACAGCGCCTGTGGTGGGGTCGCCATTGTCATTAATAGACGTATCAAACATAAATTATTTTCTTCGTTTGAAACCAAAGTTTTTGAAACCTTGGGTGTTTCTGTTGAAACAAATTTTGGTCAATTTTCCTTCATTGCAGCCTATTTGCCTTTTCAATGCAATGGGCAGCAAAAGAATTTGTTGAAAGCTGATCTTCAAATTCTGACTCGCAACAAATCAAAATTCTTCGTAATTGGTGACTTCAATGCCAAACACCGTTCATGGAATAATGCTCAAAGCAATTCCAACGGCAAAATTTTATTTGAAGATTGTTCTGCGGGATATTATACTATTCAATATCCCAATGGCCCTACTTGTTTTTCTTCCAGTCGAAATCCTTCTACAATTGATTTAGCTTTAACAGATTCAAGTCAGCTGTGTGGCCAAATGGTAGCTCATGCTGACTTTGACTCTGATCACCTTCCTGTGACATTTGAAATCTCACAAGAAGCCATATATAATCCAATCAGCTCTACTTTTAATTATCATAGAGCTGATTGGGATTTATATAAAACATATATCGATAGGAATTTTGATGTTAATATTCCTTTGGATACCAAAAGTGATATTGACAATGCGCTCGTATCTTTGACAAATTTAATTGTCGAAGCCAGAGGCATTGCAATTCCTAAATGTGAAATTAAATTCAACTCCATTATTATTGACGACGATCTTCAGCTACTGATCCGTGTGAGGCGAAGGCAATACCAAAGAACTCGCGATCCCGCGCTGAAAGTTATTTGGCGAGATTTGCAAAATGAAATTAAAAAACGTTTCGCTATTCTGAGAAATACCAACTTTGAGAATAATGTCTCGAAATTGGATCCCAGCTCTTTTGAAAAATTGACGAAAATTCTTAAAAAACCTCAAAAGCCAATTCCAGCGCTTAAAGAGGGTAATAAAATTTTATTGACAAATGGCGAAAAGGCTCAAAAACTTGCTCAGCAGTTCGAGAGTGCCCATAATTTTAGTCTAGGTCTCACTAGTCCAATTGAGGATCAGGTTACACGGAGCTTCGAAGACATTCTCAATCAAGAGAATGTTTTTGACTCTTCGTTGGGAACTAATTTGGATGAAGTGAGATCTATTACTAGAAAATTTAAAAATATGAAAGCACCGGGTGATGATGGTATTTTCTACATACTTATCAAACAACTTCCTGAGAGCTCTTTATCCTTTTTGGTTAATTTATTTAACAAATGTTTTCAATTGGCATACTTCCCAGATAAATGGAAAAACGCCAAATTTGTTCCAATTTTGAAGCCGGACAAAAATCCAGCTGAGGCTTCTAGTTATCGCCCAATCAGTTTGCTTTCTTCAATAAGCAAACTGTTTGAAAAGATTATTTTAAATAGAATGATGGTTCATATTAATGACAATTCTATTTTTGCTGATGAGCAATTTGGTTTTCGCCATGGGCATTCAACCACTCATCAGTTATTAAGAGTTACGAACTTAATTCGGCTCAACAAATCTGAAGGATATTCGACTGGAGTTGCTCTTCTTGATATAGAGAAAGCATTTGACAGTGTTTGGCATGAAGGTTTGATTGTAAAATTGATGAATTTTAATTTTCCTCTGTACATTATTAAACTGATCCAAAATTATTTATCAGATCGCTCACTGCAGGTAAACTATCAGAATTTTAAATCTGATAGATTACCTGTAAGGGCTGGTGTCCCCCAAGGCAGCATACTGGGGCCCATATTGTATAACATTTTTACTTCTGACTTACCTGATTTACCACCAGGGTGTCAAAAATCTTTGTTTGCAGATGACACAGGCCTCTCAGCCAAAGGGCGAAGCCTTCGTGTCATTTGTAGTAGATTGCAAAAAAGTTTGGATATTTTCTCCACTTAATTGCAAAAATGGAAAATTTCCCCGAATGCTTCCAAAACTCAGCTTATAATTTTCCCACATAAGCCAAGAGCTTCTTATTTGAAACCTTCTAGCAGACATATTGTCACTATGAATGGGGTTCCAATTAATTGGTCTAGCGAAGCTAAATATTTAGGACTTCTGCTAGATCAAAAATTAACTTTTAAAAATCACATTGAAGGCCTTCAAGCCAAATGTAACAAATATATTTAGTGTCTATATCCACTTAAAAACAGAAAATCAAAACTTTGTCTTAAGAACAAACTTTTGATTTACAAACAAAATTTTAGACCTGCCATGTTGTATGCTGTGCCAATATGGACTAGTTGCTGCAATACCAGAAAGAAGGCACTTCAGAGGATTCAAAATAAAATTCTGAAAATGATTCTGAAGTTGCCTCCGTGGTATAGTACAAATGAGCTTCATAGAATTTCTAATATTGAGACATTGCAACAAATGTCCAACAAAATAATTTCCAATTTTAGACAAAAATCGTTGCAATCTTCTATTGCAACGATTAACTCCTTGTACCCTTAGTATAAAATAGGTTAAGATTAGTTTAAGTTGAAAACATTGTAATTCCTACATGGTTCAATTCAACCAGAGGAAAAATTCTAACTGCCAGAGGCAATTGAAATGTATTAATAATAACTAAAAGTATAACATAGCAAATAAGGATGATAGTGTTAAGAAAACACGGAACACCTAGTCTAAGAGATGAATGCATGTATTAGATAATTAGCAAATAAAATTAGTTAAAAAAAAAAAAGATGTTTGGTATTGAAACATTTGTTCTAGAGGCAAATTTTGATTTTCTGTTGCATTAGGCTTAGATGTCTTCAATGTAATATTTGAATGTTGGTTTTGCCAAAGATGCCATTGCATTGGATGGGAATAATTCACAGTTCCTTATTTTGATCTTATAGTCCTTTTGCCATCATTCAGGCAATTGTCATTTTGAATCGAACTGGTCTAATACACACACCTAAACAGTCACCGTCGGTGGTAGTTTCTGCACTTGTGTACTAATTATAAATAGTTTAATCACTCCCGAGGGCAACTGCCATAATTGAACTAGAGTGGTGGCTAGGCGCACGGTATGTTCTACCACAGCAATTCGCACACAACCGGTCGACCAGTTCGGTTAACCGACCCGACGAGCGAACGTTTTTGACCAGGAGTCCGCAGAAGAACACCGTGACCGTGACTGCACGAGGAGTCGGTTTCCCAACGGGGGTCCGCCGTACTGTACGATTGGAACACATTGTGGGTCGGTGCCGGTATGACTTTTGTCAAAACGATAAAGGCAATATCTAATCGGTGAGAGAGTAAGCCATCGTGCGGCAGCGGCAGCCTGTTCACACGAATGTCTACAAGCGAGCAACGGGCCTGATGACGATGAAGTTTTAGATGGTGGGATGGTTCTCTATTATGATCTTACGTGGTTTTACCAAAAAGAGGCACAAACAAGTTCCAAATGGTTTATCGAAATTAGCTTCACATGTAAGTTGTTGTTTTTTGGCATGGTAGACAACAATGAACAAGGTTTAAGCTTGCTGTTTTTTTATTTGCTTCTGTTTGATATCGAAGATTTATATAGCGGCGGGTTTTATTCTCAAATAAAGTAGAAAAAACGTTTGTTCTTTGTACATAATTAAGGGTATTTATAACTGCTTTAGTCTTGGGCACAACGCAAATGCACCATGTAGCAACATGGCCTAAGCATTACAATTACATTTCTGAGTGAAATATATAATCACAATTCAATATTAGTTATTCATTATTGAGATGAAGCTCGAAAACCGAGAAAAACCTCTTCGATTTTTACTATTCAACGAATTGTGGGTTTTTTAGCCGCTAAATCAAATAAGGTTTTCAAACAAACTTGCGTTTATCGTTTATTGCTCATTCAAGTGTTCCATTCTGCATTTTGTCTCAGGCCCAGTTTTGAACTTTTTTTAATTGCTGTAGAAAACAAACTAGTTAGGGTAGAAGATCATTCAGAGTCTGTTTTGTAAATGTGTCTGAAGGTCTCTGAACGACTCTGAACTCTGAACTTTGAAGTGAATTAGTTAAAGCATCAAAAAACCTTGAGAGGGCATTTTGGACCATCCCCTCTACTTGGTTCTGACTCATGATCAAACTTGAACAGTGCAGAATCTTTTTTTTATTATTACACAGTTTTGAATCGAAGGGATCATAATTCCACAAGTGTGAATGAATTTACTCTCCCACTTCTTCTGAGTTTTTGTCAGCTGACAAATTACGAACACCCAATTCGTTGAACGACAGCCCAGTGCAGTGCACGTCTGTTACCCTCGCAATGTGTGACCTACTTCAAGCATGATTACAGCATCACACCAAGAGTAAACTTTCTTGAAACAGTGTTACATATGAAATATGCATTCTTGTACTTCTGAACAAATATTTCAAAATGTGTTTCGTTTTACACATTTCTGGTGGTTAACTTTTACCGCCTTTATTGCATAAAAGTCAGCTCCGCTGCGATGCGGAAATATCCCAGCTTTTGGATGCGATGTCAGCATGAAAACGTGAAAGATACTTCAAAAACACAACACGATTGGCATCACTTGTGCCAGAATATGGGGACCTCTTGATTCTCTTGATATTTCTTTTTTCTAAAATGGCATGACCGTTCGCCTCTAGAAGACAAGCATACAGAAGCTTTGCTACTATAATGATTATAGTCACTGTTCCCACGTTGCTAATGTAGAACCCTCCTTCAGCATTTATTGAGTAACATAAAAGCACTTATTTTCAATTGACACTATTCGTGGTAGGTATATAATTGTATCTACACAAAGCGTGCTCTGCTACCAACAATTTGTGTCGCTCACTCCAAAACAAAATAAAAACATTTCCACTAATAGCACACATACGTACAGCAAACCGAGTTGAAAGGAAACTTTTTCTTTGCCATGGCACCGCTAAAATCAACATTAGCAACAACAGCAAACCACACATCCGCACTAATTGAGCTTTACTCTGTAATGAAGCAATTTCCTCGGTTTCTCGGGTTTGTCTATACCAGTCTTTTCGCATACGTTCGAACACACGAACAAACATGCCACATACAACGGTGTTCTTTTACGAATTTCTGAGCCTGAGTCCTAAACATTCTAATCCACTTCTCTCTGCTAGCATCGCATCGGTATATTGCCTATATTTTTGGCATTGGCGTAGCAATCCAATTGGGATTCTCAATAATATCTAAACCACTTTAATGCTATGAATTTGAATTTTATGAAAAAACTGCAAGGAAATGTCTTAGCTAAAAAATGCGTTTTGATCTTTAAAACAAGGAATTGAAAACCCGATGATTTTGAATCAGAAAAGTATTTTTGCTTGGAATTCACTTAACAAACATTTACCGCCTAACCACGCTCATGGTCGTTAGTGAATCAACAACATCGCAAACCGCGTGCCCCACATTGGCTCGACATACGTAGGTAGTTCCAACTAGCGAAGCATTATCCTCACGAATCCTTTTACTGTCTCCCCACGCGTTCCATTCAATCACATTTGCCCCGGAAGGATTTGTATTTTCTTTCTTCCTCTCTCTATGTTCACTATCATGGCGCGACATTTTTCATGACTAATTTGATTTTTATTGCGTCTGTGATTATTTTTTTGTGTGTTCTGTTCTGTTTCAATCGCCCACACGCAGCGGGAGTTTGCTTTACTCAAGCTTTAAGCACCTCATTTTTTTATTAACATCGTTATCCGGCTTCGTTATTCTTCTTCTTTCTGGTGTACATCGCTGTGAGAATGTTAGTACATTAGTACCGACATACGGGTTGATGTTGGACCTCTTATATCATTGGCCTTTATTAACCATTTCGTTTCATGAGAAGGCTCAGTCATATAGAACACTTTACGGAGCTACTATTATATAGATAATATGTTATCACATTATTGGTAACTCAATACAATCAATTAGAGGGACATGAATGGACATGGAGGACACAACCCTTAATGGGCCTGATAAAACTGTGGCGTAGACGACACAAGTAGGTGGCTTAAACTCAAACTTTTCATTGTTCTTTAGTTTTGTTTATGTTCATTTGACATTTTAATGAAACAGCTAATATTTTGGCGAGGCATAACGCCCTAGTGGAACTGACCTACAATGTACTACGCGTCTCCATGCACTATCAATATCAGAACGCTGGTTCGCCGACGCGTGGTGCGTTGTTCCCTAAGATCTGCCAGTTAAAAGGGGTTTTGTCTCGTGAGTTTTCCGGCAACGAAATATCACCACTTTTTAAAATGTTATTATCAATATCATTGACGTTTTCTTTAATTTTAAGATGGCATCAGCTAGCTATATTGTTTAACTGCTGCATGAGGTAAAAAATTCCATGAAAATCGTTACAGATAAGACATTGAGGCAGTATTTGTTTATCTAGAGCATGTCTCCCCTCTTTCCCTATTCTTCGAGATGAGTCTAGAAAGACAGGATAAAGTTTCCATTTCAAAATAGAGAGCCCATTCATAATTAAAATATTATTACGAGTATCACTCGTAACGTTTAACTGTTTCACAAATATTCGAAGCCACATATGCTAACACGCTCTACGGATACGATTCAACAAACGTTATCCGGCTGACTTCATGTGCCTAAATACACTTAACCATGGCTGGTAGCAGTATATAGTAACAGTGCTCCGGATCTGGTGGGTGCCAGTTAATCCTTTCGCATGCGATCGGTGGAAGGTAAGGTATCCGAGTGGAAGTTATTCTCCCCGCACGGTGGGATTACTGGAACTAAACGGGGGGAATTAATTGAAATTTATTCTTCCGAGTATTCCTACGCATGGTTAGGGTTGAAATTCAGCTAACTCCATTCCGGTGCTCCTGATCAGGATTAGTTGAGTCTAAAAATACCCGGGATGGTATGCTTCAAATTTCATTCATTGGCATCGAACTTGGCAAGCTGGCGCTGTGTTGGATAAATCAATATATTTGTAACATAAACAGATGCTTGCGCTTCGAAAAGCACACAAGTCATTCGGAGGTATGCATGAATTGCATTGTTTTGTTTTAGCCGTTTGCTCAGAAATCAATCGAAATTGATCAGTGCATCACGGTTTTTGTGGTAAAGCATATGAGGATCCAAGCACAGAACTGCTTCAATATTTTTCAACAAAAAAGAACCAGATAAAAGCAGAAATCAAACATTTTCATTTCTGTTGCTTCCCAGTATGCGTATAAATATAATTTTCAGTTGCGTTGATCAAATACATATCTATCTATTGATATTTGGGTCATTAAAAAGCGATGCAATGACTAGGTTCGCCATTTTTTGTTTTTTGTTTTTGTTAACAACAATGCTCGCTCTCCTGCATTGGGAGGCCGTGCTTAGGTGTCAGGTTTGTTACTGATCTTAATCAAGGATTTATGGCTTGAGCTTTTGATTTGGTTCCAGCGACAATCTTACTCACTCTATCCAGTAGATACTCCAATGATTTGTGAGATCTCCAAAGAAACGTAGAAATTCGCGAAACTTTTTCCAGAAAAAAGCTCAGTTGGGTCTCATGAGGCTCATTGATTTTTGTTTCAATTTGTATAGTGCTTCAGCCACTTCATACAAAATAAGGTTTTAGAATAACGCAAATTTAGCTTAGTGCCTTTGTTAAAAAAAACTGGAAATCGATTTTTATATGAGCTTTGGCCTGCAAGATTAAAAGAGAACGCAAAAAATTTCTCAAAACACGATATTATGTAACATTGCCGAACCAAAAAATGTGTGTCTTTCATCCTCTACTCCTCACCTAGCCGGAGCGTTGGTCAAATAGTAGTACAAATAATTTGATCAAATATCATGCTCTGTGATTGTACCCTTTTTGTTTCGAAGACAAAAAAAATACTCCTGAAGCAAGAAAGATTCTTCCAGGAAGTGTAGAGAACGGGATGTACTAGTTGTTTATAACAGATACAGCAATGTTCACAACGCCGCCCTTATTCGAACGTACTACTACGGGAATAGAAGGTTAAGAATAGTCACCGTTACTAGCTAAAGTGTGGACTCCCACAATATTCGCGGCAATAGCAGCAAACGGTGCCCTGGACTAATTTGTTTAATTTATAATATTTTATTTATAAACTTATAAAGCAGTTGATAAAAAAGAAAAGAATTGGAACATGCTCACCAGTTCACCCATTATCAAAATATGTCCACAGGACGCATCAGGAAAACGACATAATTTCAATGCGATTTCTTCTTCACATCTTTCTTTGCTTCTATCGCCATTGTGGCCGTAAAAATCATCTGTGGCCGATTTGCAACAAAAGTTGGACTGGTGGTGAACGCATCGAAGACAAAGTACATGCTTGTAGGCGGAACCGAGCGCGACAGAGCCCGCCTGGGAAGCAGTGTTGCGATAGACGGGGATACCTTCGAGGTGGTCGAGGAATTCGTCTACCTTGGATCCTTGCTAACGGATTGGATTTTCATTTTTTTTTTTGACCATTCGATCAAGGATGAGTCAACGCTTCTTTGTATTTATATGAAAATACTGGTGTTAAACTATTTATGATTGATAATTGAGAAAAAAAAATAGTATAGAAATAGGTGAAGCAAGAAATTACGTACATACATCACTAGCACAGACATCAAAAATCAATCACTAGCGGGTTTAGATCTAATCCACAGTTTGAACTAGATTTCACGCAGAGCAGACGCATCAAAGCAATAGCAGCGGAGCGAACACAGCATCATGGAGGCGCTGGTAACATTTTCAACAGAAATCCATCGCATTGGTGGTGGTGCTCGGTGTGTTGCTGCAGATCATTCAACCTCAACAAACCAGCATTTCATATGAAGAATGGGTTTACTATGAAAATAGTACTGTTGCGATCCCGTGTCTCCAGTGGCGATGCTTTTATTACATTATTGGGAAAGCGCATTTGGGAAAGAGAATTGGTTTTTCTCATGACTAGCATTTTCTGACAGAAAGGTTTAATTGCGACGGTTTAACCATTTATAAGGCACTGGCAGCTTCATCGCCACCAAAAAAAATATATATTTTTCTGTTTATTAACAAGAGCTCTACTTATTATTTCCCATGTAGTGACTATATTCACTTCCGATTAATCCCCCAGATGAATTTGAGTCATAAAAATTGAAATGTCAATTTGAGAACGGTTTCTCTACGAACAGATCGTAAGTAATACTTTTCTTCAATGGTAATAATTATTTTGAATCTCATGTGCTAGATCAGGCATGATTAGCGTGAAAAATACTTTGCCTTTCTTGTATATTAGGTTTTTGGATTTTTGACAAAATTGATTGAAAAAAAAGTGCAAAACAAAAATGTTTTCACTTATGATGCGTTTTCCAACTAGGACTCTTCGCCAAAAAATGTAACGTGCCTTGAATTTATTTGCTTTACGTAAAACCTTTTTTTTAAACTTTAATTTATTTTTGTTGTTGCCTTTTGTCCCGCTTGCAAGGCAGTGGCAAGGCTAATAACATTCTCCGAACTAACCGTTGTCTGTGGAATCCCGATCAAAATGGCTCGCGCGCGCCGGAAAGCAGCTTTCTTATATCTAATGAAGTAATTCCATTAGCCCCGCCCCTTCATTAATCGTTATGAGTGCACATTATATTTACATCCATATCAGATCACAAAGGGGCGGGGCTATCGGGCTTCATTTATTGAATACAAGAAAGCTGCTTTCCGGTGCTCGCGAGCCATTTTGATCGGGATTCCACAAAGAGCGGTTCAATATTCGATGCAGCGGAGCGGACACAACAGCACGAAGGCGTGGGTAGTGGCAGGCAATGCTGAAAATTTATTCCAAATTTTCGAGGCTTAGCGAAAAATCATCAAGTGGCGGTCGGACGGTTACAACGCAAGGTGTCGTCAAGCGTTTGGATGCAGTTGGAAAGGCGCATTGGGAAATGAAAATTGGTTCTTCTCAGAACCAACACTTTATGGAAAGAAAGAGTTAATTGCGAATATGGACTGTTTCGGTGGCATTCGCCTTGGCGTAGAAGTTGGTTTCTGTTAGTGATTCCATCCATTCAAATTTACTGCATCATCTCCCTCCGATGCGCTATCAAACTCGCTATTTATGATTGAGTTTTGATCTTTGAAGAAAGTTTATTTCGCATAGTCGGATCAACCTGCTTTTGTATGAAATCAATGAAGACGCCATCTCAATGTAAACTATCTACAGCAACCACCCACCGGCGAACGTCGCTCGGACAGACAGATGCCAAGTGTTAATGTTTGGTAATATGAAGAAACTTCGTTTTGAGTCAAATTTATGTTGTTATTCTTCACAACAATACGCATCTTAGATCATCAACAGCCCATAACCAAATTCAGAATCTTGCGAGAATATTTCATAGGGTTCTTAGAATTTATCATTCTCCAAACGGTCCGTTGTCTGCGGAATCCCGATCAAAACTGGCTCGCGCACGCCGGAAGCAGCTTTCTTATATCTAATTAAGTAATTTCATTAGCCCTGCCTCTTCATTAATCGTTATAAGTGCACATTATATTTACACCCATATCAGATCACGAAGGGGCGGGGCTAACGGGCTTAATTTATAGAATACAAGGAAGCTGCTGCCCGGCGCGCGCGAGCCATTTTGGTTGGGATTTCGCAAAGGCGGTTCGACAAAATTTGGTGCAACGGAGCGGACACAGCAGCACGAAGTCGTGGGTAGTAGTAGCAATGCTGAAAAATTTATTCCAAATGGTGGAGACTTGGCGAAAAATCATCGAGGACTGTCTGTAGTTTAATTCTTGAAGTTCTCCTCACTTTGCAATGTACGCTTCCATTGCGGCGAAAACCAAACGTTTCAAATAAATATATTTGGGTTTGGTTTGACGCTACTTTTGATTTAATTTATTTATCCTTTATTCCGGACATTTTTGAGGATGGTGTTCTCTAGGGTTGTGATGTCCTCCAATGAAAACCAGTCGAGTGGCTTCAGCAGCGATGAGGCCGATGAGTCATGTCAATTCCACAGTTGGAAAAGTCTATCTAACTGGGAGCAACTATTCGACTTCTTGATTCAGTAGTTCTCCGAGCAGTTTGCTCAATGTTAATAAAAAGACACAAATAATCATGGCATATACCATAAATTTCGAATAGCTACGTAGTCCTACGTCACCTTTGCGTACAACCCGATTGGGCTGCACCTTTGAGTTTTTGTAATAACTTTCTTCAGCTATAGCCTATACCCATTCTCAAATACTCGCATTTCTAATCGCTAATTGGTTTTGTGAAATTTGATGCTACTACCAGGGATTAAATCCAAAAGAGAATGAAAAAGTCTCTCACTTATCATCTCTGTATGAATATACGATCCCCAGTAACATTTTAGTTTTATACTGGTATTCAAGATGCCTTGCAGAGTAAATCATGGTTTTCAAGACTGTTATAAAACTAAAAATGTTACTTGGGGATATGTAGCATACCGTGAGATACTCTTTTTTTGCAAGCTGTCATGGTAAAAAAAACTGTTTCGAGAGGCTACACCTCATGAATTTTTTTTACCAAGTTAATGTTCGACGTCCAATTATACTCCCATGATGATGGTGTAAACGGAGTGGCATGAATGAAAGATCAAAAATCAAAAGATTTGCAGTTGTTCCGGAAGATGTTTGCATAGATGAACAATAAGGCCTTCTCCATCTTCAGCGATCGATTCCATTCCGTTCCAACTAATTCCGAAGGACGATTGCACGCTTGATTCCCGGAGCCAACCCGTTGATGAACAAATTTGGGGTGACGAGCACATCGTCAGTCCTACTCGGCCAAATGTTCTATTCGGCCAAATGACCCTTTCGTCCAAATGACCCTTTCGGCCAAATGACTCTTTCGGTCAAATGATCCTTCTGGCCAAATGACCCTTTCGGCCAAATGATCCTTTCGGTCATATTACCCTTTCGGTCAAATGGGCTTCGGCTTAGTGGTATTCGGCCGAATGGGTTTCGGCCAAAAGACCCTTCCCCTTTAAAAAGAGAGAAATAGGGTGTGCAAAGTCTCACTTCTCATTACTTAGACGTCTCACTACTCACTTTGCGCTTCTCATTTTTTACAGAGAGAAGTAAGAAATTAGGACGTCTCACTTCTCACTCCAAATTTTTCACTTCTTACTGTGAAAAGTGAGTAGTGCGAAGTGAGAAATGAGACGTCTCATTACTTACTTGTCACTTCTCACTTTTTACAGAAATGAGAAGTGAGTAGTAAGACGTCTCACTTATCACTCCTCAGTTTTTACTTTTAAAATGCCATGTTCCTATTCGGCAAAATGTCCTATTCGGCCAAATGACCGTTTCGGCTTAATGATCCTTTCGGTCACATGACCCTTTCGGCCACATGATCCTTTCGGCCAAGTGATCCTTTCGGCCAAATGACACATTAAACCAAATGTACTATTCGGCCGGATGACCCATTCGTCCAGATGGGTTTCGGCCTAATGGTTTGTTTTTCCTAGTGGTATTCGGCCGACTACTGGGTTTCAGCCATTTCAGCCCTCCTTAGCCGTGCGGTAAGACGCGCGGCTACAAAGCAATACCATGCTGAGGATGTCTGGGTTCGATTCCCGGTGCCGGTCTAGACAATTTTAGGATTGGAAACTGTCTCGACTTCACTGGGTATAAAAGTATCATCGTGTTAGCCTCATGATATACGAATGCAAAAATGGTAACTTGGCTTAGAAACCTCGCAGTTAACAACTGTGGAAGTGCTTAATGAACACTAAGCTGCGAGGCGGCTCTGTCCCAGGTGTGGGGATGTAATGTGCCAATAAGAAGAAGAAGAAGAGTTTTTCTAGTAAAAAAAAAATACTAAAAAACATGAGTGCGTGTTTATTAGCGTGTTTTGCGCATAGAAAATAATATTTTGGCCGTAACTTCTGATCCCATAGTCCAATCTGGCCAATTTTCAATAGCAAGTAATGGGACAGGATTCTTCGTCGAATAGAACTTGTTGCGATTAATTCGGCCAATGCTAAGTTCCAAACATTGTGTACAAAATTGGTATATAACACTAAGGGTCTGCAATTTGCACCACTTTTTATGTAACACAGCGAGTTATATTTTTGTTTTTTTAATAACATTTAATAACAATTAATAACATTTTTCTTAAAACTAAAAGAGATTTCATTACAATTTCTGTTATATGGTACTTGTTTTATATGGACCGCATATATAAAAAAACTGCTATAACAGAATAACAAGTTCTGATATAAATCTGCTACTGTCTACTGGTCGGGATACTAAAACAAATTATGTTATTGAAAAGATTATCCATTATGTAGGCAATGGAATTTGTCCAGCTTGTTCAACTTTGAATTAAGGTTCAAGTTATACTGAAGATGATACCTTCGTTTTGTACCAATTCCTATATCTACCAAAAATGTTGGCATGTTTTTCGGTAAAAATAAACACAACACATTATGTTATAATCATGTTATGACGATCATGAAATTTTCTTTTCTCCATCTTTGACAGAGAATTTATAACAAAATTATTGCAAGTTTTGTTATTTGTAACACATATTGATATGGTATTGTGATAAAATTTTGTTATGGCTAACTGGTCCGGTATGCCAGGAAACTCAGTTGGGAAAAATAGGCGTATGACTTAATTTCAAAAACCTTTAGATTAATGTGAACAAAATGGACGCAAAATATAACAAATATGTTTTAGTGTTCATGTTTAAATCATGGTACCGTTTTGGCTCAAATCCTGAACATGATTCATATTCCGAATACTGGCGTTTTAGCACCCTGAAATTAAAACTTTCACTAGTTTTTCGCACTGAGGATTAAGAACACAAAGGAACTCAAGATTCTATGGAGAAAATAACACGAATAATATGAGTATATGGAATATGAGTCATGTTCGGAATATGACTCAAAACGGTATACCACACAATTAATTATATCATTTGTAAGGTTATTTGTAGGGGTGGTGGAAATTCGCGATTTCGCGGAAGCCGCGAAATCCGCAAAATTTGATATTAGCCGCGAAATTTAAACATTTTCGCGAAAAACCGCGAAAATAACCTTTTCCGTCTATAATTTTATTCCATTCTATTGCCTCAGTCGATTTGTTGACCTAAAAAAATACCAACCCGACAAACAACGCATTTTTTGACGTCTCAAAATTTTTTTTTAAGTGCAAAGTCCGAAATAGGTCGAATGTTGAGCCAAAATAAATTGAAGAACAATTTTGTTTTTCTTTCAAATTTAAAAAATAGTTAGGGAAGTTTCCCAACGTCGATCGTCTCGTGGCATGTTTCAAATCTATTTTTTCTCATTCGGCCTCGAGAAAATGTCGTTCTCCTGATCTCCATACATAGCCGAACTAGCCGTCGTTGATAAAGTAAGTGTACCTTTGCCCCCTACATCGGTCATTACGAGATGGAATAATTGGCTAAATGCTGTAACCTACCATGCTCAATATGTTAATTACTACCGAAAAGTTATGGCCAAAATATATTTTTTTACAAGAAAAATTCTCACTCTCTTTTTTGGCACTCACTATTAGCTGATTTACTCGCAAAAAGCTTCATTCGACGCAGAATCTTGTCCCATTGTTTGGATTTCGAAGTTATGGCCAAAATTCATTTTTTACATATATAAAATTCTCACTCATTTTACAGGACCTTATCTTTAACGGATTTGCTCGCAACAAGTTGCATTCGACACGGAATCTTGTCCCATGGTCTCATATTGAAAATTGGCGAAATTGAACTATATGATTCGGAGTTATGGCCAAAATACATTTTTTTTACAAAAAAATCTGACTAATTTTTAAACGCTTACCTCAATTCTTAATAATTTTTCAGGCACTTATCTATAACAGATTTGCTCGCAACAAGTTGCATTCGACGCAGAATCCTGTCCCATTGTGTTCTATTGAAAATTGGCTGGATCGGACTTTGAGCTCAGAAGTTATGGCCAAAATACTTTTTTTTATACCAAAAATCACTCGAAAAAAACGAGAAAGGCACCATCACCGCTAGGTGGATTAATCTGGGTTTTATTTTTTGTACCGAAATATAATTTACCGCGAAATTGCCGCGAATTTTCAGATTTTCTGAATTGGCTGTCCGCGAAATTTTGAAAATTTTGCCGCGAATTTCCACCACCCCTAGTTATTTGGTATCATATTTTGAATAGAAATCAAATATCGTTACGAAATGTATCTCTCATTGAAATAAAAACAAACAAAACATGCAAGATATACATATTTGATTACTAGTGTTCTCACTGTTCAGAACTCTACAGCTTCAACACCACTTCAGTCAATATAGACAAATCGCACTCAACGCTCCATGGAGGGAAAATATTTTGTTACGATAGTTTTTGCCTTTCTCGCGTTTTCTATTCTTGACTCTCTGTGGTTTAATCGATTGGTGCTAGGATTTTTATCGCTGTGAGTTAACTGCTAGCAGAGAAGTAGGTACCCAGGGTTTTGCCTAGTGGATTGTTAAAAAAAAACAATACACTCGGTTCTGTTATTGCGCATATATATTGTTATAAAGCAACTTTTCATTTTTTTACAATCGGATCGTAATCGCAAAACTTTGTTTCACTGATTTTCGTATTTTGAATAGTGTTCTTTTTTGTAGAATTCATCCCCGTGCAAAAAAGATTTGGCTGTAAATGTGCATGCAGTCACTACGTAAGCCCGTGATGTAGCTGGAAAATCACCACTTCACGTGTTCGACCGAGTTTGGAACTACCGCCACGGTTAGTGAATGATGGCACCTGAACGGCCAGTCAGTGTGCTATTAATGCGACCATGGTGCAAGCAGATTCAGGGCAGCCAGCCTATTGTGTGAATGTGCTACAGCTTGCAACACTCTACGAGGCTTTCTAGGGCTGTGTTATGTGAAGGCCCGCTCGGAAGATTGATTTTAAAACAAGCAAAACATGAATGTTTAATCACTTGAAATTGTCGACGGCTATCGGAAGCTGCCGCCAGGTTGAGCGGAACATTTTTTCCTTCCGAATAAAACCCGTGGGAGCATACGTCGTCACAGGTGTGCTCTCAATTTCCCAGTGTGGAGCATTTTTCGAATCGGCTGATTGATTCGCACGTTGATTACGCCAAGTGGTGGAAATTCGGTCGAGACCGTTTTATACGTCAATGTCCTCCGGGTCCGGTTCCATTAGTCCTAAAATAACAATGAGCGATGGCCAGTTTGGAAATCCGACGGCTGCCTAGCAAGACCGACGAGTTGAAAATATTGGAAGAGAAAAAAAGAACTTCGGACACATTGCGTGTTAATCATTTGTGCAAACATTGTCACCACTTCGAATAGTATTTCGCATATGTGCGACATAAATCAATTAGCAATACGAATCTGCTATTCGTTTAGTGTTTTGAGCCTAAATTCCTTGATTGTCATCGATAAAAATGTACAAACATCTTCTTCATGACCACAAATATTTTAAAAAAACTTTTTTAGAAACTTGCTAAAAATATTCACTGTTAAATGGAAATATAAGTGTGGTACAACAACAAACGCAGATAGTACATACATATCGTTAACAGAATGCTAGTGAAAGGAAATGAAACTGTTCAACTGGTTTTTGGGGTTTTTAAAGTCGTTCAGTAGTTGAAATCCAAGCATATGTCAGCCGAGATAATCAATCAATCATTTAGAAATCAATGTTATGTAAGGATTGCATCGAATATAAGTTGTAAACGTTTGAAGTGCCACTACTCACTCAAATATTTAGTTATTCGACGTCTTTATCTGTAAACATTTAAATCACAATTTGTTTGTTTGCAGATATTATTTTTATTTCCTATATGTCGGTTTTGCTATTAAAGACATAGGTTGTTGCGTTAAGAAAAAAACACCTTTTCATTATGTGTTTTACATAACTCTTTATTATGCATGAAAAACGCCGTCACCGTCTGGGAGATTTGGTATCTTTTGTAGCAGCGATTGTATGGGACGAAGTGGTAAAATGAACAGTTGGCTATATTTAGATTAAAATGCACAGGTATTCTTCAAAATAAAATAAGGTGCAAAACTTTGGATTAATTGGTAGTCCAAAAAGTCACAAATGCATTGCCTGTGAGTAGTCTTATAAAAATATTACTGAGGACACGTAATAAAGCTTTTTTTGGAAAGTCGTGGAAAAATGGATTTCAAAAAGTGCCTGGGCAAAACGCCCCACCGTAACCTAAGACGCATCATAGCCCTTCATTAGTATTTTATTTATCCCATAATAAAAACGTTGCAAATCCTTTTGTGCTTGACATTAAAAAACTAACATAAGTCCATTTAAGCATGTTTGAATTACATTTCAATAGTTTCCATATCATTTGGAAGCAACTGCTGCAGGCACAAAGGTACCAACTGATTTTTACCCTTAGTAAGTTATAGTTTTCTAGAAATCAAAGAGGGGCGTTTTGGCCAGGTAGGGCGCATTATACCGTGTTACCCTACCTGAGCTAGTATTTGGGTTTTAATAGCGAAAGAATCTATCAAAACTCGAAAATATCAGAATAGGTTGCGAAAATTGGGTCCGATGTAATTCTGAACCATTTTGCGGTAAGCTTTAATTTTCTTCTTCTTTATATGCATAAAAATGATTTTCTGTCTGTCTGACCTTTATAGACTCGGAAACTACTAAATCAATCGGCGGGAAATTTTGTATACAATGATTTTACGGGCCGGAGCAGGTTCTTAAATCGTTCAAGATCCCTCCTCCTATGTGGAAGTTTTTGATGACAAGAAATATCTTTATGATGGATCGAGACCCCTCCTCGCTCTGAAAAGGAGCACTCGCATACAAATATAAAAAAAAACCCACAATAATCTACCTAGCAGTGATGGTGCCTTTCGCGTGTATTATAAAACAAGAAAACACATAAGAGTAACAAAAACAGCATATAACAAAGGTCAAAATTGGACTTCAGGGAGATAGATTCAGTTATAGCATAGCATAGCATAGCATAGCATATGTGATTGTACAAATCGTGGGTGGCTATACAATGCTCAATTCAAGCTCCATCTGGAATAAGGGCGAATGTCGCAAGAGAAGACTCTCCCCGTCGACCCCCCCTTAAACAAAAGTGACAAACCGCAGATCTCCCTGTTGGTTTTCACCTCCGAACCAAAGAAAACAATGCGAACTTGCCTTCTTAGGGGATAAACCCCAAAGAAAACCCCTCCCTGTCTATTTCCTTCAAATGAGGGGAAGTCGACGAAGAGAACCCTCTCCCGCGGCACCCGCCCCCTCACCAGACAGAGCTTGAATTGAGCAATCTACTGTATATTGTCGCAAATTGGTACTTGGGATTAGTACCTTTTCCTATACAGTAGCAGTTGTACACCTGGCCACGTCCTTACAATCACGGAAGGAAGGGAAGGAATGTTAGTTCAACATCTACTAGTGAAGATGCAGGGAACCCATACTACCTTCATAGATGTCTCGGGAAGGAAAATTTGTGTTAGTGGGAAAGGTGAATAATAGGGAGCTCTATTCGACAATATAGAGCGTTTGTCAATAACAGTATATGCTGTAAAAGTAATAAAATATATTCATCAATTTACTTACGAACCGTCCTAAGGGAAAAACAAAACAAAACACAAAATTTCGGCAAATCGCGCGATCGTTCTGCCGTCCGAAACAAGAGCCAACACGCACTGAACTAATTAACTTTATTACCGGCCGCGCAATGCCTTCAGGGAGATAGATTCAGTTATTTCCACCAATTCACATTTATTTGCGTTCATTTGAATGCATTACAAGAGATTTAGAAAAAAAATCGGTTTGGAAAAATGGGGAAAAAATAATGTTTTTTTAATAACTCCGGAACCCAATGGTCGATTGTGCCAATTTTCAATAGCAAAAAACAAGGAAGGATTCCGCGTCGAATGCAACCTGTTATAGGCTAAGGCTAAGTACAAAAAAGTGTGTCACATTTTTTTGTACACACACACATACATGCATACATACATACACACATACAGACATCACCTCAATTCGTCGAGCTGAGTCGATTGGTATATAATAATCTCGATAAATTCATGGAAAACATTGGTTCCAATTACAGAGGCAAATAGGACAAGCTTCACAAACATGCTGCGGGGGAAAAGTAAAATGTGTGGATTGCATCGTTATGGGAAGAATGATTTATCCCACAGCATGAATGCAGGTAAAACGAATACTTGTATTATGCTTACACAAATTTATGATAAAAGTTATTTTATTGTGGAGCGGAAGTAGAAGAAACAAACCATATCAAATAGCCACGATAAAATTTTGAATTACTAAATTTACTTAAAAAATAACTGATATTTCAAAACTTTTTTTCTTCATTTTTTATTTTGATAATCAAGGACATTTCAATAGATATGCCAGATTTCGTAGTTTTCAGCTCTAGACCAACATTTGAAAAGGGCGTAACAGCCAAAATTTATTCCTTCTGATTCTTTGTCTTCATATATAGCTGTATATGTAGACGAGGAAACAGAAGGAATAAATTTTGGCTGTTACGCCCTTTTCAAATGTTGGTCTAGACAGTTATCATATTTACGGCACTGCAGTTGAAAAATTGAGAATTATATATTTCGAAAGGGTTTTGCATTTTAGATCATTCTCCTCTTCATCAGAAATATTGCCGTTGTTGTGACATTTAAAAACCATGAAGTTTTATTCAAGACGAGCCAACCTTGGGCAGAAAGTCTAGGTAATAAAGAGTAAAACAGAAAAACATGAGGATTGATAAAAATTCATTTGACAAAATAAGTATAACTATGGTTACTTTGCTCAGAATCGATTTCAAGGACTTTCAACAAATATTTTAAAAAAATCAAGGTAGGTGTAGGTAGGATTTATCTGGGTTTATATTTCACAGAAAAATTATAGAAAACAAAGGTTATTAGTGGAAAAAATGGTTTAGTACAAAATTAATATTGATTAAATTGTTGTACTGAGTGTTGAAATTATTTCGTGTTATGACCGAGTTTTAAATCATTAACGTGTTTATTTTACCACCTTTTCCCCTATTGCAGAGCTCCAGTTAGCCTAGCAAGTGAAGGCGTAGAGAAGCGAGTTCGATTCTCGGTCCGCACTAGTATGTTTTCGGGATTTACTAATTGTACGAGCTAACACCACAAACTAGGTAAAATAATAAATGGTAGGGGAAGAGGCATCTAAACGCACACAGACCACCCCCCACCCGGCCCGTATTTGGTACGGCCGTTATAAAACTAGACCTAATTATATAGGTAAGGCAAAAACAAGTGTCCAAATAAAAGATAGGAAAATTGGGAAAACCGTAATTTTCCACATTTCGAAGAAACATCTAACATTTAAGCGAGGCAAAACGCCCTAGTGAGACTAACCTACAATGTACTGCGCGTCTCCACGCACTTTCCATACCAGAATGCTGATTCGCCAACGCGTGGTATGTTGTTCCCAAAGAGCTGCCAACTTAAAGGCGTTTTGCCAAATGAGTTTTCCTACAACGAAATATCACCACTTTTTTGAAATTTGAATATTATCAATATGGATGAGATTTTCTACAATTTTAAGATGGTGTAGCGACCCTAAACACCATGCAATTATCAAAATCATTTCTCTTTTACATTTAGTAGGTCATGTAAACCTGTCCATTTATGTTTAGCAAATAGCATATTTATTTATTATTTATTCAGACTAAGGCCGAAGTGGCCTGTGCGGTATATAAGAGTCTTCTCCTACGGAGGGTCCGCAAGTCATCTTCCACCTGATCGATCCACCTTGCCCGCTGCGCACCTCGCCTTCTTGTGCCCGTCGGATCGTTGTCGAGAACCATTTTCACCGGGTTACTGTCCGACATTCTGGCTACGTGCCCGGCCCATCGCAGTCTTCCGATTTTCACGGTGTGAACGATGGATGGTTCTCCCAACAGCTGATGCAATTCGTGGTTCATTCGCCTCCTCCACGTACCGTCCGCCATCTGCACCCCACCATAGATGGTACGCAGCACTTTCCTTTCGAAAACTCCAAGTGCGCGTTGGTCCTCTACGAGCATCGTCCAGGTCTCGTGTCCTTAGAGGACTACCGGTCTAATTAGCGTTTTGTAGATTGTCAGTTTGGTACGGCGGCGAACTCTATTCGATCGGAGCGTCTTGCGGAGTCCACGTACGATTTCCAGCCACTATGCGTCTCCGAATTTCTCTGCTGGTGTCATTTTCGGCAGTCACCAGTGAGCCCAAGTACATAAATTCTTCTACCACCTCGATTTCGTCACCACCGATGCAAACTTGCGGTGGGTGGCTCACATTGTCTTCTCTTGAACCTCTTCCTATCATGTACTTCGTCTTCGACGTGTTGATGACTAGTCCGATCCGCTTAGCTTCCCTCTTCAGTCTGATGTAGGCTTCCTCCATCTTCTCAAAGTTACGTGCCATAATATCTATGTCGTCGGCGAAACCAAATAGCTGGACGGACTTATTGAAAATCGTACCACTCGTGTTAATCCCTGCTCTTCGTATTACACCTTCCAAAGCGATGTTGAATAGCAAACACGAAAGACCATCACCTTGCCGTAACCCTCTGCGGGTTTCGAAGGGACCTGAGAATGCCCCTGAAACTACGCACATCACCCGATCCATCGTCGCTTTGATCAACTGTGTCAGTTTATCCGGAAAACCGTGTTCGTGCATTAGCTGCCATAGCTAATCGATCGATTGTATCATATGCGGCTTTGAAGTCGATGAATAGATGATGTGTGGGCACGTTGTATTCGCGGCATTTCTGCAGTACTTGGCGAATGGCAAACACCTGGTCCGTGGTGGAGCGTTCGCCCATAAAACCCGCCTGGTACTGCCCCACGAACTCCCTTGCAGTTGGTGCTAGTCGACGGCATAAAATTTGGGAGAGTACCTTGTAGGCGGCGTTCAGCAATGTGACACACGATGGGACACACGACACCTTCCATCCACTCCTGCGGCAAAACTTCCTCCTCCCAAATCTTGGTAATGACCCAGTGCAGCGCTCTAGCCAGTGCCTCACCACCGTGTTTAAATAGCTCTCCTGGTAGTTGGTCAACCCCAGGGGCTTTGTTGTTCTTGAGCCGGCCAATCTCCTCCTGGATTTCCTGGAGATCCGGAGCCGGTAGAATTAAGTCCTGCGCGCGTTCTCCCAGGTCCATCACCATACCGCCATCTTCGTCTGCCACATCGCCATTCAGGTGTTCTTCGTAGTGCTGCCGCTACCTTGAGTCACCTCACGCTCGTTCTTAAGAAGGTTCCCGTTTATGTCCTTACACATATCGGGCTGTGGCACGTGGCCCTTAAGTGAACGGTTTAACTTCTCATAGAACTTTCGTGTGTTATTAGCGCGGTACAGTTGCTCCGTTTCTTCACGGTCTCGATCTTCCTGCTGGCGCTTTTCCTCCGGAAAATCGAGTTTTGTCTGTTCCGCGCCTGTTTATATCGTGCCTCGTTTGCCCTCGTGTGGTGTTGCAGCAATCGCGCCCATGCTGCATTCTTCTTCCACTAACTGCTCACATTCGCCGTCATACCAGTCGTTTCTTCTGATCCGGGGGCACCGTGCCAAGTGCAGCGGTTGCGGTGCTACCAATGGCGGATCGAATATCTCTCCAGCCATCTTCAAGAGATGCTGCGCCTAGCTGCTCTTCCGTTGGAAGTGCCACTTCCAGCTGCTGCGCGTATTCTTGGGCTAGTCTACCAGCCTACCAGTCTACTGTAGCCGCCCAATGTTAAGCCGCGGCGTCCGACTTCGACGCGTGTTGTACACCGTCGAGAGTTTTAAGCGCAGGCATACTGCAACGAGGTAGTGGTCGGATTCAATATTCGCACTGCGGTAAGTGCGGACGTTCGTGATGTCGGAGAAGAATTTACCGTCGATTAGAACGTGGTCGATTTGGTTTTCCGTTTCTTGGTTAGGTGATCTCCATGTGGCCTTGTGGATATTTTTGCGGGGAAAGACGGTGCTTCGGGCTACTATTCCGCGGGAGGCTGCGAAGTTTATGCATCGTTGGCCGTTGTCATTCGATACGGTGTGCAGACTATCCGGTCCGATGACCGGTCTATATATTTCCTCCCTTCCTACCTGTGCGTTCATGTCACCGATGACGATTTTAACGTCCCGCAGTGGGCATCCGTCGTATGTCTGCTCCAGCTGTGCGTAGAACGCTTCTTTCTCGTCGTCGGGTCTCCCTTCGTGTGGGCAGTGCACGTTGATGATGCTATAGTTGAAGAAACGGTCTTTAATCCTCAGCTTGCACATCCTTGCGTTGATTGGCTGCCACCCAATCACGCGTTGGCGCATTTTACCCAGCACTATGAAGCCGGTTCCCAGCTCGTTGGTGGTGCCACAGCTTTGGTAGAAGGTAGCCGGTCGATGCCCGCTTTTCCACACTTTCTGTCCTGTCCAGCAAATCTCCTGCAGCGCCACGACGTCGAAGTTGCGGGGATGTAATTCATCGTAGATCATCCTGTCGCAACCTGCGAAACCTAGCGACTTGCAATTCCATGTTCCAAGCTTCCAATCGTGATCCTGAATTCGTCGCCTAGGTCTTTGCCGATTATATCGAGTCGCATTATCTCTTATATTGTTCGTAATGATTGGTTTTCTAGGCGGCTTATTGGGCCAGCGCAAACCTCCTGTCTCGTCGGAGGGCCGTCGTGTCAGGGCTGTTTAGCGTCCCACCTAACACCAGGACTTGGGCTTGTGCGCTTTGAGCGGCACACGGTCGCTTTGGTGGGGCCTACTTGCGGATACATGCAGCTTTTTATAGAGGTTTAACAGGGCCCACTGTCAAACCCCACCACATCCTAGGCAAGCCCCACAACTCGCAGATGGCCTGGGGAGGGATCGTCAAGCCCTTGGACATAGTCCCTGCTGCCCAATAACTATGGTTACTTTGTTAAAAATCGATTTCATGGACTTTCAATAAAGATTTTTTTAAAAATCATGGTAGGTGTAGGTAGGATTTATCTGGGTATATATTACAAAGAAAAATTATAGAAAACAAAGGTTATTAGTGGAAAAATACAATATTGATATTGATTAAATTATTGTACTTAGTGTTGAAATTATTTCGTGTTATGACTGAGAATTAAATCATTAACGTGTTTATTTTCCCACCTTTTCCCCCTATATCATTGCGGAGTTCCAGTTAGCCTAGCAAGTGAAGGCGTAGAGAGGCGAGTTCGACTCTCGGTCCGGTCTAGTATGTTTTCGGGATTTACTAATTGTACTAGCTAAGCATATGCGGTATTTCGAAAAATTTCGTTTCAGGTGGTTCGAAACGAAATTCCGCGGAATTTCGCGGAATTTGAGCATGGCGAAATCAGATTTCTTGATTTCGTTTCGTTTCGTAAAATTACAAAAATTTCGCCTGAAAAAACTAGTTAAAAACGAAATTTAACGGAATTCCGCGGAATTTCGAAACAAATTTAGTCTAAAACCATACTGTCTCGTACGGTCGTGTATTATCAAATTTTTTGGCTGCGCCGCAGAACAAAATCATAAAGCTGTTTTCAAAAATTAATGTTAATTTTTTTTCTATTAACGCCTACTACATAATCCCATTATAAATCGACAAATGAGCCGGTGCCAGCGAAAGTGGTACATAAACCATTTTTGTGTTTTAACACCACCGGCTTCTGTTTGCAAAGATCTTGTAAGGAATAACGAAAAAGTGATTTTTGACAACTAAATCTGGAGATATGCGCTTTTTAACTTCTGGTATATATCACAATGGCAATTTCGTTCATTCAATTTATGTTCACATAAATCTGCTGGTGTGACACACTGGCAGGTAGAAGTAAACGTAACGATACAGAAACTTTTAAGTGGTTGAGTGTTACAACCCTTTAAAAAAAAGAAGAAACAAACTACACTATCACAAAAAAATATTCAGAAAATTTAGTTTTTAAATGCAATTATGTATCGGTGGTTTGGAGCTTATCCCTTATGTAAGTCCTTATATGCATACGTTTGAAAAACGATAAACCTGATTTTCGAAAGCTTTACATTCATTATCTTCTATCCAGCTGGATTTTTTTAATTGAATGAAACGGAGGGTCTTCAGCCTCTTTGAGACCCGAACTATTGATGAGAGTTCCACAGGTAGAAAACTACTTCTACTACTACTACAAATTATACAAGGATAAAGCTATTTTTAACTCAAATGGATAGCATTGAACCAAGGGCCTCATACGCCTGCCACTGGCGAACTAAGCTCGTGTACTCTGCATCGAAGCTTAGAACCACTGTTAGGGCGCAATCGTTAATGCGAACATTTTTATATTCGGTCAGTTACTGCAAATAATTTTTTTTTCCGAGTCCCTTTAATCAAGCAGGTATCTCAAGCGGTGTCAGGCCATTTGGCCGAAGGTCATTAGGCCGAATGGACATTAGGCCGAACGGTCATTAGGCCGAATGGTCATTAGACCGAATTAGCAAAAAGAAGCAAAAATTTAAAAATGAGAAGTGCTTTCTTCACCTTACCTCTTCTTTCTTCTTGCTCCTTCCTTTTTTTATCTCTCTTCTTCTTCCTTTTTTTTCTTTTTCGCTCTTCCTTCTTGCTGCTTTCTATTTCCTTCTTCTGTACTATTTTTGTCTCTCCCTTCTTTCTTCTTATTTCTGCATTCCTCTTCCTTCTTTCTTCCTTCATTCTTCTTCTTCCTTCTTTTTTCTTCTTTTTCTTCTTCTCCCCACCCTTCTTCTTTCTACTTTCTTCTTCTTGGATCCTTCTTCTTTCTCCTTTCTTCTTTCTTCCTTCTTCTTTCTTTCTTCCCTCCTTCTTTTTTTATTCTTCTTTATTTTTCTTTTTTCCTTTTTGCTTCTTTTTTTTTTCTTCCTTCTTCCTTCTCAATTATTCCTGCTTTCTTCTTCATTTTTCCTTCTTCGCTTTTTTCTCCCTTCTAACTTCTTCCTTCTTCCTTATTCTTCATTCCTTCTTCCTTCATTCTTCTTATTTCTTCTTTCTTCCTTCTTTCTTCCTTCTTTATTTTTTCTTTTTCCTTCTTTCTACCTTCTTCCTTCTTTCTTCTTCCTTTTTCCTTCTTCCTTCTTCCGTCTTCCTTCTTCCTTCTTCCTTCTTCGTTCTTCCTTCTTCCTTCTTTTTTCTTCCTTCTTCCTTCTCCCTTCCTCTTTCTTTCTTCTTCCTTCTTCCTTCTTCCTTCCACCTTCTTCCATTTTCGTCTTCCTTCTTCCTTCTTCCTTCTTTCTTCCTTCTTTTTTCTTCCTCTTCCTTCTACCTTCTTCTTTCTTCATTCTTCCTTCTTCCTTCAACTATTTTTCTTCTTCCTTCTTCTTCCTTTCTTCCTTCTTTTTTCTTCCTTCTTCCTCCTTCCTTTTTCCTTCTTCATTCTTCCTTCTTCTTCCTTCATTCTTCCTTCTTTCTTCTTCCTTCATCCTTCTTCCTTCTTCCTTTCTCCTTCTCCCTTCTTCCTTCTTTCTGCTCCCTTCTTCCTTCTTCCTTCTTCCTTTTTTCTTCCTTCTTCCTTCCTCCTTATTCTTTCTTCTTTCTTCCATTTTCTTCTTTCTTTCTCCCGTCTTCTCTCTTTCTTATTCTTCTTTCTTCTTCTATCTTCCTTCTTCCTTCTTCCTTCTTCTTACTTCCTTCTTCCTTTTTCCGTCTTCTTTCTTCTTTCTTTCTTTATTTTCTATTCTTCCTTCTTCCTTCTTTATTCTTCCTTCTTCCTTCTTCCTTCTTTATTCTTCCTTCTTTCTTTTTTCTTCTTCCCTCTTCTTTCCACCTTCTTTCACCTCTCTTCTTCTTTCTTCTTCCTTAATCTTCCTTCTTCTTTCTTCTTTCTTCCGTTTTCTTCCTCCTTTCTCCCGTCTTCTTGCTTTTCTATTCTTTTTTCTTCCTTCTTCCACCTTCCTATCTTCTTCCTTCTCCCTTCTTCCTTCTTCCTTCTTTATTCTTCCTTCTTTCTTTTTTCTTCTTCCCTCTTCTTTCCACCTTCTTTCACCTCTCTTCTTCTTTCTTTTTCCTTCTTCTTCCTTCTTCCTTCTTTCTTTTTTCTTCTTCCCTCTTCTTTCCACCTTCTTTCACCTCTCTTCTTCTTTCTTTTTCCTTCTTCTTTCTTCTTTCTTCCGTTTTCTTCCTTCTTTCCCTGTCTTCTTTCTTTCTTATTCTTTTTTTCTTCCTTCTTCCTTCTTTATTCTTCCTTCTTCTTTCTTCCTTCTTCCTCACTTCGCACAACTCATTTCTCACTCCCAAGTTCTCATTCGGCCTAATGGCCATTCGGCCTAATGACCGTTCGGCCTAATGACCATTCGGCCTAATGGCCTTCAGCCTAATGACCCAGCATCATCTCAAGCATACCACATCGTTATATTGCTACATGATTGAGTGTTTAATTTTGATAAAATATCGAAAACAAAAGTGTGCATTCAAATTCCCTCGCCATAACAAAAAAGGTGGTAGAGAATTAACATTGTTGTTTACATTTTAGAACCAGCACATGTCGGGGTAGGGATTCAGTGTTCCACCTTCTCCCCCTGCATTGAACTAGTTAATGTTTACAGCGTTTACAGTTAGAGCTTATTTTTTATTGTTGAACGCTTTCTATACTGCCGTAATCTGGAAATGTGACGTAACAGCCATTTTACAACATGCATGTTTTCCATTTTTCTGTTAAAAAGCTCGATGAGTAGTACTCGCTAACACCATTTTTGGAAAATGGCGTATACGTGACTTTTTCAGATTACGGCAGTATAGTATACGAGTTCTTTTACTTATTCTGTTCTCATACTGCGTTTAAATTTATAAGGTAAAGCTGTTTTTATTTTTATTTATATACAATTTTCTCAGTTTCTGAGCGGATTGTATCCACCGTCGACCAAATATAAGATAAACTGAAAAAAAGTAGCATAATTTTTGTTATATTCAGGAATGTTGGTGACACCTCTCTGTCTCAGCGTCTAACCAGTAGGACGATATATCCATTCTAGTGGCATGTAAACAGGAAGTACCACTTTTTTATTCAGTAATGTAAAGAAACGTTTGGATAGAACTCATGACACTTTTCTGGTCTTATGCTGGTTATGAGTATGCGCAACAGATGTTAACCCTATTTTGATTTTCAATATGGTAATTGTCAAGAAAGTTCGCATATTTCTTATTACTACCTTTAGGCTCGATGCCCACGTAGCGTCATTTCAACGCAGAGTGCACGTGGCGTCAAAAAGACGCAGGTCTGCACCGGGAAAAAGCGGTAACGCAGCGTCACCACGTCGATGCACACCAGCGTTATTTTAACGCTGCGTGCACGTGGCGTTGAAAAACCGCTACGTGGGCATCGGCCCTTAGAGGTACATCAGTCATAACGTTGGTACAGTTGAGTTGCAGAAAATTGCAACTTTGAATTTCATTTTCGAAGTTTTTGGAAAAATGTGTCCTGTAAAATTTGTTCAATGTGACATGTACCACTTTCGCTGGCACCGGTTCAAATACGTCTTCGGTATTTTGTTAGAAATGTCCAACAGAAAAGGAAAAATATCTTTTTTCAAAAGTGATCCGATCCGACTCAATATTTAAGACGTCAGGCTCAGAGTGTAAATATTATCAGATATGAATTCGATCAGTACAATATTGTACTTTGTCAAAGAGGCAATGTCGTGGCGTGATTCTTGAAAACTTCAAACGAAGCACATGATTTTACGTTGGATTGATTTGAAACACGGTTTTCGTCTTCGAGTTTTCAAAATTACTTAGTTTACAATAAATATTTACACGCTTACCAAGGTGGCTTAACATGAATTACTTTTTCAACAAACTAGATTCCTTTCCCGTGGCGCTCACGGAGATGCTGAGCATTCCTCTTATAATCTCATAATAATGAGTATCAAACTAATTTTCTCTCCTAATCCTAACTTGATTCTAATGGCGTGAGCGGCTCATACTGTCTAAAGCAGCTGTTTCTTGCATTCAATTGGAGTCGATTGAGAATGAAAATTTGACAACAATTTTTGCATGCCTCATATGCACAAACACATATACAAGGACAAAAAGGCAATAGCTTGGTTCGTCGAGTTAATTGTATATAAGGCTATGGGTATCCGAACCTTCTTAAAAAGCTTGAATCTGGAAGGAAATTATATCCTTTTGTTACAAGTTTTTGTATGAGAAAATTATTTCTTCATGCCTGGCAGACTAAAAAAACATTCTTACTGATATAAAGCTGAACTGATATAAAATTGATCAGATTCGGGAGCATCCACTCCACGATGAATTCCTTTTAAAGTGGGACAACAAATTCTAGGGTATCACCTTTTCGCCAATGGTAAACGGGAACACGGCGGTTTATCACAGACTGCTTCATCTGTTACTACAATTTTATTGATCGCAAAGCAGTTATTTGACTTTAAGAAAATGAAATCAAAATACATGAGTGGGGTACTCAGACAGAAAGTATTAATATTTTGCACCAATCGCCAATGAAGAATTGTACAGAAACATCATGAGAGCAATTTACAAAACTAAGTCTTTTAGTATGGAATTAATATTTCATTACTGTTTTTTGGTTATTTATCGTTATATTTATAATATTATATAATTATTATCGTTAACACGATATCGCGCTAAATATAATTGCCAATGCACTTTAAATCTATGTATTTGTTGGAATTGCAATTCACTTCAAATTAATTACATTTTTTAGTGAATTGAGAACGGTGAGTACCATGACTAACAAATCATTTAACTTCTACAATCGAAGCTAGATGGAAAATATCCGCATATGTTTTCATGTAACTCTTAAGTGAAAATCATTTTGAGTGTACATAATATAAAATCAATTCAAGAAAAATTCCGCGGAAAAAAATTAAAATTTCGTTTCGTTTCGAAAAATTTCGAATTAAATGGACATTGATTTCGTATCGTTTCGAAGTCTCGAAAGTGAATCTATTTTTCGTTTCGTTTCGTTTCGAATCAACATAGACATTTCAAATTTCGTTTCGTTTCGTTTCGTCAGGAAAAAGTGTCTTATCGCATACCCTTAGTACTAGCTAACACCACAAACTAGGTTAAATAATAAATGGTAGGGGAAGAGGCATCTAAACGCACACAGACCCAACCCCCCCCCGTACTTGGTATGGCCGTAATAAAACTAGACCTAAAATTATAAAAGTTAGGATGATTGGGAAAACCGTAATTTTCCACATTTCGATGAAACATCAGCTAACATTTTAGCGAGGCAAAACGCCCTAGTGAGACTAACCTACAATGTACTACTCGTCTCCACGCACTTTCCATACCAGAATGCTGAATCGCCAACGCGTGGTATGTTGTTCCCAAAGAGCTGTCAACTTAAAGGCGTTTTGAAAAATGAGTTTTCCTACAACGAAATACCACCACTTTTTTGAAATTTGAATATTATGCAATTATCATGCACCATGCAATTATCAAAATCATTTTTCTTTTACATTTAGTAGGTCATGTAAACCTGTCCATTTATGTTTAGCAAATAGCAACCGATGTTGAATAAATACAACAGATATTTAAGGTGACACGGGAAGCATTAACAATCGTCAAATCGTCATCATTTTCATCATTGAATGCTAACTTTTGACGTAGGACTTACGTCTCTCTTTGCTATACCGGGTGTCATTCCAAAATATTCAAATCGACCGCGTTACGCTGTGTTGAAAGATTTTAAACGTTAATAGCGTTCGTCTCAATGGACGAATTTCTGCGGTAAGCCCCTCAATCGACAGATTTCAAGTATGCCTTTCATGTCCATGCTTGATAAGATCCGAAAAACTTGTTTCAATAGGCATGAAACTGTTTTCAATGAAAAACATTGAGATCAAGGGAACCTATAAATATGGGTACCGCATCATTCTTGCATTATTCCATTACCACGTTCTCATTGGTGCAGACACCAGCGAATGAGCAGCCGCTGGGTCTGCCGAGAAGCCATAAAATAGCGCAACGCGATTTTTTCCTTTCATTCTGACCGGGACAAGCGAAGCAACCGCATCATCGATTGAACAGCACTCACACCTTTTAGCAGGGAATGAAGTCTGCACCGACCGCTTTTTCGGCTCGACACCATCGAAGCCACCATCATCAGCCGAAACCTAGCCAGTACAGCAGCAGTCCACCCTACAGACCCGACAAAGCAGCAATGCTGAGCAGATACCGGCAGCAGCAGCAGAGTCGATCCGAGACCGGCCGGCATCGGTGCTGAGCCGAGACAGGCTGAAGAAAAGCCACATGATACAGCATGTATGTCTAAAAAACAAACGGTTCTTCCGAAAGACAATAATAGAGATCAATATCAAAGCTTTCAATACCCTTCGGGATAGAAATTGTACTTGGGTGCCAAATCCAATATTCTAGTGATAAAATTTTATGTGTGATTTTCATAAATAGCGTCAAAACTAACAGTGGATAATTTTTCTGGTTTAACCGCGAAGTAGACGAAGGACTTCGCTTGACCATGCCTAAAAAAACATAAGATGTCCAAATCTCTCACATAATATTTGGATATTTGGATTAAAAAAACACCGATAACAGCTCAAACATTAATAAACTATCAATCGATTTTTCATCAAATGTTGGCTTTTTTGGCATTGATCGAGAAATATCTAGATAAACATTGTTTGATACTGACCGCACACAAAGCGAACGTGACTGAATGATCGTCCCATGTTACCAATTCTAAATCTTATCACCCGAAATTCCATGTCCGGGTGTTTCCTTCCATCTACTTCTAACAATGTTGGGTCAGAAAAGAACACGTACTTCTCACCTGAACTGCAATTCTAAGCTCGCTTGTTCGGCTTATTGCCCTGTATCAAGCGAAAAGTCCCGTTAGGAAATAGACGCCAGCAGCGAGCAACAAGCGTAAAAAAGAAGAAGCCCTTCTCGAACGCGTTGATGATGATGACGCTTTGGCTGACAAAGAAGCGAGATACAAGACACTGGCTGAATGGCCCACCAATTGGGAAGCAGAGAAGATTCAAAATAAGGTATAAAAGAAAAGTGCATTCGCTCGCAGAGCATTCAGTGTTTTTTTTATACCACCACTAGAAATTCGCGGTTATTTGAAAAGATCGTTTTCTTACTTTTTGGACTTAGCAAACCGCCTTTTTCAAGGCTCTAAGAGTTAAAAATAATGTTCTCCTTCAGTCGCTATCGCACGGATTAGGAGGCCCTACATCCCCTGCTGGGCCAACTTGTGGCTTATTTCAGGCAGTCCTTCAGTGGGAAGGTTGCCACTGTCGAGGCTAATATTCCGTGACCTGACAGATACTTCCTTAATTGTTTTTGATGATTCTTGTTCGAGGTAGATTTGATTTCTGCGTCGGTTTGATGAGAAGATTTTGCCAAGGAATGGTATGCAACGCCGATTATTTATCCAAAATAGTTGATGTGAGAAATTTGGACATATTATGTATCTTAAAGGCATGGTCAAGTCAAGTCCTACGTCCACTTAGCGGTTATGTCACAGACATTACCCACTGTTCGTTTTTTCTACAACAAAAATGATTTTGAAAAAGTATCATCGGCGTGTGCTTACTCGCAATTTACATGCTGATGCATTTACAGTTACATCAAACAACTGAAAACCAAAATACGCCGCTTCAAAGTTACGAGGTGACAATGTTAGAAAGAGACAAACATAGGAAAAATAACACGGTGTGTAGTGCCTCCCCGAGTCACCTTAAGTATAAGCAAAACTTTGCCAAGTATATCATAAAGCTGGCATAGAAGTAGTAGCTGACTCAACGTAACAGGTTTGTTAAACAATCATTAAATTGTTTTACGAATACGTACGAATGCTACGGAAAAGAATGTCACATGAGAGTAATTGTAGGGAGCATACAACATTCTTCAATAGGTAGTATGCAACATTGTGGAAAATGAGAGAAAAATTGTACACAATAGCATTTGTTATAAAAAAATAGCGTTTTTGTAAATAAAGAAAAGAGTCGTATTTTGGACTTGGAGTTAGCAAGTCAAAAGTGAATTGTTCGTGAGTTTTATTTTCAACCGTGATGACTGTTTAACTGTAAGGTAAGAATACCCATGAAGTTATTGCTTAGCTAGGGCATATTGCCCCCCTTTCCCTAATATGTTTACACATACATTCTCACGCTCTATTCCAAAGTTTGTTGTAGGCTTTTCACGATTTTATTTTCTAGTATTATAGCAGACATTCAACATGTTTGGATTTTTTGTGATTGTCAAGTAGTGATCAAGTGTACCGTGGGGGACCGAAATCCGTACAGCACCGTAATTGTAATAATTAATCTTATCCTGTCCAGGTACTTGGCAGTAAACTTTAAATGCATAGAAATGAGAAAAAGGCTTTGATATTAAAACAACAAAAATCAAAAACAAATCGCCACCCACCAAACGCGGAGTTTCTGTCGCCATTTTGTTTTCGGGTAAAGCATAATTGCACCAAAAGTAACTGTGTTTTAATTAATAATTGCGAATCATTACATAATAAAAGAGGAATACAAATCGAAGGGGTCGCTTCTCAAGGTGTGTATTGAACTATTTACAGTGGTAGTTTAGTCAATCAGACTGCTTCAATTTAAATATTTAGATAAAAAATACGGATTTAGATCTTTTGATTCGAAATCCGTCCACGGTGGACGGATTTGGATTCAGGAGTAGTTAATTTTATTCATTATTTTATCATGTTTTTCATAGTTTTTATTGAGTAAATGTGAAACACTTCAAAAGTAGAAGCCTTCATGCTCCTGTGTCAATGACAAACGTCTTATTTACATTCGATTCCTATTTTCTAATGACTTTTCTACATACTAAGGTGCTTAAGTGTACGGATTTCGATGCCCCACGGTATGAATTGGTTTATATTACAAATTTGACGTATATACATAATATATAAAGAGGAAAAACAGACGATCCAAATCAATAGGTAAAGGTTGGCTATTCTGGTACTTTTCTCTTTAGCAATACAATAATAAAAATAATTTAGCAGGTGCTCATTTGTTGCGGCTATTAAATCTTCAAATACTTCTACCTTTACGCTGAAGCACATTCAAATGGAAGAATATACTTTAAATTGTGTATTGGATCTAAATTACGTACATAAGGGGAGCATTTTTATCGGATAATGCAAATATTGTTAGGGCTGTTACCAATAGTAACAGACTGCTAATTCCATATTTTACCCTATCTGCACTCGACATGGTCCAACCAATATCTCTTGGGTGGAAAATATGGTGAATCGTTGTGGTAAAAAGCATAAAATACAAGACCATCAGGGAAGGCAATCCCTTCTTCAAAGGAATACATTTGGCCGGTATAAGTTGAAGGGAAGAGATAATTCCTTCTCCGGAAGAACCCATCTGTATTTTATAAGGTAAAGAAAGAAGGTAGTCACTTCTTCGAGAGAACACTTTTAGAACACAGTATAAAACAAGAGAAGGTGATAATTCCTTCTTTAAAAAATACATGTGTCCTTTATGAGACAAAGAGAGAAGATAATACTTCTGAAATAAAACGTTTACCCGATATACGGCAATGAAGATCCAGTCAGATAAAATCGCTGGTACATATTCATGCATAGGTTTGATCACACTTCGCATCTGTTTCGAACGCGGTCATTCTACTTAATTTTTTTGGCAAATTATCGCACAAAAGTAGAACGGGAAAACCAACCACATTGTACAACGGTTGAAACAAAACTCCACAAATGAATGAATATTTGATATTGAGTTCGAATTTTACCAACCAGTGCAGTTATAATGTATTCCTATTTAAAATAATAGTGGGTTTGATTACATTCAATTACGTTCATGACATGCATTATGTGCGTGACAATATTGTTAAAAATACAAAATATGTTTATCTCCGTTGTTCAACAGTTAAAATCACCGAAATCATATTGAGTATGTTGAAAATTTAGAAAATGGAAAAATGCCATTTACTTCGTGCCCAGGCCCATCAGTCAGGAAATGTATGTGCAGGAGTGCCTGAAAAAACGTCTGTTTTTGGCCAGGTGTATCATTCAGTAACAACGTCTAGGTGGTGACCAAGAAAAGAGCATGAACTTTTCCAGCATGCCACAGTTCCGCTCAATTTTGGACCGCAACCATCATGCGGAATCTAGAGACGACGCAAAAGACAATACTCAGCGAAATTCAGTTCTGCCGCAAGAAAACAGACCAAGCTGTGCAAAATTTGATGGAATGAGTCAAACGAAGGGGTTAGCAATTCGCATTTGCTGAAAACACACTAGAATACAGTTTTCAGTTTTTGAGTTGAGTATGTTGGCGGTGCAGTGCTGCGCGTTCCATCAAATAACTCAGCTAGCTGTTGGCTAATAAATGTTTCCATAATACCATGTTAAAGCCTACCATTCAATTTCAAATTTTGCACAAAGTTTACAACATGAGAATCTGATATTTCATGCTGGTAAAGGACTTTTCAAAAGCTTACTTGGATGATGGAGGGACCTTTGCAAGTGTCGTTTTGAGAAGTGCCCGGTAATGGGAGGTGTCCGACGCTAGTGGATCGCCCCCTATAAGAGTCCGACTATTTTGTATATGACCTGACTTGTTGAAGATTTTGTGAGATTCTCATACAGAATTGTCAATGAATCTGATGGTTAAGTGTGAGATAAATGCATGGCCAAGTAGAATTGATGAGATATGGCTTGAAGTTGGGTTTCACAAAACTGCTCTTATCTGCTTGACATTTAAAACCCCAATTAATCCATCTAAGTTGGAAATCGAGTAAATTTCTAACCCGAAAATTTCCTGGACCTGACCTGGAATAGAACCCAGTCACCTTTAGCACGGTCTTGCCTTGTAGCCGCACATCTTATCGGACGGCTATGGAAGGCCCCTCATATTTGTTTATACTAATTGTAAAATTTCCTGCAGAACGCACCTTGTTGTAGAATCGGATTTCCCATTCAGGTTTTACAAGTAGTACATATTTTGGCCATTGCTTTTGAGCCCATATTGCGATCGGGCTGATTTTCAATAGGAAATAATGGGACAGGATACCCCATCGAATACAATTTGTTGCAAATCGGTTGAGGTTAAGTGCCCGACAAATGAGTGAGTTTTTTTTTGCGCACAGACATACACACAGACATCACCTCAATTCGTCGAACTGAGTCGATCAGTATATAACTCTATGGATCCCCGGGCCTTCTATAAAAAGTTTGTTTTTGGTGAAGATATAGCCTTTACGTATGCTTAGTATACGAGAAAGGCTAACATATTTATTGAACAACTTTATTTCAGAAGGAAAATATAAAAATAAAATCAGTATTCAGCATCAAATGCTTTGCTTATAAAACACTCATTGTATTCTAAATAGATTCCTAAGATTTCTGCAATTGCCTTTGGAACCTTTAGTCTGCTAACATTTATTTAAAAATCCATGACGAAGCATAATTCGAGCACCACACTGAACACCGTTCATGACGTTAAATACCTGGATGAGCAATACTACAAACCTATATTCAAACCCAACTAATATTATACCTTTTACAACTCCAAGACCTCCCGTGGAGAGGTCAAAACATTCTCGGCATCTTTCGTGAGGTGTCCTACTAAACTTCCCCTTCCTCAACATCCGCAAAGACGTGGCCAGTACAGATCTCGACTGTTGGAGAGTACATTGCTTTCATCTAAGAGTGATTAGTCCCAAATCAATATCCGTGGTAACGGATGGGTGTGATGCTAATCTCACACAATGGTTTTGGCTTGTACCACCTACGAATTTGTGCGAACTGCTTAATGCTAATGCTAATTTTCATTTTTAACCATATAAATGAAATGGTAAAGAACATGATAATTCAGCATATTTATGTAATCATTTAAAATCCTATGCAAGTACTTCTACTAATTTTAAAAGGGTACTTCCTTTGATATACTTGCCATAAACTTTACAGAACATCCAAGAAGTAATAAAAGCATCCCATTATATAAGATTAAGAAATATAAAGAATAATATATAAAGATATAAAGAATTTATAATAATATATAAAGAATAATAATAAATATATAAAGAAAATTGTTGTCTTGGGTATTCGGGAAAATATAAAGAATTTATTATTATCTTGCGTAAAAATGTAAGGAATTTTAGTACCAGTATAAAATTTGACTTTTTGCGGGAAAAACTGAGCTGTGCTTAAAAAAAATTTCATGACCGTCCTGACTAATCCCTGCCAAGCTACTAAAAATTGTCCCAATACCAGGTCTGCAATATCATATGCAAATTCGCTGTTCAATTTGTCTATCTCTCGGGAAATTATCCGGAAATAAGACAGATACTAACAATGGTATGGAGCGTTTATTTTTATGGAAATATAACTTCAAATATAATACACTCTTCAGATGCGTAAAAATTTTCAGTGTAGAATAAATGGAGAAATTCGGCATGGTGTCTAGAGTTCATATTTGAAAAATGGTCAGAAATTCCTTTTCTCACATATTTTTTACATTTTAGGAGAATTTCCAAACTTTAGTACAATTTGAATGTGGCAAAAATATGAATTGTGTTCATGTGGAAATTTCAATGGATAAAAAAAAAACATTATTGAGCTAACAGTACACTCTTGGTCATAATGATAAATATATGTCAAGTCTGCCTGATTTACATGTCGATATCTAATCAGTTTGATAGTTGTTTAGATGAACTTAACAAATATTTGTAATTATGACAAAGAATGGACTACGGGCTTTAGCCCCGTACAAGTTTTGAGTATGAAAGCACAACTCCATCCTCCTTTTGTTGTATCCATATGAATTATATCAAATTATAAATGAAGGTTGGGGTTGTACACATTAGCATGCTACTTTTTTTTTTAATTTTACGGAAGCAAACAAATATTTTCATTTGTTTTTTCCATAGTAGATAAAAAATTTACTCTGCAAATCTTTTTTCGGGATTTTTTTCTTTGAATAATATTTTGAAATTTAGATATGTTTTAATTTAATTTCACGTCGAACATAAACAATACGGATTACACACTTTACTTTTGAAGTTGTAAATTAGTTTAATTGATGCAAATGCCATTCAAAATAGATGTTCGCTATTATTGATGAAATTCATTGCCCATTGAAGCGAATTCTTGGCATCTTACAAAAAAATAATGTGTTTGACGATTTTTATTCTTGAGAATGTAACAGCATCCAGAAAACATCCTTCATGGACGAGAAATTACGACTTTGGTTTTGTTCTAATATTGCTATTGCTTTTTTTGTCAACATTTGGTTTGTATTTTATTGACAATGATATAAGATCTCCCAAAGTTTTATTCTTACTTCCATATAGTGTTTCTCCATTTTCATCGAAAAAACATCTCTTGTCTCTATTACAAACACTATTATTAACTCTTTACATATACTAAGCTCACTGGGACACCTTCAAAGAACGTAATACAAAACTAATTCCATGGTTATTCGATAGAATAACCACATTTGTTTACATCCACAGAAATATAAACCAATCGCTTTCCACCATCTATACGCTAGGTATGTATTATTTATCTGCTGTCCATGCCGTGCTCAATTCGATACATAAAATATGCGATGCGATCCCACCGATTGTAAATAACTCCATCGTAAACTGACAAGTAAAATCACTGCTCAAGTTACCCAATTACTGGGGTTGATTATTTGCTTATCGCCTGATAGGTACATACTTTGTAGAGTTCTCCAACATGACAGCTTGACCATGGATATCAGCAGCAGGCGACGGCAACATCAGCAGATGGATCAGAGCACCAATTTTCATCTATGATAACCACAGCATCAAGCACATCAAACACGATATCGTACCGCGAACGTAGATACCGTGCTAGCACAAATGACGATAAGCCGCGGTTTTCATATAAAAGCGAAAATATCGCATAATTTATTCCATGAATTTTAAATGAACTCACTTGAGTACTCAATTAAAGGATAACACTCGCCAAACCCTAACCAACCTGGCTGGTTTAAAACAAGCACACTTTTATCACGATCTTGTCGCGTCACCCGACTTGTCGCTAGCGGTCTCACTCCAAGGATTACTTTAAATCATTTTCCGTTTCCACCTTCACGGGCAACCTTCCCTGTATTATTATCATTCAGTTTGCCTAACGGTATTTCAGCAACCTTCAGCATTTTCACATTTTCCCACCATGCTTTCGATGATGATTGAGTAATCGGTGAGCACTTTACACTCTGATCACACACGCTCCCGTTCCACAATCCGATTACATAAAACACGATTGAACGTAGCAATTTTCATTTCTAATATCACCTTACTTTTCTCTGTCACTTCCGGCTCTCTCTTCCGGCGTCCTCGATGTGACGCTGTTCCGATCCTGGTCGCCCTCGGAGGCGATATCAATACCCCCAACGTACACTCACCGACACACTCTAGACAGCCATCATAATCATTATCATTGTCATCATCAGCTTTCCCATCAGCCGCAGCATAGTGGTGTAATCATCATTCTAGTCACCCAATTCCACATGTAGCTCTTGCATACTGAACCCCAAGAAGGGGGTAGCATAGAAGAAAAACTTCTGGTCCTGTTCAGCGCGGTGTCCTTAATCGGCTGAGCAGCTATAAATTATTGCTATTTTCGCCTCTTATTACTTCCCATGGAAGCCGTTCGCTCGGCATATCCTTGTTCGGCTTGTTTCCACTGCCTATAACGTCCCACGGATCACTACCCGATAATAACCGTCGTCGTGCGCTGACCGAAATTTCGGATGTCCTTTGCTGAGCAAAGTACAGGTTTGCCACCCGCGCGAAACCAAAGGAAAGAATCCGCTCAAATAACCCCACGGGTTCGAAAGCACCGACCGACATACAAACTCGACGAGTCGCGTCTCGGCGTTTCAAAGATCACGAACGTACTGAATGGGGCTCCCGTTGGTTTCAGCTTGCATTCAACTTCTTCGCGTGGTCATCATCGCCTTCGTCCTCGGGAAGCGTCGCGCATCTTTCGGATCTGCTCCATTCTAGTTCTCACATCCAAACAACATCTCAATGCGATATCATATCACGGCGGTGCTGTGCGTCGTTCTCTCTTGCTCCGTTTCTACCGGTTTTCTCGTCGATGCTATAGCAAGCATGGGAGCATAATACTAGAGAGTGGGAGAGCATGAACCATATCAGCATAGAAAAGCATGAATGGAAGCACTGCGGATTATGATAGCGATAGGTTTGTTGGAGCATCGGCGTGGATGAATTTGTCGATCAACATAATGACCACCATTGGGTAGAAGTGTTTTGTATTGAATGTTCATCCCGAATAAATTGAAACCACTGAACTTTCGAAACGAATTTCTTTCGATGTTGTGTTAAAACTGACCTACACGTGCGATGATGGACTCGAAAAGGTTTCAGGCATCCCTTGAATTTTCTTCTTTGGTCTTTGCTTCTTCGGTCATGTGTTAAGCAGAATAATTTTCAAACTATAACGATTTCAGTTGGCGAGTTATACCCATTCAACCTGATTATAATTTTACATATAACAATGCTATTAGGATGATGCATTCATTGAAACTATTTTAGTTTGAGCAGTTTTCATTCGTGTTTGATTGTGATCCAAATTGTATATCGGGAGTTTTGGGGCAGGCAACTTCATTTCTGGTATGTCACTTAATACCTAAATCAGCTGGATTCCTATTTTTTTAAAATATTGATGAGCACTTTCCCACGAATCAATTTTCTAATTGTCATTTATTCAATGAGCACATATATACACACATAATAAGGAACGAATGGTGCAACATGTCCCTACACAGAAAACCACTTATAAAAACTTGTATACTACATTTCTTATCGAATATTTCCATTACAATTCAATATTAGTTATTCATTACGAAAAGATTGAGAGAAAAAACCTCTTATTTTAACTGAAATTTAACGATTTGCGATTCTTTTCTATCATCCGCAAGAATTTCATTTAACCAATTAAGAAAAACAAACAACCATGCGTTCACCATTTATTTCTCATGCAATTGAATTATTTTGCAATGTGTTGTATACTGCCGCTAACCACAAGTCGAGCACATCTGTATATGGGCCTCCATATACAGATGTGCTCGTCTTGCGGTTAGCGGCAGTATAGCTCTGAGGTATTTTTACCTCATGCAAAATTTAAACAACATGGCTGATGTCATCTTGAATTGAAGAAAATGTCAATCATATTGGTAATAAGTTTTTATTTTTAATCATTGATAATAGGTAGCCACATTTAAAAAAAGTGGTGATACTTCGTTACCGGAAAACTCTAGAGGCAAAACGCTCTTAGGGAACCCTATAGGGACCACGCGTCGGCGAATCAATATTCTGGTATGGACAGTGCGTGGATACGCGTAGTATATTGTAGATTAGTCCAACTAGGGCGCCGAAATGTTAGATGTTTCACCAAAATGTGGTTAATTTTGTTTTTTCCTACCTTCTTATCTATTATTTTAGCCCCTTGTTCGCTCAACCTACATAATTTTATATGGAGTTCTATTATGGTCATCTCATACACGGTCAATATAAAGGAATACCCAAAAGGCGTTTTGTTGCGGAGGGGCGTTATGGGGCTTCTTCCCCTAATTGTCGCTACCCGAGCAGGAGCGATGACCTCGATAACAGAAATTGGTATGAACTAGCCTTGCATAAGAGGTAAATCACCAAAAATTAATATGCAAAATATTTTAGGCATAGCATGCTTAGATATTTGAATACCAAACGCATCACAAATTATTATTCGTTTGGTATTGAAATACCCTGGAGGGGAGGGGCCCTCCTTAGCCGTGCGGTAAGACGCGCAGCTACAAAGCAATACCATGCTGAGGGTGGCTGGGTTCGATTCCCGGTGCCGATCTAGGAAATTTTCGGATTGGAAATTTTCTCGACTTCCCTGGGCATAAAAGTATCATCGTGTTAGCCTCACGATATACGAATGCAAAAATGGTAAACTGGCTTAGAAACCTCGCAGTTAATAACTGTTACTTACTTACTTACGGATCCTGTACACCTCCGGTGGTACAAAGGGCCGACTTGAAAGATCTCCATCCTGAGCGTTGCCCGGCTATCGCTTTAACCTGTTGCCAGGTTAGATTTCGGTCGACTTCTTTTATTTCTTTATTGAGGCTTCGCCGCCATGAGCCTCTGGGTCTGCCTCTGCTGCGATGTCCCGCTGGGTTCCAGTCTAATGGTTGTTTACAGATTTCGTTTCCGCCCCTACGTAGAGTGTGGCCGACCCAGCCCCACTTCCGATCCCGAATTTCTGTTGCTATCGGCCTCTGGTGACAACGACGATGGAGCTCATTGTTTGAGATCCAGTTGTAAGGCCACCAGGCCCGAATTATATACCGCAGGCATCTGTTAATGAACACCTGCAGCCGTTGAGTGTTCTCCACTGATACACACCATGTTTCGCTAGCGTATAACAGCACAGATTTCACGTTAGAGTTGAAAATTCGTATTTTGGTGCGTTCACTTATCTGCCTGTTTTTCCAGATATTTCTTAAACTCGCAAAGGCAGCCCTTGCTTTCTTGATCCGTGCGCCTATGTCGATCTTGGTACCGCCGTCCGACGCCATTTGGCTACCAAGATATTGGAAGCTTTCAACATTCTCCACTGGTTGCCCGGCTACTGTGAAACTGGAAGGAGTCGCCGTGTTTACATCCAACGATTTGGTTTTGTTGACGTTGATGACTGATCCTGCCGAAGAGGAGCGCTCGGCAAGGTCGTTGAGCTTACTCTGCATATCAGAGCGCCGTTGCGTGAGGAGTGCAACGTCATCAGCAAATTCGAAGACGTTTAGATGCTCCATGGTTATAGGCTGCCATAACAGCCCGCGGTTTGGTTCCGGGTCAATCGAACCTACCAGAATCTCATCGATTACGATGAGGAACAGTAACGGTGATAGGATACATCCTTGCCTCACACCAGCTACGACCCGGATAGGGTCGGACAGGACCCCATTTTGCAGCACTCTACACGAAAAGGCCTCGTACTGTGCTTCGATGAGGCCGATGATTTTCTCAGGAATCCCCTTGCGTCTCAGGGCGTCCCACATATTCTTGTAGTCAATGAATACCAAGTAAAGGGACTTTTGGAATTCATTGACCTGCTCCAGAATGATGCGGAGCGTGACAATATGGTCCACACAGGATCTTCCGGCACGGAATCCGGCTTGCTGCCGCCGGAGAGTCGCATCGATCTTCTCCTGAATCCGGGCTAGGATAATTTTGCACAGAACTTTGAGAACGGTACACAGCAACATAATGCCTCGCCAGTTATCGCATACAGTCAGGTCACCTTTTTGGGCACCTTTACTAAGATACCTTGCATCCAGTCGACCGGGAAAGTTGCGGTGTCCCAGATATTATGAAATAAACGATGCAGTAGTTGAGCGGATGTCATGGGGTCAGCTTTGAGCATCTCGGCTGATATGCGGTCGACCCCTGGGGCTTTATTCGATTTCATGCTTTGGATGGCTGTTTGAATCTCTAGCAGTGATGGAGCTTCGGTATTGACGCGTGTTATACGTCGGATCCTAGGCAGATCATGCCGAGGTGATATGGCCTGGCTGGCACTTGAAAAAGTTGTTCGAAGTGCTCGAACCAGCGTTTCAGCTAGTCAGTTGGGTCGGTCAATAACTGATCATTCACGTCTTTCACAGGCATCGTTGCATTCATCTTCGCCCCGCTTAAGTGCCGTGAGATATCGTAGAGGAGGCGAATGTCCCCGGTTGCGGCGGCTCTCTCTCCTTCGTCGGCCAGAGAGTCTGCCCACGCTCGCTTGTCCCGTCGACATGAGCGTTTTACTTCCTTCTCAAGAGCCGCGTATCGTTGGCGGGCTAGAACTTTGGCTCCTCTGGTTTTTGATCGCTCTATCGCGGCTTTGGCTTCTCTTCGCTCCTCTATCTTCCTCCAGGTCTCATCGGTGATCCATTGTTTTCTCTGGGTGCGTAGTTCGCCCAGATTGTTCTCGCTGTTGGCGATGAAGGCATTCTTGATGGCGGTCCATTGGTCTTCCACGCTGCCACCTTCCGGAATATCTGCAGCACGCGTCTCCAGTTCTTCAACGAAGGACCGTTTCACCGTGACATCTTCCAGTCGGCGTGTGTTGAATCGTCGTCCAACTCTTTCCTCCTGCCGACGAATCCGCGCAATGCGCAGGCGTATTTCGCCGATGAGGAGGTGATGATCAGACGCGATATCGGCACTACGTTTATTCCGTACATCAAGAAGGCTCCGTTTCCATTTTCGGCTGATGCAGATGTGGTCGATTTGATTTTCTGTAAAGCCGTCACGGAGACCCACGTGACCTTGTGAACCGGTCGATGAGGGAAGAGCGATCCCCGATCACCATGTCGTTATTACCACAAAATTCTGCGAACAGCTCTCCGTTTTCGATCGTTTCTCCGAGACCATGGCGTCCCATAATGCGCTCATGGTTCTAGTTGTCGGATCCGATCTTCGCATTGAAGTCGCCCAAACAGATCTTGATATCACCCTTCGGAATTCTATCTACGACGGCATTGAGTTGACTGTAAAAGTTCTCTTTGTCTTGCAGATCGGCAGCATCGGTTGGCGCATAACATTGGATTATAGTAAGGTTTCGGACCCGTGTTCTAAATCTGGCAACGATTATCCTTTCACTTATAGGTTCCCACTTCATAAGCGCAGAGTGTACCTGAGCGCTTAGTAGGAAGCCAACTCCGCGTTGCCGGGGAGCGTGTTCACCTCGTAAACCAGAGTATAGCAGAACTTGTCCCGACGGCGTTCTGTGTTCTCCAAAGTTTGGCCAACGGACTTCACTCAGTCCCAGGATCTCAAGCTTCATGCGGCGTCCCTCATTGGCAAGTTGTGCCAATTTACCCTGCTGGGCTAGGGTTAAAACGTTCCATGTTCCTATTCGTGTCCGTTGTTTCGCGCTAAGAGTCGTCGCCGTAAAATCAGTCCGTATTCTTTCATTATCGGATTCTCGAACAAATTGATGTTTCGGGAACAGTAGGTTGTTGGCCCAAGGTTCCCAAGGCAGTTAATAACTGTGGAAGTGCTTAATGAACACTAAGCTGCGAGGCGGCCTTGTCCCAGTTTGGGGATGAAATGCCAATAAGAAGAAGAAGAAGAAATACCCAAGCATGTAATGCCTAAAGTATTTTGCATATTATTTTTTGGTATTTTGGTATTTTGATATGCAAGACTTGCTCATAACAGGGTATGGTATCAATAACAGAATAAAGTATTATTGAGTTAATTTCTCTGGCTCGGGTAATCAACGAAAAAAGAGAAGGAACAGAAGAGAATAAATGTAATGTCTTTGTCCCAATCTGCATAGAATAAAGACAATGTTGCATGCAATTTTATCTGCATCAAATAAGCTCTACTAACACGTGTTTATCTTCAACTTGAAGCAAGTGAAAAATATTATTATTCTAAATGAAGTCTTTCCTCATGTAAAAGGAACTTGGTCATATTTGAACATGATGGAATAATTTCCGGTACTCGGGGACACTTTTCTGTACCGTGAAAGTTTTCACCAAAATTCAACATTAAAATACATCGTCGAAAAACGAGTTCAAATGATGAAATATAGTTTGTATGAATCGTCAGTGATCATAGTTTGTATATGCATGTAAGCATAATTTGGATAATTAGAAAGCTTTTGTCCGGCACTGCGGGATCACCTCCTAATAGTAAGAACATTTAGCGCTCAGAATGATCACCAAAATGTTTTGTTCTGCGTTGTGTGAATGAGTAATATTTTGTTCTGCTTTGTATGGGTGAAAAAATTAATTAGCAAATAAAATATTAGTGCGCGTCCGATCGTGTTTCCTCTAATAAGCAGAACGATCGCGCGGTCATTGATATATTTGGTTCTGCGTTGTGCGGGAAATTAAATTAATTAACATAGAGAACGGCACGGCAAATGCTGGGTAAAGCGTACCATTGGTACTTCGCGTACCTGAAGGAATAAAATAGACCCCATCTCGCGGTCCTTAGCCTCTTACCCAGCAACTCCTATCCCTACCTCCCCGCGGTGCTGGCCGGGATACGAGCAACCTTAGGGAAGATCGGGTAACCAACCCCGGTGGGAACTATGGTCGTATGCTGACAGGGAAGGGGGGGTTTGCTCCTCTCCGATGGTGCAAATCTTATTGAGCGTCTGTTCTCCATGTCAGGATCGGCTCACAACAGCGTCTGTTCTCCATGTTAGGGGCGGCTGATCATCGTCCGAGTGCCAGCCAGGGACTCTAAGTGAAACTGTGCACCATGGTCCACCGGAAATAAGGAGGAATGGTCCTCCGCAAATTTAGGGGGTTTGGTGTCAGGCCCTGCAAGCCAGCCTTTAAAAATCATAAGCAACGAACAATCAACAAGAGAGTACAGACCGGAACCATCGGCGAAGACCACTGCGACGAAAAAGGACTAGCGATTGGAAACTCGGTTCATGGAACTGCAAATCTCTCAACTTCATCGGGAGCACACGCATACTCGCCGATGTGCTCAAGGACCGTGAATTCGGCATCGTAGCGCTGCAGGAGGTTTGTTGGAAGGGATCAATGGTGCGAACGTTTAGAGGTAATCATACCATCTACCAGAGCTGCGGCAACACACACGAGCTGGGAACAGCTTTCATAGTGATGGGCGATATGCAAAGGCGCGTGATCGGGTGGTGGCCGATCAATGAAAGAATGTGCAGGTTGAGGATCAAAGGCCGGTTCTTCAACTTCAGCATAATCAACGTCCATAGCCCACACCTCGGAAGCACTGATGATGATAAGGACGCATTCTACGCGCAGCTGGAACGTGAGTACGACAGCTGCCCAAGCCACGACGTCAAAATCATCATAGGAGATTTGAACGCTCAGGTTGGCCAAGAGGAGGAGTTTAGACCGACTATTGGAAAGTTCAGCGCTCACCGGCTGACGAACGAAAACGGCCTACGACTAATTGATTTCGCCGCCTCCAAGAATATGGCCATTCGCAGCACCTACTTCCAACACAGCCTCCCGTATCGGTACACCTGGAGATCACCACTGCAGACAGAATCACAAATCGACCACAATCTGGTGATGGTTAAACTGCGCCCAAAACTATCCGTCATCAACAATGTTCGGTACCGACGACCGCCGCGGTACGACCTGGAGCGATTGAAGCAACCTGATGTCGCCACTGCATACGCGCAGCATCTCGAGGCAGCGTTGCCGGAAGAGGGTGAGCTCGATGGGGCCCCTCTTGAGGACTGCTGGAATACAGTCAAAGCAGCCATTAACGACGCAGCGGAGAACAACGTCGGGTATATGGGTCGAAGTCGACGGAACGATTGGTTCGACGAAGAGTGCAGACAGATTCTGGAGGAGAAGGACGCAGCGCGGGCGGTCGCGCTGCAGCAAGGTACCCGGCAGAACGTGGAACGTTATAGACGGAAGCGGAGACAGCAAACCCGCCTTTTTCAAGAGAAGAAACGCCGCCTGGAAGAAGCGGAGTGCGAGGAGATGGAACAGCTGTGCCGTTCTCAAGATACACGCAAATTTTATCAGAAGCTCAACGCATCCCGCAAAGGCTTCGTGCCGCGAGCCGAAATGTGCCGGGATAAGGATGGGAGCATCTTGACGGACGAACGTGTGGTGATCGAAAGGTGGAAGCAGCACTACGAGGAACATCTGAATGGCGCTGAGAGTACAGGCAGTGAAAGTCAAGGCAGCGGAGGAGATGACTACGTCAGTTCAGCGGACGATGGAAGCCAACCAGCCCCCACCTTGAGGGAAGTAAAGGATGCCATTCAACAGCTAAAGACCAACAAAGCCGCTGGTAAGGATGGTATCGGAGCTGAGCTCATCAAGATGGGCCCGGAAAAGCTGGCCACTTGCCTGCACAAACTGATAGTCAGAATCTGGGAAACCGAACAGCTACCGGAGGAGTGGAAGGAAGGGTTATATGCCCCATCTACAAGAAAGGCGACAAACTGGAGTGTGAGAACTTTCGAGCGATCTCCATCCTTAATGCCGCCTACAAAGTGATATCCCAGATCATCTTCCGTCGTCTGTCACCATTAGTGAACGAGTTCGTGGGAAGTTATCAAGCCGGCTTCGTTGACGGCCGCTCGACAACGGACCAGATCTTTACTGTACGGCAAATCCTTCAAAAATGCCGTGAATACCAGGTCCCAACGCACCATCTGTTCGTTGATTTCAAGGCGGCATACGACAGTATAGACCGCGTAGAGCTATGGAAAATTATGGACGAGAACAGCTTCCCTGGGAAGCTTACCAGACTGATCAAAGCAACGGTGGATGGTGTGCAAAACTGTGTGAAGATTTCGGGCGAACACTCCAGTTCGTTCGAATCGCGCCGGGGACTAAGACAAGGTGATGGACTTTCGTGCCTGTTGTTCAACATTGCGCTAGAAGGTGTCATGCGGAGAGCCGGGTGTAACAGCCGGGGTACGATTTTCAACAGATCCAGTCAATTTATTTGCTTCGCGGATGACATGGACATTGTCGACCGAACATTTGCAAAGGTGGCAGAACTGTACACACGCCTGAAACGTGAAGCAACAAAAGTTGAACTGGTGGTGAATGCGTCAAAGACAAAGTACATGCTTGTGGGCGGAACCGAGCGCGACAGGGCCCGCCTGGGAAGCAGTGTTACGATAGACGGGGATACTTTCGAGGTGTTCGAGGAATTCGTCTACCTCGGATCCTTGCTAACGGCTGACAACAATGTTAGTCGTGAAATACGAAGGCGCATCATCTGTGGAAGTCGGGCCTACTACGGGCTCCAGAAGAAACTGCGGTCGAAAAAGATTCGCCACCGCACCAAATGTGTCATGTACAAGACGTTAATAAGACCGGTTGTCCTCTACGGACATGAAACATGGACAATGCTCGAGGAGGACTTGCAAGCACTCGGAGTATTCGAGAGACGGGTGCTTAGGACCATCTTTGGCGGTGTGCAAGAAGACGGTGTGTGGCGGCGAAGAATGAACCATGAGCTCGCCCAACTCTACGGCGAACCCAGTATCCAGAAGGTAGCTAAAGCCGGAAGGGTACGATGGGCAGGACATGTTGCAAGAATGCCGGACAGCAACCCTGCAAAGATGGTGTTCGCTTCCGATCCGGCAGGTACGAGACGGCGTGGAGCGCAGCGAGCGAGATGGGCAGACCAGGTGCAGAACGACTTGGCGAGCGTGGGGCGTATCCGAGGATGGAGAGATGCGGCCTCGAACCGTGCATTGTGGCGTCAAATTGTTGATTCAGTGTTATCTGTTTAGATGTTAACTAAATAAATGAATGAACATAGAGAAATTTAGTGCGTTGTGTTTGTATTAGTAAGCAGAGCGATCGGGCGATCATCGAAATATTTTGTTCTGCTATGTGCGGTTGATAAGTCGATTCAGTGGCGTAGCCAGAAAATGGGTGGGGATGGGGGTTGGTTTCTGAACATTTTTTTTTCGTAAAAAAAAATTCTTCTAAAGATCTGGTCTCTGGGGGGGGGTTTTGTGTTCAAAACCACCCCGTGGCTACGCCACTAAGTCGATTAATTAGTGCGCGTTCGATTGTGTTTTTGTTTATACTTTATCAAACTACACGCCACACACGGCAAACCGTTTACCAAAACGAACCCTACTACAATACCTACCCCATGTATCCTACATCTCAGTGATTTCTCGTGGAAGTGCTGATGACTCGTCCGCTTCCGTCAAAGCGAACACATTAACAAAGCTTAAAAAAATAATCCGTCAAAGCGAGTATCACATCAACATTCTCCTACCCATTCCTTAATTGACCTGCATTCGGACACGGCCGGCGATGGAATAATATTTGGGTCACCAGGTCCTTCCAATTGAGGATAATGTTAGTCCCAAACATCATCTGTTGGTAATTTCAGCTAACCTAACAATAACGGAGTAGCAACCGTGAGCGGTCAATCATGCTCATGCTCATGCTCAGGAGAGTAGCTGGTTATACTTAAAAAACACACAACAAGGCCGATACAAATATTAAATTTATTTTATGTCACCCCCCTTCAACTTTCCCAAAAAAATTGCGGGACCGAAAAAAAATTTTTTTTTGATTTTTTTTAAATTTTGATCTTTATGCATTACTGTTTTTATCTTGATACGAAATATATCATTTATAGATCATTAATGTGTCCCCAAGAGTATTTTAAACAAAAATACGAACATATATTTCTATCGGCATAAATATTCTATATTCTATCCTCACAGATTCCGTCTAAGCACTTTGCAATATATGGCCGACCCATTTCCATCAACGTTTTCGAACATTTATTGTTATCGATATTTCAAGGCTTTTTGGCTCGGCACTGTAAGTCCGTTCGAATTATAAATTTTAGACATCATCTGCGTTGTCTTTGCCTAATCACAACACGCTTCACGATAGAGTAGTACATTAGATTTTTGGTGCGTGGATCAATCCGGTTGGGTCTCCAAATATTTCGAAAACTTGCGAAGGGGGCCCCAGCCTTTCTGACTCATGGTTCCATGTCAATCCCAATTCCGTCATCTGATGATATCAGACTGTCAAGATACTGAAGATCTCCGATCGCCCGGCTACTGCAAAGTTTGAGGAGCTTCTTCCGTTGACACTCAACCACCTGGTCCTGCGGGCGTTGATGGTGGACCCACCGCAAAAAAAACCCAAATTAATCCACCTAGCGGTGACGATGCCTTTCTCGATTAAATCAAGATATACTGAAGGTGGTAACTTCGTTTTTTTTCCAATTCCTATCTACCAAAAATGTTGGCAATTTTGTTTTTCTGTAAAATAAGCATAATACATTATGTTATAATCAAGTTATGACGATCGTGAAATTTTCTTTCATCCATTTTTGACAGAGAAATTATTTCAAGTATTGTTATTTGTAACACATATTGATATAATTGTCATGACTAACTGGTCGGGTTGATATTTAACATCATGGGTCTCCAAGACTTCTATAAAAGGTTCGATTTCGGAGTGAAATGTACACGAACATTTTGAAAATTAAGCCAATTATACCCAAGGCCGACTAGAATATGACGTCAAATAAATTTAAGATTATTCAACCAACGACAGAACCCCCACCCCCCCCCTTCGCCTAGGCCCCGATGCCATTTTTGAACAATTCCTAAATATAAATTGAAGACTAACAAAACCGCATACATAATATAATATGGAAATAAGGAGATGTATAAAACGAAAACTATATTAAAATTTGCCCTTAAAATCACACTTCACCATAACTCCACACCACCCATCAAACCACACACCACCCAAACCAAACAGCATGTTGAAGCATCAATGAAACCCCTCTTTTTCACCTTCCAATGTATGACACAAAACAAACGCAAACACCACCATGGCCACGAGCGTACGAACCAGCAGTTAATCGTGCCGTTATCGAGTGCAATTTCTTCGCCTACTGTACGATATTTCACGTCGCATGATTGGAGCAAGGACAAATCCGTGGGTAGGGGGGTCCCGTAGCGTAGTTGGCTACACGTTCGCCTTACAAGCGGATGGTCATGGGTTCGAGCCCCAGCCCCCCACCAAACCCTCGTCAGTCGCCGGATCGCAGCCCATACGGTGGCGTTTGGGGTACGCGCCTTACCGTCACGGCTGCCTGATGACGACTGACAACTTGTTCTTCTCGGAGGCATTCCTCCAACGTTACCCGGATAAATGGCAACCGAACAAATGCAACGATCATTGGATGCACGGCATGGACAAATGGACACAATGGACTCACGATGAGATGGACTGGCAACGACAACAATAAAAGAGTAATGGAAATCTTAAAATTGATTCTGTGTGGATTCTGTACAGCAGAATACCACAGTAGATCTCGGCACACTAGCGGTTAAGTAACACAGAGTGCCTACCAAATAAAGAAAGGAATAAAAAATAAAAAAAAATCGTGGGTGCCAGAGAAAGACGCGACATGTCAGTCAACTGATCAGGTGAAACGCTCGTTCAACCACTTAGAACATTATCTTCGAGTTTTGACGACTTATCCTAATTCAGATATGCGGAAAGGTTGACAATTCTCCGACGGCAGCGACGTCAGTCTAATGATCCGGATCTGTCATACGGATCGGATCTTTAGAACAATACGTAAGGAGAATGCAAAATAGTGAAACGGTTGGCATTCTGGACCATGATTTCGACCCGTACATACCAAAATTTACCGCTCTCACGCTCACAAGGATATATTATATGTGTAAAGAACCCACAATAAGCTTTTCGTTTTGTTATTGTAGGACGTATACATCCTACAATAGTCACAAATAAAATTCGCTGGTTCACGACAGTTATTTCCTTAAAATGGTTAGTTAATTTGCTGATCTGGTGATCCGGATCTTTTAAAAAGTGAGCTGTGAATCATTCACTCACAACAAAGATCCGGATCATTTTAACGGTTCCGGATCTGAATGCCCATCTCTAACCTCGACGTAGATGACGATACTGCAGAACTAACCCAACAGTGGAGTAAACTGAATGACCTGGTTGAACGCTCCCCTCATCAATATCAACAACACCGAATCATTGGATGTGCACAACTCCAACTCCACGGTAGCCGGACAAATAGTGAAGAAGGTCGAAAACCAAAGCCAGTCAACGTTGGGCGGTGGTCTAGGCAATGCACCAAATCCCGAATACTCAACTCTAACATGGAATCTGTAATGTTATACGGATACTTGGTGCGTATTAGCAGAGATCACATAGATTTGCAAGTATTTCTTTATTTCTTTATTTGGAGCAGGGAAAAGCCCATTTGAGTAGAACCATGGAATCTTTCTCAAATGGGCGCAAAACCTCCTCATCTTTTCATATCAACAGAAATACAATAATTCCAAATCATACATTGTTTGACTTAAATTACTTAATATTATAGAATATATCCTAATGGCCTATGCTAATGTGCAGCGATTGAAGATGCGACACATACTAGTGAATGGCTCATTTTGCGCATAGTTTGTGCGAGCACCTCTCAAGAAAATGAAAGGTGTTGACCGAAGTGAACGAAAGGGGATGTTGAAGTTCAATTGAGAGATTTGCAAGTATTCATCAACCGATATCAACGTTTCACAGCTCGGACCTGGTGGCCTCACAACTGGATTTTGAATGTTGAGTCCCATCGACGACGCCATCGAAATCCGATACCAACATTAACTCCACAGTGTGACGTACGCCTGCCACGTAAGAGCGGAGACGAAATCTGCAAGCAAGCGCTGGAATCCGTCCTATACTTTATATATACCACATGTACGCGGGGCTGAGAAGGAAACCAACATAGCCTATGTATTGTACCTATTATATTTATTTAGCTACTAGCAGACCCGACGAACTTCGTTTCGCCTAAAATTGATTTATTTTCTGATTAGATCTCGAGTTATGAAGAAATTGGTGTTTCATTTGTATGGGAGCCCCCCTTTCCAAAGCGGGGAGGGGTCTCGCACCATCTTAAGAACCTTCCCCGGCCCCAAAAACCTCCACATACAAATTTTCACGTTGATCGGTTCAGTAGTTTCCGAGTCTATAAGGCACAGACAGACAGAAATTCATTTTTATGTATATAGATTTTTACAAAGCAATAGAGATTTATTTATAAACTGTTTGGAAGAATGTTTTATTTTTCATTTTTCATACATCAATTAGAACTCCCAGCCAACAAATTGGTTCACATAACTAACTTTCAGTTCTGTTTAATGCACTCTTATACAAAGTAATTTGATTGTACAAAATGCATAGATTCCTTCTATGCGAACAAAAGTGGAGGCCATATACGTACAAATCAGTGTTATGGAATAACAAGATATACGACGTATTCCGATTTCAATTTAATTAATATACAATCATGTTGGTTTTCATCGGAGATCGCATATGTTCAGTTATAAAGTTGCATAATTGGACTGTTACAACATCAAATCTAGGATAGTAAAAAACAGTTCAAACATACATACATCGAATACATACATTATGATTATATTACCATTAAAAACATACGTGTTATTGTATTTGCAACAAAAATATTTCTTAGGTCGAAACATAATCATTATGTGAAATGCTGTTAGTTGCTTATCAGTTAATGCATATATATATTTATGTTATAAATTTAGCCTCCAGCTTCCAGTTTCGATCCTTTGAACTTCTAGTTGATAGTCCAGACGCTACCTGGTTCCTCCATATGTACGCAGTTGTTAAGCAATCATTTATACCTAATGATAACATTGCATCTGCGGATACAATCTGGAAAAGACATTGCATTACATCTTATACAACATTGTCGACAATGATTGCATCAACCAGCATATGCGATTCAATTGAACACATATACAATTTCATATTGACTTGTATATCATCTCTAGGAGGAGAAATACAACGTTGTCATTATAACAAAATTGCCCTTAAAGTTTGTTTTCCCTAAAATCGTGTTTATTATATTTCTAAATTGTTCTATTGATCGCAGTGATGTTGTGAATTGATTGTTGTGAACAAAATATGGAATAAAACGACTAATCGTACTCTCTCTGGTTCATGTTTCCAATAAATACTAAATAATGGAATTCTTGCAAATCTGTTTCTATCCATTTAGTGAGTACTTAAAAACAACACCAGGCTGTTTACTATGCATTATGACAAAAAAGTAAGTATTCTATTAAGAATCTACCTTTGAAGGTCTAGTTATACATAGCTAGTGCAGATGTACGGACAAACACAATTCATGGAGAATGGGTACGAAAAGGTTCCCTTATAATTCTGGCCAATAATACAAAAATTACTGAATGATTTCATGTAGCTCTATTTCACAGACATTGACTGGGCGATTGCCGATTGTTTAATGTTGAGGAATGTATTTGTATAAAACAACTACCACTTTTGATATTTGTCTCCGAATTGTTTTTAATGACAAATGTGTTCATTTTAATATTCTTGAATAAGAATATTTTAATAAAGATTCAAGGATCAACAGAGTTGTTGCTTGTATATTTTAAATCATTATAACAGAGGACTTTACAATCAAATCTTAACGACATTGTAACTTCAGATGCGCACATATGCAATTTTTCAAATATTTGCGATATATGATTCCGTTGTGAGTTTAAATTTACATATTTACAACTCATGACATAGATTGTAATTAGATTGTACATTGGCATTATATGTAACCTTTCTACAATTTTTCACGACTTCTGCTGGATCTCTATATGATTACGATCTGATCTGTGAATATATATAATTTAATTTGTACATTTTTATACGATTGCTGGTTTGCTGGGCTGTAACTCTCAAAAAGCAGGGTTATTTTCTGCAACCCTACGCATGAGAAGACATCTCAGATCGTGTGGGGGTCGGGAAGCGCCCAGGCAGCAATCGTCATCCATGAGCCATTGCATCCTCTCTACGGGTTTATCCGAGGTCGTATCTATGCTGCTAACAAGTAGCATGGCATTCCAATAACTGTAGGAACGTGGACATGCTGATATGGCGTATTTCAGTGATTCTACTTCAGACGTCACCTAAGTATTCAGTAAAGTAGTTTGCAATTTCGAGCCTATGTAGTCTCCAATTCCGAGCCTATGCAAAAACGACATGAAACAACTGTGTTCAAACAACACATCTGTGTTTTCAGAAGTACCATTGTCCTGACCATTGCCCCTATTGATTCAACCAGTGTTATTGAACTACTTTCGTCTGCTCGGATGCAGACGAAAATAGTTCAACAACATCAAACCTCGATTAGATAGCAAAATAAAATATGGACATGATTGATATACCTTAGAGACAAAAGATCAAACGATAATATCAATATTTTGCACTAAAATATCATGAGGAGAACAACTTATGCTATTTGTAATAAGTGATTAATATCATGTGCTATTGGTTTATACATAGCATATCTTGATATTTAAATTATATTTCGGCCTTGTCGAAGCGACCGTGTTCCGCTCAAAGCGTTCTACTGTAGTCCTGATGTCGGGTGGGACTTAATAAATTTGACCCGACTGACCGAGCGTCTGTTCACCAAGACTCCAGGATGAGGCTCCAACAGCGTCTGTTCTGGCATCCAGCGGCTGAATGCGAAATGCTATTCCCCGGAAGCTATATTATATGCCAATCCCATCCCGGTGGATAGGGAACTTTGTGTAACATCCTACTGTTGCCGAGGTTTGAATTTGCTCAATAATCCAATGAAATAATACGGATGGAGATCTTTCTCATTCATTTCATTTATTTAGTCTACATCTATACAGATAACACTGAATCAACAATTTGACGCCACAATACACGGTTCGAGGCCGCATCTCTCCATCCTCGAATACGCCCCACGCTCGCCAAGTCGTTCTGCACCTGGGCTGCCCATCTCGCTCGCTGCGCTCCACGTCGTCTCGTACCTGCCGGATCGGAAGCGAACACCATCTTTGCAGGGTTGTTGTCCGGCATTCTTGCAACATGCCCTGCCCATCGTACCCTTCCGGCTTTAGCTACCTTCTGGATACTGGGTTCGCCGTAGAGGTGGGCGAGCTCATGGTTCATTCTTCGCCGCCACACACCGTCTTCTTGTACACCGCCAAAGATGGTCCTAAGCACCCGTCTCTCGAATACTCCGAGTGCTTGCAAGTCCTCCTCGAGCATTGTCCATGTTTCATGTCCGTAGAGGACTACCGGTCTTATTAACGTCTTGTACATGACACATTTGGTGCGGTGGCGAATCTTTTTCGACCGCAGTTTCTTCTGGAGCCCGTAGTAGGCCCGACTTCCACAGATGATGCGCCTTCGTATTTCACGACTAACGTTGTTGTCAGCCGTTAGCAAGGATCCGAGGTAGACGAATTCCTCGACCACCTCGAAGGTATCCCCGTCTATCGTAACACTGCTTCCCAGTCGGACCCTGTCGCGCTCGGTTCCACCCACAAGCATGTACTTTGTCTTTGACGCATTCACCACCAGTCCAACTTTTGTTGCTTCACGTTTCAGGCGGGTGTACAGTTCTGCCACCTTTGCAAATGTTCGGCCGACAATGTCCATGTCATCCGCGAAGCAAATAAATTGACTGGATCTGTTGAAAATCGTACCCCGGCTGTTACACCCGGCTCTCCGCATGACACCTTCTAGCGCAATGTTGAACAACAGGCACGAAAGTCCATCACCTTGTCTTAGTCCCCGGCGCGATTCGAACGAACTGGAGTGTTCGCCCGAAATCTTCACACAGTTTTGCACACCATCCACCGTTGCTTTGATCAGTCTGGTAAGCTTCCCAGGGAAGCTGTTCTCGTCCATAATTTTCCATAGCTCTACGCGGTCTATACTGTCGTATGCCGCCTTGAAATCAACGAACAGATGGTGCATTGGGACCTGGTATTCACGGCATTTTTGAAGGATTTGCCGTACAGTAAAGATCTGGTCCGTTGTCGAGCGGCCGTCAACGAAGCCGGCTTGATAACTTCCCACGAACTCGTTCACTAATGGTGACAGACGACGGAAGATGATCTGGGATATCACTTTGTAGGCGGCATTAAGGATGGTGATCGCTCGAAAGTTCTCACACTCCAGTTTGTCGCCTTTCTTGTAGATTGGGCATATAACCCCTTTCTTCCACTCCTCCGGTAGCTGTTCGTTTTCCCAGATTCTGACTATCAGTTTGTGCTGGCAAGTGGCCAGCTTTTCCGGGCCCATCTTGATGAGCTCAGCTCCGATACCATCCTTACCAGCTGCTTTATTGGTCTTAAGCTGTTGAATGGCATCCTTAACTTCCCTCAAGGTGGGGGCTGGTTGGCTTCCATCGTCCGCTGAACTGACGTAGTCATCTCCTCCGCTGCCTTGACTTTCATTGCCTGTACTCTCAGCGCCATTCAGATGTTCCTCGTAGTGCTGCTTCCACCTTTCGATCATCACACGTTCGTCCGTCAAGAAGCTCCCATCCTTATCCCGGCACATTTCGGCTCGCGGCACGAAGCCTTTGCGGGATGCGTTGAGCTTCTGATAGAACTTGCGTGTATCTTGAGAACGGCACAGCTGTTCCATCTCCTCGCACTCCGCTTCTTCCAGGCGGCGTTTCTTCTCCTGAAAAAGGCGGGTCTGCTGTCTCCGCTTCCATCTATAACGTTCCACGTTCTGCCGGGTACCTTGCTGCAGCGCGACCGCCCGCGCTGCGTCCTTCTCCTCCAGAATCTGTCTGCACTCTTCGTCGAACCAATCGTTCCGTCGACTTCGACCCATATACCCGACGTTGTTCTCCGCTGCGTCGTTAATGGCTGCTTTGACTTTCTAGTCGGTTATTTGCACCACTCGATATGTACAAGACCCATAAGTAGGGGAGGAGGTGCGGTTGTAGGCACCATTTTGAATTTTGTCCATAACTTTGGTTCTAGTTGGTATTATGTCTACATTTTAATCACAATAGAAAGCTAGACGTACAACCACAGACACACAAACATAACACTCGTCAAATTTCCATCGTTCACTGATTTACTGGTCAATTCAAATAATCATTAGTTGGCCAATCGATAACTTGTGGCGCGCACATCGATTTTGCTCTAGTTTGACGTTTGCTCACTACCGCCATCTGGTTCGTTATTTGCCCAACTAACTGAAATCAACAGATGTCGTTAGTGTTTAAACGACGATGAATTTGATGAGTGGATGTTCAATCTGTTATGTCTGTTTGTCTGTGGTACAACCTTACTGCAAGAGAAGAAATTGATTTGATTTCATCGATTTTAAACATTTTGCAGTCAATTTCGCAAATTTGGAATTTTTGGACATTTCAGTTTTGTGGTTTGGTTGTGGCACCCTTGAAAATCCGACTAATAATGAAGAATAACAATTGAAATCCAGCCATTTTCAAAGAAAAATAGTATTTTCTTAGTTTTAATTGTCATGAAACAATAAAAAAAACCTAGATTAATCCACCTGGCAGTGATGATGCTTTTCTCGTGCACTTAAGAGGGCGACGAAAGCAATACTATATATACTATATATAATAGCCCTGTTTTTCTGTCCGGTGACTAGCCAACCAGACGCAGCGGGGAAATTCTCACAAAAAATAAAATATTTGACACTTCAATTCTTTTTTACTATCAGATGCAGAAAACAAAACCAGTGACAACCTTAGACAACCAGACCCAGCATTTGATGAAAAAAAATCACAGATAACAGACGTTGAAAATTTTGATTTTTTTAAATGCATGAATTAATGAACCGTTTATATAAAAAAAACTTGCCACGGGCGCTACTACGTCCACAAAAAAAACTAGTCACTTAAGAAAGGTCAAAAATAGCACTTTAGAAAGTTGTATTTAACTTTTTCCATCAATTTACATATATTGCAATTATTTATATACATCGCAGGCAAAAAATACTATTTTTTTAATATCCCTTTTTTCTTCTCAATAAAGGCGTCCTTATAAATATAAATGATAATTTGTGAACAATTTCGGAAGGCAATGTGGAAAAGGTCCAATTTTAAATGGCAAACAATAAGACTGAATCCCCCGTCGAATGCAACTTGTTGCGTGTAAATCGGTCAACGCTTAGTTCCAAAAAGCGCATATAGAATGGTTAGATGCGCCTAAAAAACAAATCTATATACATAAAAATGCATTTCTGTCTGTCTGACCCTGAACGATTTGTCAATAAAAAGAGGGTGCCCATAACCGAACCAATAAAGGTGCCCACAATTGAATTTAGCAACGTTTCAGGAAACTGATGAAAAAAATTTTCGAGCTGAAATTTTGATGGCAATCGTTATTGAACCACAAAATAGAATAAATTTACCGTATGAATACGCATTAGAACTCACTTTTTCAATTCATTCACACCATTTTATGACACTTTGAAAAAGGTCAAACAAAATTTTCGTTTTGAATCTCATGTAGAAAAAAAATTGTTCATAGTTCAAAGTAGAGGTGTCTATATAGTTCGGTATTCTGCACAAAACATCGTGTTTCGATAGCAAATGAATGACAGATGTCAGAATAACAGTATCTGCTTTCCGCCAAAAGATACGTGGGGGTGCCCACTAGCGAACGGTGCCCACGACCAATCCACCTCCCCTAAGTAAAGTAAGTAAGTAAGTCAAATACATAATTGAATAATTTGTTCGATAAACTAAATAAGCCTATTTCTCACAACCTGAGGCAAATGACGAAGGGTCTTTTTTGTACATAATATCATTCAACTCGCAAATAACATATACACAGTAATCAAACGAATAGTTGAATTATTGCCAGGGATAAAACAATTATGCAAAACAGCAATAATGTCAAAAGTAATAATAACCGGATATTTTTCACCCGATAGACGCAAGAGTCCAGCAAAACCTGATCATAATTATTCTCGTTAAATATTCGCTCGTATTTCCATAATAAACTGCCCAAGTAAAGTGGATAGATGATTTATTGGTTACGAAATTACCTTACATACGTCAGACATTCTTCTCATGCTTCATTTTCACACGTCTTGACAAAATGATGTGTGACCTATTGACGCTATAATTTCACCGAGTGCAACCAAGAAGCATGGAAAAGGTCCCTCCCAGCAGTTTCTTGTCGATCATCGCCATCACCAGCCCAACAAGGAAACCCGTTTCATCTCGACGATGATGCATTAAGCGGGCACGATGAAAAGTGCATCATTTCTTGGTCGTCTTTTAGCGCCTGTGCTGGCTGTGAGGACAGAGGAGTCCCGTTCATTAAACAGTCATTGGCCGTCGTGCAGTCGCCGCATTCTCGCCGGAAGGGTGCGAAAATGATGAGCATTAACAGTGCCGTCATTACCCATTGCTTCAATGGCATTCGATTTAGTGGTGCTCGCGCGGACGTCGATCGTTGGATATACTGCTTTTGTTTTGCATTTGCGGCAAGAAGCATGCGGGAAACACTGATCGATAAAGATCAAGTGGTGATCGACAAGATAATAGGGACATAATGCATCATCTGTCAACGGTACATTATTGGACAGCCATCCGCTGTAACCAGGATCGGTCGAAGAGGCATGTGTTGCACCCAGTAATTTATGTATTGATCATGTCATATCAAGAAAAAAGGGGACATTAGTCGACACTTTAGTTAGTCTCAGTGGAATTCACTTGGAATTTTTGTATTCTCATAAACTGTCATACATACAGCATATGGTCACTTTGTGGTGATCCTGTCTTTTTCACAATTAGCCGAAGGCACCTACCTCGAATCACCACTTTCTTCATAACTTTTGAACGCAATGGCCGAACGTTTTCAAATTCAATATCGAGTCAAGGTGGTACATATATCCTAATTCAGCCTAATTGTAATGTAGATCCATCGAAAAAAAGGAGGAGGAGAACCTAAATCAGCTGCGCACATTAGACGAATGACGAACGAAAACTTGGAATTAGTTGAGCTATTTGTTTTTGTTTAACTATTTTATTTTCTGTGGAAAACCAATGTTACAAAATTTGCAATAGTTTGATGCACAGCAAGTTTAGTTGAACAACAAAATAGTATCTGAAATCGCTGTGATCGGGCTCTGCTCGGGTGTATACATATTTAGTCTGATAACAAAAAGTCACAATGATTGCGTCTCATTGAGCCGCCATACCCTTTTATGAGTTTGCAATATTTTATACTTCCTTGCACAAGACATAATTAATCTCTGCCCACATTTATCACCTTGGCCGAACAGGCCACTTATCCACCATTATTGAGGGACTGTTATCACACTTTAGCGAAGGAAAAGGGGGCCACCGATTCAAGTGCGGTCAACCGCACGAACACGAACCTTCTGTAAATTGCAACCAAACTGGAATTTTCCTTATTTAGCGAGCTCTGTAATTACCACCAGCATTTTAGCGCCATCGGACATCGCCGGCTTGTCGCTGAGGACCGTTCACAACGGTTTCAACGTGCCGCTATCAGTTTTGCTTAATCTTTATGCTGTATACAATTTATTGGCACAAGTGTGAACACAACAAGCCATCGCCGTCAACGAACTTTGAAAATATTACTTCCACTACCGCAAGATTGATCTGGTATATCATAAGCATAAGCGGACAACAACAGCGGCTGCAATATGAAATATTTTCTTAAAAAATATAAAAAGAAATATAAAAGAATTCACTATCAAGGTAAGAGCTATACATCTCTCACAATCATTACAAGTTAACTAGTGTCTCGATAATCCCCTTTCTCAGATAAAAAGCCTCGCCGAGACTCAAGTATCTCAAAGTGGTCATTCGCGACATGCCTAAATAGATTCCAGAGGCTTTCATTAACGAGATAGACAGGGAAAATCTCAACCACATCAAGTGTTTCCCATCAACCGTGTCGCAGGATGTATCTCTCGTCGTAAAAAAAAAAGATAATTTTGCTATCCAAACGTTCTACGATTGTCATATTGTACAGCGCAATGAACCATCTGCTCATGTGATTACAGTGGGTCACATTTTGCGCGGGTTTGCTTTTGGTGATTCCTAACTATACCCATTTCGGCATGAAGTCGTTCGGCATAATGTCATTTGTCACAATGCCGTTTGGCGTAATGGTGTATTAGCAAAATTGTCACCAAAGCTGTGTTATTAATAAATAACATTTATCAAGCGACTCAGATACGTGCATTCCACCATATGGACAATACGTGATAATTGGACTCATGCATGGTTGACACGATTTGCCTGTTAGAACAATATATTTTGTAACTTGAATGGTATGTTTTGGATTTTCTCGTAGTACAGAGTAATAACGAAAAACAGTTTTTTTTCACTGCAAACAAGGCTTTCGGACGGGAGATTTTATACAATCTGGTTTTTACACTGCTATACAAGTATACTGACCATGGTCCCGTAAAGCTGGTAGATCACTTTTACGTAGTGTATTACGGTGTAAGATCTACCAAACCGAGCCCTAGCTTAATCCATTTTTCAAGCTAAGGCAATAAGTTGTGGTATTTCAAGGATTTATCGTATTTAGTCCTCTCTACCAATTGCAGTTTTTGAATTATAACAAAATTAACTTTACCCTGCACATGGTTGAAAGACTCAAATTCCTCTTGTTTGAGGCTAAATTGTATACAACGGAAGCAGCTTTTCTAGCAATTAGTTATAAAACCAGAGCCCATCGACCTAGGCTGAACTAACTGCTGGAAAAAATTCGAGTTAGGGTTCTATGGATGTACTAACTCTTCATGAACTGGTAAATAATGGTAGTTCGAGGAACACACGGAGATTCTTGTTACTGAACAACTTCTCTAGATTGAAATGGTCTTGTAGATATAGCTAAATCCCGTGTTTGTAACTTTACTGGTGATATTCTAGAAGCAGGACAAGGATGTGGCCAGGGCTCCGATCCATGGCCAATTAACAGTATTACTGTTCTGTTTTCTGGTTTTCTCAAGGAAAAATTTGATAAGGTCTAAATAGCGGGACCGTGTCATGTACTTTTGGGAAAACAAAACAAGAACTGTATCGAAACCGATAATTCATTGCTTCTCAATAGTAATTTAGTAATTTGACATGCACATAAACACTAAGGATTCGGGGAATGCTACAATAGATCTAATAACTGGTCGCCGTGGCACACCCGAACAGGAAAAAAATACTGCCCATGATCGCATATTTGAAACATTTGTATTTTTTGCGATTTTGAGTTAGGGTCATAAATTATCTTCAATGCATATCACAAACTTTGTCGTTCAATTTCTCCCATGCCTACTTTTGTCGATTGTTACAAATATTCGATCATGGGCAATATACCTAGCAGTCCCAGGAAAATATAAAATCTAGAAAACATGGATTAAGGCCGATACAAATATTTAAAAACCATTTTGTCCATCCCCCACTTCCCCTCCACGGATTTTTTGTAAAAAAATAATATTCTGAGGGGGCAACAAAATAAAATTCGGATTATTTTGAGGATTTTCAAATCATTCTATAACAAATCCGAGGAGTTTTTTGATTTTTTTCATTTTAATATTTTTTCGGAGACCAGTAGGACAAAATGTTAATTAAATATTTGTTACGGATGATCAAATAGACTATTCATTAGTGGAATTAAATTATTTCTGAGGTTTTTTGATAGAAGCACGGTTACTTTATTACAAACTACCGCCATCGGGGGTGACAATGGGTCTGGGGGGTGAGAATGGGTCATCGCTCTCACCGGCAGTCTGGAGCAGGGTTGAAATATGTCAAAGTCAATGGGCTAGGAGAACCGGATGAATGCTGTCATCAGAGAAACAGTAGAATCACTAAAATTTACCACGGCAAAGTATAGCCAACGGACTTCAAAATAATTTTTAAAATCACAAGCTAATTTTTTTTTGGAAATGGTTTATTGCACGACATTAGAAATTCAATAAACATCAAAAATAGTACCTTTTCCAGGATCAATTCGAGAAAAACATTTGTTATAATGAACAATCAAATAAATATATGTACAATGTAGATAATCAAAAGTCTAACCCAGTGCCCAAAATTATTTTTAAATACATTTATTATTATTTAATCAGACTAAGGCCGAAGTGGCCTGTGCGGTATATAAGAGTCTTCTCCATTCGGCTCGGTCCATGGCTACACGTCGCCAACCACGCAGTCTACGGAGGGTCCGCAAGTCATCTTCCACCTGATCGATCCACCTTGCCCGCTGTGCACCTCGCCTTCTTGTTCCCGTCGGATCGTTGTTGAGAACCATTTTCACCGGATTACTGTCCGACATTCTGGCTACGTGCCCGGCCCACCGCAGTCGTCCGATTTTCGCGGTGTGAACGATGGATGGTTCTCCCAACAGCTGATGCAATTCGTGGTTCATTCGCCTCCTCCACGTACCGTCCGCCATCTGCACCCCACCATAGATGGTACGCAGCACTTTCCTTTCGAAAACTCCAAGTGCGCGTTGGTCCTCCACGAGCATCGTCCAGGTCTCGTGTCCGTAGAGGACTACCGGTCTAATTAGCGTTTTGTAGATTGTCAGTTTGGTACGGCGGCGAACTCTATTCGATCGGAGCGTCTTGCGGAGTCCAAAGTACGTACGATTTCCAGCCACTATGCGTCTCCGAATTTCTCTGCTGGTGTCATTTTCGGCAGTCACCAGTGAGCCCAAGTACACAAATTCTTCTACCACCTCGATTTCGTCACCACCGATGCAAACTCGCGGTGGGTGGCTCACATTGTCTTCTCTTGAACCTCTTCCTATCATGTACTTCGTCTTCGACGTGTTGATGACTAGTCCGAACCGCTTAGCTTCCCTCTTCAGTCTGATGTAGGCTTCCTCCATCTTCTCAAAGTTACGTGCCATAATATCTATGTCGTCGGCGAAACCAAATAGCTGGACGGACTTATTGAAAATTGTACCACTCGTGTTAATCCCTGCTCTTCGTATTACCCCTTCAAAAGCGATGTTGAATAGCAAACACGAAAGACCATCACCTTGCCGTAACCCTCTGCGGGTTTCGAAGGGACTCGAGAATGCCCCTGAAACTCGAACTACGCACATCACCCGATCCATCGTCGCTTTGATCAACCGTGTCAGTTTATCCGGAAAACCGTGTTCGTGCATTAGCTGCCATAGCTGGTCCCGATCGATTGTATCATATGCGGCTTTGAAGTCGATGAATAGATGATGTGTGGGCACGTTGTATTCGCGGCATTTCTGCAGTACTTGGCGAATGGCGAACACCTGGTCCGTGGTGGAGCGTTCGCCCATAAAACCCGCCTGGTACTGCCCCACGAACTCCCTTGCAGTTGGTGCTAGTCGACGGCATAAAATTTGGGAGAGTACCTTGTAGGCGGCGTTCAGCAATGTGATTGCGCGGTAGTTGCTACAATCCAGCTTATTGCCCTTTTGTAGATGGGACACGACACCTTCCATCCACTCCTGCGGCAAAACTTCCTCCTCCCAAATCTTGGTAATGACCCAGTGCAGCGCTCTAGCCAGTGCCTCACCACCGTGTTTAAACAGCTCTCCTGGTAGTTGGTCAACCCCAGGGGCTTTGTTGTTCTTCAGCCGGCCAATCTCCTCCTGGATTTCCTGGAGATCCGGAGCCGGTAGAATTATGTCCTGCGCGCGTTCTTCGTAGTGCTGCCGCCACCTTTGGATCACCTCACGCTCGTTCGTAAGAAGGTTCCCGTTTATGTCCTTACACATATCAGGCTGTGGCACGTGGCCCTTACGTGAACGGTTTAACTTCTCATAGAACTTTCGTGTGTTATTAGCGCGGTACAGTTGCTCCGTTTCTTCACGGTCTCGATCTTCATGCTGGCGCTTTTTCCTCCGGAAAATCGAGTTTTGTCTTTTTCGCGCCTGTTTATATCGTGCCTCGTTCGCCCTCGTACGGTGTTGCAGCAATCTCGCCCATGCTGCATTCTTCTCTTCCACTAACTGCTCACATTCGCCGTCATACCAGTCGTTTCTCTGATCCGGGGGCACCGTGCCAAGTGCAGCGGTTGCGGTGCTACCAATGGTGGATCGAATATCTCTCCAGCCATCTTCAAGAGACGCTGCGCCTAGCTGCTCTTCCGTTGGAAGTGCCACTTCCAGCTGCTGCGCGTATTCTTGGGCTAGTCTACCATCTTGTAGCCGCCCAATGTTAAGCCGCGGCGTCCGACTTCGACGCGTGTTGTACACCGTCGAGAGTTTTGAGCGCAGACATACTGCAACGAGGTAGTGGTCGGATTCAATATTCGCACTGCGGTAAGTGCGGACGTTCGTGATGTCGGAGAAGAATTTACCGTCGATTAGAACGTGGTCGATTTGGTTTTCCGTTTCTTGGTTAGATGATCTCCATGTGGCCTTGTGGATATTTTTGCGGGGAAAGAAGGTGCTTCGGACTACCATTCCGCGGGAGGCTGCGAAGTTTATGCATCGTTGGCCGTTGTCATTCGATACGGTGTGCAGACTATCCGGTCCGATGACCGGTCTATACATTTCCTCCATTCCTACCTGTGCGTTCATGTCACCGATGACGATTTTGACGTCCCGCAGTGGGCATCCATCGTATGTCTGCTCCAGCTGTGCGTAGAACGCTTCTTTCTCGTCGTCGGGTCTCCCTTCGTGTGGGCAGTGCACGTTGATGATGCTATAGTTGAAGAAACGGCCTTTAATCCTCAGCTTGCACATCCTTGCGTTGATTGGCTGCCACCCAATCACGCGTTGGCGCATCTTACCCAGCACTATGAAGCCGGTTCCCAGCTCGTTGGTGGTGCCACAGCTTTGGTAGAAGGTAGCCGCTCGATGCCCGCTTTTCCACACTTTCTGTCCTGTCCAGCAAATCTCCTGCAGCGCCACGACGTCGAAGTTGCGGGGATGTAATTCATCGTAGATCATCCTGTCGCAACCTGCGAAACCTAGCGACTTGCAATTCCATGTTCCAAGCTTCCAATCGTGATCCTGTATTCGTCGCCTGGGTCTTTGCCGATTATATCGAGTCGCATTATCTCTTATATTGTTCGTAATGATTGGTTTTCCAGGCGGCTTATTGGGCCTGCGCAAACCTCCTGTCTCGTCGGAGGGCCGTCGTGTCAGGGCTGTTTAGCGTCCCACCTAACACCAGGACTTGGGCTTGTGCGCTTTGAGCGGCACACGGTCGCTTTGGTGGGGCCTACTTGCGGATACATGCAGCTTTTTATAAAGGTTTAACAGGGCCCACTGTCAAACCCCACCACATCCTAGGCAAGCCCCACAGCTCGCAGATGGCCTGGGGAGGGATCGTCAAGCCCTTGGACATAGTCCCTGCTGCCTGCTGGATTTTTAAATACATATCATTTTGAAATTTTTAAAATTATTTAAAGAATTTCGTCCCATATCTCGCTGTGGAAATTTTTCCGTGATTCTACTTTTTCTTTTTTGACATTTCTCCTAGCGTATGCAGTGAAATGTATGGATCTCAGCATATTCTACGGTCAATCTCATCGCCGCCGTCGTGAGTGCGATTGTGGGGCAGCCAGAAAATCATTCAAGCACCAACCACACGCTATGTTTAAAGGCAACTATTATGCAAAGTGAATGCACCTCGGATGTCAAGCCGTTAGATCATAGTTTTTGACCTCTAGTTTAAGGATCTGTGTCAATTAAAATATTTCATCGGTGAAATTTTGACTTTTTACTATTTAGGGTAATATTTTCAACCTAAAAAACTTTTCTGATTTTTTTAAATATTTTTAAACAATTTATATAAAATCCAACCACAACTTTTTTTTCTCCTGGTGCTTTAAGAAACATTTTCAAATAAAAACATTTTTCATATGATGAAAATAGTAGCAGTTAGGTATATTAAAATTACTGCCAGTCTTTAATGTTCTTACGGTTTATTATGAATAGATCTGGAGCCTTCCTTAGCCATGCGGTAAGTTACACTTCTACACTGCAAGACCATGCTAAAAGTGGGTGAGTTTGATTCCCGGTCTTGTCTAGGAAATATTCTCCGAGGCATATGTCAGAGTGATTGATGTAATTCCAATAAGAAGAAGTATTATTAAATTTAAGAACAAAATATACCTCTATAACATTTCAAATCAACAAAAAGTTAACACTACGCACTAGCTCAAAGTAGTATTTATGTTCTGTATTACAAACCTAATTGAACCTCAATGGACGTCTGCATCATGGGACCACTGTTATATGCTACCACCGTGGATAACAGTTTACTTGCATACTGTTCGTAGTTATCTGGCACTTTGTAGTTTTGCTAGATAAGTATAGAAATGTTTGTGGATGGCCTCCGTTGTTTGCTCCGTATACTTTTTAAGGCCTCCCTGTGATGCGCTCACAAAATTCAAGAACATGGAATTTCAAAATAAGACATTTTTCGGTGATTGGTAGCCCGGCTGCTATCCAACTATCACAAAAAGCTCGTATGGCGTCTGTATAGAAGTCCAACATAGTTACACTAAAACAGCAATCAACTACCTGTGGTAGACTCTCCAATACCTTGTAATAACCATCGCATTATTTCCCTTTCAAAACACCCCGTTTTACTAAAAGACTTCGGCAGTAACGCCCAGTGAAACCAAGTTGAGCGTGAAGAGTTGCGTTGACCTCTGTCCAGACTTCTGATTTGTCTGGATGTTTTTTTTTTTGCTACAGGGCCGAAAATTTGGTAGACCAATCCCACCAGCTAATGTAGCGCTCGCTGGAGGAGGGATTTTGTCTAAAATTGTGTCAGTCTTCTCCTTCCAGAAGATGATTATGAACACAATTGAAATATAATCGAGCATCTTCCTTGACCTGTCCAGCGTTAAATTCTATTTCTATGATAACAAGTGGTGCAGGGTTGCTGGTGTTTTAATACACACGTATGAGATATGCAGTTACACAAGAATTCGTTATCGAAAAATGACATATATGTTCGGTATCACATCATACTTTCATCATATGAAAAATGTTTTTATGAAAATTTTCCTTGAAGTGTCAGGAAAAAATGTGGTACCTGGATTTTCTAAAACTTGCATTTAAAAAATTAAAAAAAATAGAATAGATTTTTAGGTTAAAAATATCTCCTTAAATGGTAAAAAAGTCAAATTTTCACCGATGAAATATTTCAATCGACACAGATCCTTAAACTAGAGGTCAAAAACTATGACCTAACGGCTTAACATCCGAGGTGCATTCACTTTGCATAATAGTTGCCTTTAAACATAGCGTGACGTGAACCATTCAATTTACCATTCAACCCAACACAAGTCGCTCTGACAGGCTGCTCTGTTCGTGCGTTACTGCATGAATTTGAGTGACCCATACAAATGCGTGATGATTTTTTGTCATTTGCTGGGTGAATGTGTACATTTTACTGGGATGAATTTGATATTCGTGGCGCACTGGGTGATGTGAGTTCTGTTGTTTACGTCTTTCCCTCTTCGGGAATGTGAGATCGATTTCAAGGAAAAACAAATTAAAAAAAAATAAAATAAAAGAACATCACCTTCATCCAGTGCTGCCGAATATTTACAAGCCTAGTCTGGAGATCGTACAGCGAAATTGTTTATATTTTAATCTTCTTGCCCTCAGATACATTCAATTTATTTTACAAGCATTCTAAGTAATTGAAACAGTGACCCATTCTCGCCCTCATTTGACCCATTGTCACACCCGACGACGGTATTTGAAATTCAAATATTTTGAGCAGTTTGGAAAATTATTTAATTTCCTATTTTCATGTGATTATTCGATAATTTCGAGGCGCGTTGATTTTAAGCTTTTTCAAACTCAATAGGCGAATTCGAGAAGGATCCAGTGGTAGAGTGCGCTACGAGACTTTGGAAGAAAAGTCGTCAGAAGCGATTATTTACATTCAAAATCAAATTTTCTCCATAAAATTTACTTCACTTTTTGGTATATTGTCACGTGTTTTCCACTGGCAATGGCTTCTTACAGTCTTGACGCAGCTGTTGAAGACAAATCCCACCCAAATAAGCCGCGAATTAAAAATCCGGGAATTCATACCAAGATAGTGCGGTGGAGGCACTGTAAGAGACGTGCTATTTAATCAGAAGAATCATATGCAAGCACCCACCGGATGTAAGCTCATCCCAAAGAAAACAAAATTGCCTTCCAATTTGCGACTATTTCAGCTTTCATAAATGGCCGGGCTGCAAAATGGTGGGTTAACATCGAGGAAGGAGCGCCCAACAGAGCTCTGGTCCCCACAAGTTCCTATCTCATGCTTTCACGGGTCGTCCGATGACAAAAGGCCACCAGCTAAGGGTTGTGTACTTAGCTGGTAGTACAGCCTGGGCACTTCTGTCCTTCTGACATCAGCTAGAGTGAGAAGGTACGCCTCGAGCGTCTGTTCACCAGGAGGTGCGGCTCAAACAGCCTGGTACCCAGCGGCTGATTTACGAAATGCTGTATCGCGTCAGCTATACCTAAGGTGGCAGCCCCACTAGCGCGATGTAGGTAACGCGACCCCGGTAAGGTAGCTTACTGAAGTCTCTCAAATACCACGAAAAATGGAGATAGAAGAAAAAGAGAACGTTATTTTTGGAAACCGACCCGGCAACGAAATAAAGACTATGATTGGAAACTCGGTACCTGGAATGTCAGGACCCTAAATGAACCTGGACGAGTGAGCCTACTGGCTCGTGAACTGCAGAAGGTTGGAGTGAACGTGCCCGCTATTCAAGAAGTCCGATGGCCTAGATCCAGAGAACGTGAATTCCGAGCCGTGGATCCCACGACCAACACTACATTCAAGTATAACATCTATCACAGCGGCGGCGGAAAAGCAGAGCATGGAGTTGGTTTCATAGTGATGGCCAAGCAGATGAAGCGAGTGATGCGGTGGAAACCCTATCCTATCTCAGGGCACAGACTGGAGTGCGCCAATGACCGAGGAATAACCCTTCTTAATTCGGCTTACAAAATTATGTCCCGTATTCTGTTCAACAGATTGAGACCGCTTGAAGAGTCCTTCGTCGGTGGATGCCAAGCAGGTTTTCGTGAGGGCCGATCAACGACCGATCAAATGTTTACCCTGAGACAAATCCTTGATAAATTCCGGGAGTACAACTTGCAGAAAGATCATCTGTTTATTGATTTCAAGGCGGCGTACGATTCAGTGAAACGGAATGAATTATGGCAAATTATGCTTGAACATAGTTTACCGGCGAAACAGATACGGCTGATTTGTATAACGTTGGACGGATCGAAATCAAGTGTAAGGGTTGCGGAGGAAATATCGACGTCATTTGTAACCTTAGATGGATTAAAGCAGGGTGATGCACTCTCGAATCTACTGTTCAATATGCGCGAGGGAGCGATTAGGAGAGCTGGAGTGCCGTAATATTGTCGGGAGTGATCGCCGTGGCGTGGAAGAGGCTTTTGTACCTTTTAAGAGACAGACAGCGAGGATTTGATTCACTATCAATACCAGCAAAACGAAGTATATGGTCGCTGGCAATCAACGTGGGTTCATTAGTGGTGGTGGTAGCCCCATGATGGTGAAAAATTTGAAGTGGTAGAAGAATTTGTGTATCTTGAAACATTAGCGACGTGCGATAATGATGTTACCCGCGAGGTGAAAAGGCGTATTGCATCTGCATATAGGGCTTATAACGGACTTCGTAACCAACTTAAGTCCCGTATTCTGCAAACGAAAATAAAACTCGCGCTATATACTACTCGGATTCTTCCAGTGGCTTTATACGGCCATGAAACATGGACGTTAAAGGAGGCTGATCGGAGAACTTCTGGAGTGTTTGAGCGTAAGATGCTGCGGACAATACTCGGCGGTAAACAGGAGAACGGTATCTGGCGGCGTCGCATGAATCACGAGTTGTATCAGGTGTATAAAGGGCTGGATATTATTAAGCTTATACAACACGGCAGACTATGGTGGGCTGGTTACATTGTTCGTATGCCGGAAGAACGTCAAGCGAAGATAATATTTAGAGAACTCGGAAGAGGTCGTAGGCTTCGTGGAAGGTCGGGTACACAATGGCTTTTTGCAGTTGAAAAGAACCTGAGGGCTCTCAATGTTCAGGGCGACTGGAAGCGATTGGCCCAAGATCGAGTCCAGTGGAGAAGGATACTCCATTCGGCGTAGGTTCATCGAAGAGCTGTAGCCCATCAAGTATCAAAGTGTAAATGGTTGGTTAGCGAGAGCTAAGGTAAAATGGGCTAAATGTATGAAAAAATGCGTTCCCTTTAGGTGCCGCTTTAATTGCTCAATGTTATTCGTTTATTAAAATCATTGAATTACTATGTCGAGACTTCCGCTAGAGCTTTCGTAATAAAAACAAAGTTACAAATTCAAACCATAAATAAATAAAATTGGTGTCTCTTCGAGAAGTAAGCGCTTTATGCAGCTATTCTACATACAACAGTGATGGGAATACAGAATGGGAATACGAAACACATACAAATTTTGTCTACCCTAGATTTTATAACGTTTTCGACCCGATTTTTTTACCCGGTCTCGGTCCGGTCTAGGATGTTTTCGGTTTGGAAACATTCTAGACACCCTGGGCATAGTGTATCCATTGTACTTGCCACACAAGATACATACTGATGCAATGGCGGGCATAGAATAGCTTTCAATTAATAACTGAGGAAATGCTAATTGAATGTTAATTTGAAAAAGCCAGCCAAGTTCCAGTTGGAATATAGTGCCATTGAAGAAGAAAAAGAGTAGTAATAAAACTGCAATAAAACATTGTATTGAATTTGTTCATACTGTATAAGAGGTTGTCGTGACCATCATAAGGGTAACAATAAAACTGTTTCAATTTCATATTATGGATTATATTTATTGTCATTCCATAGCCTTTGTTTTTATTTTCACTAGATGTATAAAGCTGATGTGTGGAAAATAATGCTTCTGATTTTACTTGTAATGGTTGATATTGAAAATGAAGTATTATTTAAATCAGGTATCTGGCACCAATCCTTTGACAATAGCCAATATCTTTGTGTTTCCCATTGTTCGGTTGAAATTAGGCTTCCCACTGACAATTCTATTTTGTAAACAAACCACTATTTCGAATTGATTTTTTTTACAAATAGACGTAATTATTTTTTATCATTTTTCGAGAACCTGTACGAAAGTTTGAATGCGAGGTGTATTTCAACAAGAATATTGATGCCTTTAATAAATTTTCATATTCCTATTAATGAGTTGCTTCGTGTCTTCGACCTTCTTATCACCTTTGTATACAATGGAGCTCAGTAGACCAAACATCCTTTAACAGTTTACAAAACATTTTCACGCCTAAAATTGTCCACCATATACTTTTCCCACGATCGTTGTTCGCTTGAAAGAATTGTAAAATGCGCGCCGCAGTACTTCCTGCCAAAATTTTCTGAATATTCTAAGGATTCATTCACATAAGGTAATATTTCTCTGAGAGCATTAATGTTCAGAAAAGTATTGAAGTATCGAAATTTGAAGGAATAAAATTTTGGTTGCCCCCTTTTCACATGTTAGTCTAGATATCTAAATTATAAAAGAATAATGCTAATAAAAGTATGGGAGTTGGAAATTTTGAACATTTTTAAATTTTGTACTGCCCTAATAATGCAGCTGTCAGATAAAAATTAGAAATACTAGAATAAGAGATCAGCAAAGGCCATCTTGTTTTCAATCGAACCGTCAATAGCCGGTTCCATTTCGATTTGTTTACTTTTTGCATTCATAAGAAACAAGCAAAAAGTTAAAGTGCTGCCAGTATTATTTTCACGATTTGCATGCATTTTCATACGTTGCCATTTCGATAGTTTTTCACTCCGCCGGTCTCTGGTTAAAGGGTTGGTAATAAAAATATAAAACCTTATCTTTGAATTCAAGATTCTGAAAACCACATCCTTAAAAGTCGTTATCTTAGACAGCTAAACATATTTTTTTCTACAGACCGCTTGATATATCATGCGTAGAAGGCTGCCGAGATTCTGGGCGGAGAAGTGCATTTAAAATAATTCTGAAACTAGATTACAGTTTTCTTGCAATCCAGTGCGCAATTTAACATAGACGGGTATCATATTATAAAGCTGGCCTCAACTAACAGTAAATCAATGCATCAGAAACACGGTATACGATGCTCAATACGATGAAGGCGATGCTTGAAATTCCGGAATCTGGTGAGGATTATTCTGCTACCGCTTCGCCAACCAATCGTGAAGAATATCCTCCGCTCCACAGCTGCAAAATGTGAAAAGCAAACAAACCGTAATAATGGAAAGGGATTTCCCTCAAACCGCAGCTAATTCGATTGATTAATAGTGCGACCTCATCCGAGCATAAATCATCGTCTAATTATAATTCCCACTAAATGAGGCTAAACCTAAGTACACTTCCGAAGAGTTGGACCACGTTGAATGATGATGCTTGCTCGAAAGGTCTCGGGTGTGTCGAGAAAGTTTGTCGAGAGTGCTGAAAAAATATTAAAAGGCGCAACCACGTAGATAATGATGGGCTATAGCTTCTGATGATTCCAGCAGATTTATAGCAGTTTGGTTGAGCAATGCAGAGTTCAAACCCTGCTTGTAGGAATAAGGCTCAGGCATGGGAATAGTCGTTTTAGATCATTGCACGTTAGATTAAATATGTTTGTGTGAACGTTATTTAATATTGACTAAAAACGATCGTCTAATGTACAAAATAAGTACTTTGGAAGGAAGTTATAGTATGGAATACTGAACATATTTTAATACATCTGTTTGGTAGTCGACCCTTACCTTCCTTCGATCAGTGGAGTAAATTTGCTGTGACTCCAACATTGATGGATTTATTGCTGTTGTGTTAGAGGTTGGTGACGCGGGTAGAGACGTACGGAATCTTCAATTTTTTTTTCCTGTTCTTGATTCCTTCCTGGGATTGGGACTGGAAGGCCTTTGATTCCTGGAGATTTCTTTTCCCAATACACATAACAACACACTGTTTTACAGAGGCACACATGAGAAACAGCATTAGTTTTCTACGATACATCAAACTTAACTACATTTATTCGACACTACATTTACAATCAGTCTCAACTAACACGATAACGGAGGGTGGATCGGTGTTGTACCGTTGCGATCTGTTGGAACTACCAGCTGCTCTTCAGTCATCGGTTGACCTGCGGTCAGCTCAGCGCAGACGTAGAGTTTTCACTGACTACCTGGGCTCAGCGATGGATGGTTCATAATCTATCTCACGCTCCACTTCGATCCTCGTACACCGTCGCATCGTCGCGGTATACAGTGGATAGAAAACCAGACAGATTCCAGCCATATACGCTCAATCGACGACGACGTGATGGAATAGCTGCATTGTTTTGGCTCTTCCTTCCGTAGCGGTCCGATTTGTAGTCGCTGCAGCAAATCTTGGTTAACCCTTTGGGGCATGACGGTCCAGTATCGATACATCCTCACCCACCCAGAAATAGAAATTTCTGCAAAGAAAGAAAGAAGCCTCTGACTGGAAAGGAGTTTGAAGGAATCGATTGGATTATAACTGAGCATTCTCTGGTCGTGGTTGGCAGTCTAGGCTATCGTTCACAGGAATGGAGTATAAAATCTTTTCCACGGACGCTTGAGTTCACGGTGGCAGTCTTCATGCAACAACTCTGGTACATTGTCTTCTCCGGATGCAAAGCAATATTTCCTATTTTCCAGCGGATCGGCGGAGCGTTTTCATCCTGATTACGAATTTCACTTCCTGGTTGCACTGGGATAGCTGCTCATCGTTAGTTCGACTGATTGGACATCAAATATTCGCGCTTCCATCGGTTCCAGAAGTGTGGAGTTTCGTTGGATTAGTTGATACTGATTCAGCCGATTCGACGAAACAGCTTTCATATTGACGCAGGAAGGGATTGCAATGAGCTCCACCAGGAAATGTGCAGGGAGTTAAGGCTGTAAATCGTCAGGATCATCGGACATAGGAACCAATGGACGGGAATTAAGACAGGTTCGATTGTGCCAGCAGTGTAGCATAATCTTCTGATGAGACAACAGTTTCTCCATCACCTTCAGAGATGATTTTCGCAGATCTGGACTGCTGCCTCCCAGAGACCACCAAAATGTGGCGCTGGCGGTATGAAATGCCACTGACCCACCTTTCGGCAAGCCTCGGTGAGACACGGTCATGGTGCTGGTTGTCCTAAACATACGGAAAAGTTCGGTCATTGATTTCTGGCGTAACAAAATTGCTTACTATCTGAATAAATGTCGGATGGCCTTCCTCGACGTGCAATAAATCGCCTCAGAGCTTGAAGGAAAGTTCCGTAGAGAGATCGTGACAAGCTCTCAGTGTACCGCTTTGGTCAGAGGCAAACAAACATGTAAGCCTTTACTGCAGTTCGTCTTGGAGCTGGTCGGATGTAGACGGGTCCAAAATATTCACGCCGGTTTTAGTAAATGGACGGAAACGATTACGCGTGGGATGGCACCACCCAAAACTGCCGATCAGGATGGTTTTGTACGGTAGCATCGCAAACATCGATGTACTACCTGTCTCCATCGTTTCTCCTCCTAGAGGCCAGAATTGTTGTTGAACTACTCCCAATAGTAATTGTGGGCCAGCGTGCAGGAGAGTTTTTAGAAATGCTCCATTATCATTGAGTTAGTCGATGCCAGCTGGTATTACATACTGGTGTTTGATTTAGTTCTTCTGAATATTTCAGTCTTCTCACTCTAATCATTCCTTCTTTGCAGATGTATGGATGAACCACCCATGGTGACCTTCGACACGGAATCTCCTTTCTCAACAACTCAATTCATCTGCAAGACTTTCGCTTATCAATGAATTATAGTTTGCTCGCTGCCCATTTCTGACACTTCAAGAAATGGTTCAGACGCTGTTCTCTTGACTCGTAAAGCTTGATCAACCGCAACCAGTATGCCGTTCGACGAATCAGGTCTGAGACTGAACCAAACTTGTTGAGGCACATTTCGTTGAAATCCGCTTCGGGACATGGTGCAGCAACGACAGTCGTCGCTTTTTCTCTTCTCCTACTTCAGAACTGTAGTTCCACCAGGCCACATTTCGAAGAATTCTCAATCCAACCTGGACCATTCCACCAAAGTTCGTTTTTGCCAATGTCTTCAGGTGATAGTCCTAGATATTAGGTCGCAGGATTGCTAATTCCGGCGTGTTCCAAACACATCCATCTGTAATGGCTTGGATCTTCGCCACACGGTGGCAAACGAATGGTCCAGTCGTGGTGGCGCAGCAATCCAACGAAACACGTTGAATCTGTCCAAAAGCTGGACTGAAACTGAGGTTTGAACCTTTCGTATAAGTGATAGAAGGAGCGCACCCATAATTCAGTCGGATCGACTGACTTTGAAGGGGAGCGCCTCTGATCTGACGACAATAGTTGCGTCATGATTTTTCCGTTCGCGTCTTGACTTCTAGTAGATACAGCCACCGTAAGCCTTCTGAAGTTAGTAACAATAAATCAGTTCCACCAAACTGCATTTGAATAACACACAGCGGTCGACACGAATGTTGTTAAGGGGCAAGTTTTTCCTGAAATTTCCACCAGATCTCACCCACCATTGAAGGAACTGGTTCTCCAGCTTCCAGCGATCACCATTTGTGCCTTGCAGTGTCCACAGTTGCTGCATTATGATCTTTGTACCGTCGTGGACCAATAAGACCGAGGGGGTCAAAGAGTAATGGATGCGATAGGATAGACGTTTTGTAAGGTGGAATGTCCGAATCTAGCGGGGAATCGCGGAAATCGAAGGGTATCGGTAGCAGGCATCCACGTTAGCCCAACGTTTTCATGTGATCCGGATCTAACTCAACCAGATTCCTGAATAGCCAAATTTCGTTGGAATGCTCTTCAAAACTGCGGTGGTCATTGCAGGACCACTTTCTAAGCTTGAAACCTCTGCTTTTCCATAATCTCCGTCAACTGAGTTCTGACGGAAATAGCAGTGTTGACGTCGTCTGTACACAGTGCACTCCATCCATGCGCTTCGAGATGCCTTGGCTGCGAGCGGATAATGGATTTCTATCAGTAGCCAACTGGAAGCGTGCGACGTTGCTAGAAGGGAGCTGGTTTTGTCCCATAAGTCACAGTGTTTGGCCTATACACCGTAATCTCTTCCTGGGTGTGAATCGATAGAGTATCGACTGCAAAGGTCGATCCGTTGGTGGTTAGAATTTGTTCGAACATTTTCTTACGTCCGACAGAGGAGAATCTGTTTCGTCCGACTCCGATAATAGATCTCAAGTCTTCCTGACAACTCCCACCAGAAGTGCATCATCAACGAAACTCGCTTGACGTCTCTCACGAAGCATCGAAGACCACTCTGACCTGGTGGTGGTATCACTTCCTTGACCACCGGATGGTGGGTAGATGCACTTGACATTTCGGCCTCGGTATCATCTTCTGACTTTCCGCAGTGTCCTAACTCAAGTATTCGTCCATAAAGTGACGTATTGTTACGCAAATGGCATCCCTTGCCAGCCTGTGTTCGGTCTAAAGACGTCGAATGCGATGTCTCTGACTCCCAATTTGGAAAGCACGTTCGTTTTGGTAGAGGAACAGAGTACGACCATCTGCACCTCTTCGTACTCCTTTCTGGAACAAATTCACATTTTTCCTCCGAGAATGGAGTTTGGGAATTCCACCTCTCGCATGACCAGAACCGCTCAATTAGTTTTTCGAGCTTGGATGTGGCTGAGAAATGCAGTCCATTTAAGGGATTTGGTAGAAGATGAGCCACCACAACCACCAACCGAATACGGATTCAGTAAGGCTTGCAGCCTGATCGAAATTCTTCGTCTGGTCGCAAAGAGCTCAAAGAAAGCCTCGATGCTCAGGACAATATCGACTTCCTTGATTGGAAAACGACGATCCGCCAGTTGAATACCGTCTGATAGTCCAACTTCCGTGCTAATTAGAGTTGTGGGTAGATCTACAGTGATTCTGTAACACAAGAACCCATCTCCGCGAGAAATCCGAGACTCCGAGCGCACCACCATTTGGATTGTTTGTTTGACCTTGCGCGTTCCTTGTCCATTCCGCGAATTGAAACGTCGACCTTGTTCCTGGAGACTTTCATCCTTTGGGCTAACTGTTCCGACACAAATTGCTCTCCGAGCCTGAATCAAGAGCGCCCGTGCGCTGAATCTTGACCGATCGTCCTCGACGACGATCACCGCTGTCGCAAGCAAAATTCTCGACGGAAACCTTCTGGGTAACGTTGCATGTCGAAACGTTCTGTACGCATGTTGGCCACATGGGTGCAGTATGGAACCTTGGGAACTGGAATTAGAAGGACGGCTGCTTCCAGCAACGCGCTACATCCGTTGCAGCATTTTCCTTCTCCGATTTGAAGCAGATTTGGGTGTGGAGCCGCTTGCAAATCCCGACAGGAAAACTTGATTGGCGCCTTCGCTCGATGACCAGATCAGAATTCTGGCAAAGTCCATTGATTTCAGCAGTGTATCTCTGTCCGCCACGGAAAGTTGTAGAATGCGGAATATTGGTGTAGAAGGTGGTTGTCCTTCAAGCCACACATCTTCCTCCGGTGATTGCACGAATTGTAGCTGGTCTTCACTGCTGTCGCCGGGTTTAGGTGGAATGCATGTTGGCTTAGCCTTGGGTTCCGCTTGCCTTGGTGGAGAGAATCGAGCACCTGATCTGCTGGAAGAAACTCGGTGATGTCTTCTAATGCATCTTGCTCCTTGAAGCCGCAAACCTCCTCAAGCACGTCGAGTGTAAGGATCCAGCCGGATAACGAGGAGATTTACCAGTAAGTTTTTGTAATCCGGCTGTATGATTTGATCGAGAGTTGGACGATCTGATCAAATCCTTCCACAGAGTTCGCAGCTCGTCACCGATTCCCTGAGAGTGTTGGAAGCTTGAACAAAGCTTGGACTTTTCTTCTTTCAGCAACTTGTTTTGTTGTACGCTTGTCACAGAATATCCCAAGCAATCTGGTAATTCGCCTGGTTATTTTCAAAGAGTCGACCAGACCCTCTGGCTCACCCTGAAGACTCCCTTCAGGTAATGGAACTTCTCTACCTCTGGTAAGTCAGCTCCAATGGATCAACGAAGTGAACAGTCCCGGAAGCTTAACACTCATCAATTTCAATGTTGAACATTTGGAGGTTTATCTGCGGCAAACGAATATGGTCTGGTGACCTGTATCGCTGGATCACGAACGGATTGCTTCAAATTAGCCGGTTCATGGAGTTCCTTCGCCTTGTCTCAAGAGACTTCCTTCGTAGTAAAGCTCGTGATTTTCTTCGCAGTTTGTCTATTCTCCTCATCTTCAAAATCTTCGTGTGACTTTAGTTCAACAAAGCCTCACTAAATTTCTCCCACAAATCATCAATTATTTCTAAGCGAACTTCAACTTGACGAAGTTGTCTTATCGCTGAACCCTTCGATGAATTTTCCAATGTCGTCGAAAGAGGCCGTTATTTCCTCCAGCTGTAGTTTTTGCTGCTTCAGGGAAGCTTCCTGGTGGTCGGTGCCATGATGAAACGTCGATCGATTGGTAGAAGAGAAGATGGTGTAGTATGCCGCGTGTAGTCTTGCTTCGGGACATATACTGTCCTATATTGACCTGGTAAAACAGGTAACTGTTCTGGTTATCCAACACTCAATCGTAAGGCCCAATGACGTCACATCCAAATCGGTTTAATAACGGCTCAAGTTGCATTTAGTTCGAAAGAAGAGGAGAAGTTTGGTGTAATATCCAAATAAACCTTGGTTGGCGGGCATATACTGTTGCAACCTACCTGGAGGAACAAAAGCGGCACAAACCCGTTATCCGAAAATCCAGACCAAAAGCGAGAAAATTCAGCGATCGTTCTACGTACTCAGTTCCAAATTTGTTATTTGTGGCGTGATGAAGAGGAAATGTGTATGTAATATCCGTACAAATAGCTTCGGTAGGACATATACCGTAGAATCAACCTGGAGGACTAACAACCCGCAAAACCATGTACGAAAGTCGAGAATGCAATTTGGGTTGATAATCAGCAGACTTGCTCTAACGAGCAGTTCAATGTCAGGGCTTGCGTGGTAGTAAATGAAGAGGATGCACAGAAATTCCAATCAAATAGTGTATTACCTGTACGCCTAGCCTCGGCAGTACATATACTAAAGTCACTCACCCAGAAGGGAGTAGGATGACTTTCCTCTTCCACTACTGTCGCATGCACCGTCCAATGCTCAATTCGGCCTGGCGATGGAAATTCGTTCCAGTTGGTCCACCGATTGTCCACACGAAAGTTCCTGGTCCTCAATAACGGTTGTCGTTCTCGTTCATTCATGCAATGAATCCAATGGCATGCATCGCAAAGTTGGCATTAGTAAATGCACGTTGAAGGACATACACCCTGAACCATTGAGTAATACCTGGAAAACGGGTACTCCTTCCGGTTCGTGGTCCAAACAGCACTAGGGTCCTTGGGATCGTCCAGTTAGCAAAGGGTTCAGGGTTATGCAGCAAAATGGTTCCAAGCTTGATGCAGACTTCAATGGTGTTTTAGCGCACTTAAGATGTCCTTTATCCTCTTCAAAAGGCGGCTCCTTTTCAACCGTGCTCCGATGGCGGGTAATTAATTGTGCTCTATCTTGATGATGGCGATTCTTCAGGGGCGCGATGGCGATATTCCCGCGCTGCTTGTCCAAGCAACGATGACGATATCCCTTCCTACTGGTTCCCGGATCCGGTTCGAAGGACCAAAATGTTTGGTAGTCGACCCTTACCTTCCTTCGATCAGTGGAGTAAATTTGGCTGCCGACTCCAACACTGATGGGACCGGCTGGTTGCTGTTGTTTGCGGGGTTGGTGACGGGCGGGTAGAGCACGTACGGAATCTTCACTTTTGTCCCTCCTAAGTTACTTGATTCCTTCCTGGGATTGGGACTTGGGAAGGCCTTGATTCCTGGAGATTTCTTTTCCACACACAACACAACACACTGTTTTACAGAGGCACAATTTCCACGAGAAACTACATTTATTTTCTACGATACATCAAACTTTAACTACATTTATTCGACACTACATTTACAACTAGTCTACAATAACACGAAATAACGGAGGGTGGATCGGTGTTGTACCGTCGGCGATTCGGTTGGAACTACCAGCTGCTCTTCAGTCATCGGTTGACCTGCGGTCAGCTCAGCGCAGACGTGTAGAGTTTCTCTACTGGACTACCTGGGCTCAGCGATGCGATGGCTTCGGCTAATCTATCTCACGCTCCAATTTCTCTCGATCCTCGTACACTGCTCGGCATCGTCGCGGTATACAGTGGATAGAAAACCAGACAGTATCCAGCCATATACGCCGGACTCGACGACGACTGTGATGGACAATAGCCGCAATTTGTTTTGGTCTCTTCCTTCTCCGTACGGTCCGATTGTAGTCGCTGCAGCAAATCTTGGTTTTAACCCTTTGGGGGCATGACGGTCCAGTATCGTACAACATCAATTTGAGTTATTGAAGCCATACAAAACAGCATTGAATTGATTTATTTAAAGAACATTTTTGGCATTCTTGAACATTGAAAATCCAACATTGTGTTTACGAATTTGGATACTCCGGATCGCGAATAATTCCAGATTAAGAAATTACATCTGAGCAACGCTAAGCTGGCGCTGGCGCTGGTTTCCCAGTGTGATGAATATTAAGCAGTTGCATTCCTCTCTCCGTCCCTATCAACATCTACACACTGCTTTCCGAGACAGCAGTCCGACTGGTGTCGAGTGACGCTAAGCAATCATATAAACATCAACCTTACGCCTCTGTTAGCCCTTCTGCCAACATCGCAGGCAATATGTGTTTGTTTCTACTTTTTATGTGTTTAGAAAAAAGCGACGAAATATAACTGTCAGCTCCCTTTAGTTGACGCGATCAGTCTGTCTGACGGTTTACGCATTCGTAATAAGTCTTTTATAGCTTCTTCAAAAATGTGCTAATGAATTGAAGAGATTAACGAGCCTAATGGACACATAATATGGTATCAAAGCAGTCGAATGCAGAAGGATGAGAAGCATGACAAATGACATGCCCAATGAGCTTTTTATTGCGGTTCGTCGTCATTGAAGAACGAATTGTAATTGGATGATTGACATTTTAAGTTCAACGTTAAAAATCCATCACCGCTATCGTAATTACATTCAAATATTCAAAAACAGTCATTGCACTCAAAATAAACTTGATTGATGATGTCATGATGACAAATGGGGTGATGAAACTTTTTTGGATTTTTTTACGACTGCTGCTAGACGACGTTAATGCAGTCAAAATCCTGATCAACTTAAAAATTAGAAAATAAAACTTGTATATGTTTCAAATAAAAAATCTTCCACTTCTTTTTCTTCTTATTCTTCTTCTTTTTTATTGGCATTACCCCACTGGAACATTGGCGCTTCGCTATTTTTGCATTCTTATATCATGACCATGAGGCTAACACGATGATACTTTTATGCCCAGGGAAGTCAAGACAATTTCCAAACCTAAAACTGCCTAGACCGGCACCGGGAATCGAACCCAGCCACCTTCAGCATGGTCTTGCTTCATAGCCGCGCATCTAACCGCTAGTCCTTCAAATAATGTACATACTCAAATCTGAGTTTTCTTTACATCATGTTAAACTCATATTTATTTCCTTCATTTCTTTTTTGAGGTTTATCAGCTACGAGCCCTTGGGTCTACCTCCGTTGCTCAAAATACACTGGTACAATCATGATGTGGGTGATACATCAAGGAAGTACGGTTCACAACAGAGTTATTTTCCCATGTTAATGGCGGCTGTCCTAGTGTCAGCGAGGGCTCTAAGCAAAGCTGTACGCCATATGGTTCTGCAAAAACATAGGGGGTTGAAGTTTCAAGTTTGCATGGAAATAACAGTTTTGATTGATAATCCGAAAACTTAAGCACATTTTTTTACTTCGGTGGTCTTTATGCCACATGAATTAAAATATTTTTTTTAAGGCTCAAGGAAAGTTGAGCAAAGAAAACAGCTTTCTGCATGATTTAATACCGACGGTGTGTCGTCTGTCTCTTTCCATCCTTCGGAAAATTGTCATTGTGTGCAACACAGGGCAATATCACAATCACTTATTCAAAAAAATACGGATTTATGAAGTGTTGTGTTGTCAACCTTCATTCCCCCTTAAGGGGGTTGCACTAAAACAAACAAAATTTTCCAAAGGACGGAAAGAGACAGACTACACACCGCCGGTGGTGAATCATTCAGAAAGCTGTTTGCTTTGCCCAACTTTCCTTGAGCATTAAATCAATAGTTTCCATAAGGTAACGAAAGAATAGAACTTACATATTAGGGTGCCAATGAAAATGACATTTTCGAATTTCAAAAAACGACATTGCTCACAAGTTTCATTTCCCCAAAATATGACCCTATGCAAAATTTGAACTCAATCGTACATGATTCAGCCCTAGTAATATTTTGGTTTTAAATTGGTTTTATAACACTCTTGAAGAGCAAATTATGGTGTTCATTAAGCACTTCCACAGTTCCACTGCGATGTTTCTAAGCCAGGTTACCATTTTTGCATTCCTATATCATGAGGCTAGCACCAGGGAAGTCAAGACAATTTCCAAACCTAAAACTGCCTAGACCGGCACCGGGAATCGAACCCAGCCACCCTCAGCATGGTCTTGCTTTGTAGTCGCGCGTCTTACCGCACGGCTAAGGAGGGCCCCATGAGTGATGAGTTTTAGGCACCCCTAAATCAAATTATTTGTTTATTTATTCAGACTAACGCCGAAGTGGCCTGTGCGGTATATAAGAGTTTTCTCCATTCGGCTCGGTCCATGGCTACACGTCGCCAACCACGCAGTCTACGGAGGGTCCGCAAGTCATCTTTCACCTGATCGACCCACCTTGCCCGCGCGAGGTGCCTTCTTGTGCCCGTCGGATCGTTGTCGTTGTTGTCGTTTTCACTGGGTAACTGTCCGACATTCTGGCTACGTGCCCGGCCCACCGCAGTCGTCCGATTTTCGCGGTGTGAACGATGGATGGTTCTCCCAACAGCTGATGCAACTCATGGTTCATTCGCCTCCTCCACGTACCGTCCGCCATCTGCACCCATAGATGGTACGCAGCACTTTCCTTTCGAAACCTCCGAGTGCGCGTTGGTTCTCTACGAGCATCGTCCAGGTCTCGTGTCCGTAGAGGACTACCGGTCTAATGAGCGTTTTGTAGATTGTTAGTTTGGTACGGCGGCGAACTTCGATCGGAGCGTCTTGCGGAGTCCAAAGTACGTACGATTTCTAGCCACTATGCGTCTTCGAATTTCTCTGCTGGTATCATTTTCGGCAGTCACCAGTGAGCCCAAGTACACAAATTCTTCTACCACCTCGATTTCGTCACCACCGATGCTAACTTGCGATGGGTGGCTCACATTGTCTTCTCTTGAACCTCTTCCTATCATGTACTTTGTCTTCGACGTGTTGATGACTAGTCCGATCCGCTTGGCTTCCCTCTTCAGTCTGATGTAGGCTTCCTCCATCTTCTCAAAGTTACGTGCCATAATATCTATGTCGTCGGCGAAGCCAAATAGCTGGACGGACTTATTGAAAATTGTACCACTCGTGTTAATCCCTGCTATTCGTATTACCCCTTCCAAAGCGATGTTGAATAGCAGACACGAATAACCATCACCTTGCCGTAACCCTCTTCGGGTTTCGAAAAGACTCGAGAATGCCCCTGAAACTCGAACTACGCACATCACCCGATCCATCGTCGCTTTGATCAACCGTGTCAGTTTATCCGGAAATCCGTTTTCGTGCATTAGCTGCCATATCTGGTTCCGATCGATTGTATCATATGCGACTTTGAAGTCGATGAGTAGATGATGTGTGGGCACGTTGTATTCGCGGCATTTCTGCAGTACTTGGCGAATTGCGAACACCTGGTCCGTGGTGGAGCGTTCGCCCATAAAACCCGCCTGGTTCTGCCCCACGAGCTCCCTTACAATTTGTGTTAGTCGGCGGCATAAAATTTGGGAGAGTACCTTGTAGGCAGCGTTCAGCAATGTGATTGCGCGGTAGTTACTACAATCCAGCTTATCACCCTTTTTGTAGATGGGACACACGACACCTTCCATCCACTCCTGCGGCAAAACTTCCTCCTCTCAAATCTTGGTAATGACCCAGTGCAGCGCTCTAGCCAGTGCCTCACCACCGTGTTTAAATAGCTCTCCTGATAGTTGGTCAACCCCAGGGGCTTTGTTGTTCTTCAGCCGACCAATCTCCTCCTGGATTTTCTGGAGATCCGGAGCCAGTAGAATTATGTCCTGCGCGCGTTCTCCCAGGTCCATCACCATACCGCCATCTTCGTCTGCCACATCGCCATTCAGGTGCTCTTCGTAGTATTGCCGCCACCTTTGGATCACCTCACGCTCGTTCGTAAGAAGGTTCCCGTTTATGTCCTTACACATATCAGGCTGTGGCACGTGGCCCTTACGTGAACGGTTTAACTTCTCATAGAACTTCCGTGTGTTATTAGCGCGGTACAGTTGCTTCGTCTCTTCACGGTCTCGATCTTCCTGCTGACGCTTTTTCCTTCGAAAAATCGAGTTTTGTCTGTTCCACGCCTGTTTACATCGTGCCGTGTTCGCCCTCGTGTGGTGTGCAGCAATCTCGCCCATGCTGCATTCTTCTCTTCTACTAACTGTTCACTTTCGCCGTCATACCAGTCGTTTCTCTGATCCGGGGGCACCGTGCCAAGTGTAATGGTTGCGGTGCTACCAATGGCGGATCGAATATCTCTCCAGCCATCTTCAAGAGACGCTGCGCCTAGCTGCTCTTCCGTTGGGAGTGCCACTTCCAGCTGCTGCGCGTATTCTTGGGCTAGTCTACCGTCTTGTAGCCGCCCAATGTTAAGCCGCGGCGACCGACTTCGACGCGTGTTGTACACCGTCGACAGTTTTGAGCGTAGGCATACTGCAACGAGGAGGTGGTCGGTTCGTGATGTCGGAGAAGAATTTACCGTCGATTATAACGTGGTCGATTTGGTTTTCCGTTTCTTGGTTAGGTGATCTCCATGTGGCCTTGTGGATATTTTTGCGGGGAAAGAACGCGCTTCGGACTACCATTCCGCGGGAGGCTGCGAAGTTTATGCATCGTTGGCCGTTGTCATTCGATATGGTATGCAAACTATCCGGTCCAATGACCGGTCTATACATTTCCTCCCTTCATACCTGTGCGTTCATGTCACCGATGACGATTTTGACGTCCCGCAGTGGGCATCCATCGTATGTCTGCTCCAGCTGTGCGTCGTCGTCGGGTCTCCCTTCGTGTGGGCAGTGCACGTTGATGATGCTATAGTTGAAGAAACGGCCTTTAATCCTCAGCTTGCACATCCTTGCGTTGATTGGCTGCCACCCAATCACGCGTTGGCGCATCTTACCCAGCACTATGAAGCCGGTTCCCAGCTCTTTGGTGGTGCCACAGCTTTGGTAGAAGGTAGCCGCTCGATGCCCGCTTTTCCACACTTTCTGTCCTGTCCAGCAAATCTCCTGCAGCGCCACGACATCGAAGTTGCGGGGATGTAATTCATCGTAGATCATCCTGTCGCAACCTGCGAAACCTAGCGACTTGCAGTTCCATGTTCCAAACTTCCAATCGTGATCCTTTATTCGTCGCCAAGGTCTTTGCCGATTAGATCGAGTCGCATTATCTCTTATATTGTTCGTAATTATTGGTTTTCCAGGCGGCTTATTGGGCCTGCGCAAACCTCCTGTCTCGCCGGAGGGCCGTCGTGTCAGGGCTGTTTAGCGTCCCACCTAACACCAGGACTTGGGCTTGTGCGCTTTGAGCGGCACACGGTCGCTTTGGCGGAGCCTACTTGCGGATACATGCAGCTTTTATAGAGGTTTAACAGGGCCCACTGTCAAACCCCACCACATCCTAGGCAGACGCCACAACTCGCAGATGGCCTAGGGAGGGATCGTCAAGCCCTTGGACATAGTCCCTGCTGCCCCCAATCAAAGCTGAGCTCAAATTTTGCATGAGGTCATATTTTGGGGTAATGCAACTTGTGAGCAATGTCGTTTTTTGAAATTCGATGACCATTTTTTTCCATTCATTCCATTGGCACCCTATTACATATAAGTACTTGATATTCATATTTCATTGATTGTGGCTATCAATACTGAATGATTTTATTTCGCCAAACTTGTCTCGAATACCACACACGCATATTAAAAATTGTCTCTAATTGTCACTTTAATTCAAATTCCAAACACCACCTTAATAACACTAAAATGCAAAGTTCCAACATTATCTCATTGTATGATAATTATAATGCACTTGATCTGTATGCATACCGAAAAAAAGTTCGCTTTTTTAAGCAATAATTGCTAAATATGTTGGGATTTGAGTCCAAACGGTAGGGGAGGAGGTTCGGTTGTGAGCACCCTTTTGTGTTAGGTCCTGGTTGATCTTATGTCGACATTTGCATAGCAATCGAAAGCTAAACTTATAACCTTACTACTAGCTGATAAATTAATATGATTTCATCGATTTAGAAAAAATATTGACAATTTAGAAAATTTGACATTTTGGAAATTTTCATTTCATTAGTTCGGTTGTGGGCACCCTTGAAAACTTAGCTAAAAATAAAGAAGCATGAATAAAAACCACCCAGATTTAAAGACAAGGAATAGTTTATTCATTCTAAAGCCAGGAGACGCTTTAAAAAAACTCAAATCAATTCACCTAGCAGTGATGATGCCTCCCTCGGTGCATTAGGAGGATGTTGAAAAAAATCACATAAGAAAGGTCTAAAATAGCACCTCAGGTAAATGGGTTTAGTTTTTCATTGATTTACGTTTATTGGTATGCATCACAGTCAAAAATCCTGATTAATCACCCTAGCGGCAATAGTTCCTTTCTCGTTCATTTCAAAAATAATATTTTGGCCATAAATTTTGATCCCATAGTCCGATCTGACCAATTTTCACTAGGAAACAATGGGAAAGCATTCCCCGTCGAATGCAACTTGTTGCAAGCAAATCAGTCAACGCTTTGTTCCAAAAAGTGTGTTAATATAATGACTAGACATGCCCAAAGAACAAAAATATTATATAAACTCATTATTTCGAACAATTATGTCAAACTAATTATAAAACTGCCTTAAAACGTTGTTAAAAAATAAGTTGAGGGACAAGTAAAACGATATTGAATGATTTATCAATAAAATGAGGGTGCCCATAACCGAACCAATAAAGGTGGCTACAACCATACACAATATTTCCAATTTCCAGGACCCATACACAATAGAAACACTATATACAGCTTATGTAAAGGCCAATCTTAGAATATTGCTGCATAGTTTGGGCCCCATTTTCAGCTATTCATGCCAACAGAATTGAGTCAGTTCAAAAACAATTTTTATTATATGCACTACGAAAGTTAGAGATTGGACCGAATTTCCATTGCCACCATATGTAGCTCGTTGTAAGCTCATCAATATTCATTCACTAAAAGTGCGTCGAGATTTAGCAATGGTAACTTTTATAAACAATATTGTTTCAAACAGAATTGACTCAACGGAGCTATTATCAAAACTTAATTTTTATGTTCCATTACGATCTTTACGACATCGTCAAATATTCTCCGTAAATTGTCATCGAACAAACTATGCAAAAAATGGCCCAATGAATCAAATGATGATCACTTATAATAAACATTGTGACACTATTGACTTATCGATGTCCAAAACACAGCTGAAACAGATCTTCTCTCGTATTATAAGCTAATGACACTTTACAATAAGTTTAAAAAGTATCAACATTATTTAATGTTATTTAGAATAGTTAAGAATACAAATGTAAATAGGTCTACAATTATGATTGACGACAATAAATAAATAAATAAATAAATCTATATATATAAAAACCAATCTATGTATGTATGTTCGCTAACTACTTCTGAACCACTTGGCCGATTTCAACCAAATTTGGTACACACATTCTCTATCCTCAGGGGAAGTTAACAAAGGGGGTGGGAGGGTCATTTAGGAAAGGGGGAGGGGTTTTGTTTAGAAAACGAACAATTATGTGTAACTTTCATCTCCCAGGACCGATTTCAACCAAATTTTGTACACATATTCACTATAAGGAAACAATCATATGAGAGATTTTGGGAAAGGGGAGGGTCTGGAGGGAGGTATTGTTCAGAAAACGGGTAATTTAGAGTAAATTCTGAACCCCTGCACCGATTTCAACCAAATTTGATACACATTCTCTACCCTAAAGAAAAGATAACAAATGGGGTGGGGCGGTCATTGTAAAAAGAGGGAGGAGTATGGGGGAGGGGTTGTCTTTATAAAACAGGCAATTCAGTGTTACTCCCAACTTCCAGTACCCATATCAACCAAATATTGTACACATATTCACTAAGAGAAGTCGATCACATGGAAGTGTAATTTGGGAAGAGGGAGGGGTCTGGGGGAGGGTATTGTTCAGAAAACAGGCAATTCAGTGTTTTCTTTGGCACCCCTGGCCCGCTTTCATCCAAATTTGGTACACACATTCTCTATCCTAAGGAGAAAATAACAAAGGGGTGGGATGATCATTGGGAAAAGGGGAGGTAAGGGGAAGGGTTGTCTTTAGAAAAAGAGCAATTCAGTGTAACACCCAACTCCCAGGACCAATTTCAGCCAAATTTGGTGCACACATTTTCTATTCTAAGGAGAAGATAACAAAGAAGGTGGGAGGGTCATTTTGGAAAAGGGAAAGTTATGGGGGGAAGGGGTTGTCTTTAAAAAAAATGAGCAATTCAGTGTAACTCCCAGGATAAATTCCAACCAGATTTGGTACACTTATTCTCTATTTTTGGAAGATGTTTATTGAAAAGGTAGGGCCAAACAAAGATATAAAAATATATTGATACAAGGTTCAATTCTATGAGCGGTAGATCTACCTCTGTGGGGTTTCGTGCAACAGCATTGGACATTTTAATTCTATAATTTACTTTTCAGTCCCTAGCAAAGCCGGATACATATAGCTATTAGCTATCTATATATCTCGGGTAGTTATGCAACGTATGTGACGGATGTGATTTTATAAACAAAAATTTAAACGTTGAGTTCTGCAATCTGATAGCACTCCGCAAACTATCGCCACATACAGGTAGGGGGAGGTTTCGGCTACATGTTCGTTGTATTGGTTTGCGTGGGAGTGTCATCATATTTGACAAATCGACGTATGCATCTTTGTTTACAAAATCACATACGTCGTTTGAAATAAGTTGCCGAGATATATAAAACTCAATGTTTGTATGTTTGTGTGTGTGCTCCAGCCTAACTTCTGAACCCATTATTGTATTGTTTAGTTATCGATCAATTCAACCATTTATCGAAATCATGGTTTGCCCAACGTAAAAAGCAATGATTAATGTGTTTCCTTCTGGATGGTGAATGTGATCCCTTCTTTAAAAATAGACGTTTGCTCGGAATAAGGCATCGGTGGATGTTTGTCCTTCTTTAGAAATAGACGTTTGCCCGGAATATGGCGATTATGGGTTCGCTCCCTTTTCCAAAATCAGTCAATGTTTTCAAATGTAATCTACCTTCTTTTAATCAAATGATGAAATATCAATAAGAAAACACAATTATCCTTTTGACCTATTCCAATTCCGATGGTGAAAAAAACTGCGAATTAAACTGGCAACTCCGAGCAAGGCCGGGTACATACAGCTAGTCTATATATATAAAAACCAATCTATGTATGTATGTTCGCTAACTACTTCTGAACCACTTGGCCGATTTCAACCAAATTTGGTACAGACATTCTCTATCCTCAGGGGAAGTTAACAAAGGGGTGGGATGGTCATGTAGAAAAAAGTAATTCATCGTAGATCATCCTGTCGCAACCTGCGAAACCTAGCGACTTGCAGTTCCATGTTCCAAACTTCCAATCGTGATCCTTTATTCGTCGCCAAGGTCTTTGCCGATTAGATCGAGTCGCATTATCTCTTATATTGTTCGTAATTATTGGTTTTCCAGGCGGCTTATTGGGCCTGCGCAAACCTCCTGTCTCGCCGGAGGGCCGTCGTGTCAGGGCTGTTTAGCGTCCCACCTAACACCAGGACTTGGGCTTGTGCGCTTTGAGCGGCACACGGTCGCTTTGGCGGAGCCTACTTGCGGATACATGCAGCTTTTTATAGAGGTTTAACAGGGCCCACTGTCAAACCCCACCACATCCTAGGCAGGCGCCACAACTCGCAGATGGCCTAGGGAGGGATCGTCAAGCATTTGGACATAGTCCCTGTTGCTCCCAATCAAAGCTGAGCTCAAATTTTGCATGGGGTCATATTTTGGGGTAATGAAACTTGTGAGCAATGTCTTTTTTTGAAATTCGATGACCATTTTTTTCCCATTCATCCCATTGGCACCCTTTTACATATAAGTACTTGATATTCATATTTCATTGATTGTGGCTATCAATACTGAATGACTTTATTTCGCCAAACTTGTCTCGAATGCCACACACGCATATTACAAATTGTCTCTAATTGTCACTTTAATTCAAATTCCGAACACCACCTTAATAACACTAAAATGCAAAGTTCCAACATTATCTCATTGTATGATAATTATAATGCACTTGATCTGTATGCATACCGAAAAAAAGTTCGCTTTTTTAAGCAATAATTGCTAAATATGTTGGGATTTGAGTCCAAACGGTAGGGGAGGAGGTTCGGTTGTGAGCACCCTTTTGTGTTAGGTCCTGGTTGATCTTATGTCGACATTTGCATAGCAATCGAAAGCTAAACTTATAACCTTACTACTAGCAAAGAAATTAATATGATTTCATCGATTTAGAAAAAAAATATTGACAATTTAGAAAATTTGACATTTTTGGACATTTTCATTTCGTGGTTCGGTTGTGGGCACCCTTGAAAACTTAGCTAAAAATAAAGAAGCATGAATAAAAACCACCCAGATTTAAAGACAAGGAATAGTTTATTCATTCTAAAAGCCAGGAGACGCTAAAAAAAACTCAAATCAATTCACCTAGCAGTGATGATGCCTCCCTCGGTGCATTAAGGAGGATGTTGAAAAAAATCACATAAGAAAGGTCTAAAATAGCACCTCAGGTAAATGGGTTTTAGTTTTTCATTGATTTACGTTTTATTGGTATGCATCACAGTCAAAAAATCCTGATTAATCACCCTAGCGGCAATAGTTCCTTTCTCGTTCATTTCAAAAAATAATATTTTGGCCATAAATTTTGATCCCATAGTCCGATCTGACCAATTTTCACTAGGAAACAATGGGAAAGCATTCCCCGTCGAATGCAACTTGTTGCAAGCAAATCGGTCAACGCTTTGTTCCAAAAAGTGTGTGTATAATGACTAGACATGCCCAAAGAACAAAAATATTATATAAACTCATTATTTCGAACAATTATGTCAAACTAATTATAAAAACTGCCTTAAAACGTTGTTAAAAATAAGTTGAGGGACAAGTAAAACGATATTGAATGATTTATCAATAAAATGAGGGTGCCCATAACCGAACCAATAAAGGTGGCCACAACCATACACAATATTTCCAATTTCCAGGACCCATACACAATAAAAACACTATATACAGCTTATGTAAGGCCAATCTTAGAATATTGCAGCATAGTTTGGTCCCCATTTTCAGCTATTCATGGCAACAGAATTGAGTCAGTTCAAAAACAATTTTTATTATATGCACTACGAAAGTTAGGGTGGACCGAATTTCCATTGCCACCATATGTAGCTCGTTGTAAGCTCATCAATATTCATTCACTAAAAGTGCGTCGAGATTTAGCAATGGTAACTTTTATAAACAATATTGTTTCAAACAGAATTGACTCAACGGAGCTATTATCAAAACTTAATTTTTATGTTCCATTACGATCTTTACGACATCGTCAAATATTCTCCGTAAATTGTCATCGAACAAACTATGCAAAAAATGGCCCAATGAATCAAATGATGATCACTTATAATAAACATTGTGACACTATTGACTTATCGATGTCCAAAACACAGCTGAAACAGATCTTCTCTCGTATTATAAGCTAATGACACTTTACAATAAGTTTAAAAAGTATCAACATTATTTAATGTTATTTAGAATAGTTAAGAATACAAATGTAAATAGGTCTACAATTATGATTGACGACAATAAATAAATAAATAAATAAATCTATATATATAAAAACCAATCTATGTATGTATGTTCGCTAACTACTTCTGAACCACTTGGCCGATTTCAACCAAATTTGGTACACACATTCTCTATCCTCAGGGTAAGTTAACAAAGGGGGTGGGAGGGTCATTTAGGAAAGGGGAGGGTTTTGTTTAGAAAACGAACAATTATGTGTGACTTTCATCTCCCAGGGCCGGGTTCAACCAAATTTTGTACACAGATTCACTATAAAGAAACGATTATATGAGAGATTGAGGGGAAGGGGGAGGGTCTGGAGGGAGGGGTATTGTTCAGAAAACGGGTAATTTAGAGTAAATTCTGAACCCCTGCACCGATTTCAACCAAATTTGATACACACATTCTCTACCCTAAAGAAAAGATAACAAAGGGGGTGGGCGGTCATTGTAAAAAGAGGGAGGGTATGGGGGAGGGTTGTCTTTATAAAACGAGCAATTCAGTGTTACTCCCAACTTCCAGTACCCATATCAACCAAATATTGTACACATATTCACTAAGAGAAGTCGATCACATGGAAGTGTAATTTGGGAAAGAGGGAGGGTCTGGGGGAGGGTATTGTTCAGAAAACAGGCAATTCAGTGTTTCTTTTGAACCCCTGGACCGCTTTCATCCAAATTTGGTACACACATTCTCTATCCTAAGGAGAAAATAACAAAGGGTGGGATGATCATTGGGAAAAGGGGAGGGTAAGGGGAAGGGTTGTCTTTAGAAAAGAGCAATTCAGTGTAACACCCAACTCCCAGGACCAATTTCAGCCAAATTTGGTGCACACATTTTCTATTCTAAGGAGAAGATAACAAAGAAGGTGGGAGGGTCATTTTGGAAAAGGGAAAGTTATGGGGGAAGGGGTTGTCTTTAAAAATGAGCAATTCAGTGTAACTCCCAGGATAAATTTCCAACCAGATTTGGTACACTTATTCTCTATTTTTGGAAGATGTTTATTGAAAAGGTAGGACCAAACAAAGATATAAAAATATATTGATACAAAGGTTCAATTCTATGAGCGGTAGATCTACCTCTGTGGGTTTCGTGCAACAGCATTGGACATTTTAATTCTATAATTTACTTTTCAGTCCCTAGCAAAGCCGGATACATATAGCTATTAGCTATCTATATATCTCGGATACTTATTCAACGTATGTGACGTATGTGATTTTGTAAACAAAAATTTAAACGTTGATTTCTGCAATCTGATAGCACTCCCACGCAAACTATCGCCACATACAGGTAGGGGGAGGTTTCGGCTACATGTTCGTTGTATTGGTTTGCGTGGGAGTGTCATCATATTGACAAATCGACGTATGCATCTTTGTTTACAAAATCACATACGTCGTTTTGAAATAAGTTGCCGAGATATATAAAACTCAATGTTTGTATGTTTGTGTGTGTGCTCCAGCCTAACTTCTGAACCCATTATTGTATTGTTTAGTTATCGATCAATTCAACCATTTATCGAAATCATGGTTTGCCCAACGTAAAAAGCAATGATTAATGTGTTTCCTTCTGGATGGTGAATGGATCCCTTCTTTAAAATAGACGTTTGCTCGGAATAAAGGCATCGGTGGATGTTTGTCCTTCTTTAGAAATAGACGTTTGCCCGGAATATGGCGATTATGGGTTCGCTCCTTTTCCAAAAATCAGTCAATGTTTTCAAATGTAATCTACCTTCTTTTAATCAAATGATGAAATATCAATAAGAAAACACAATTATCCTTTTGACCTATTCCAATTCCTGATGGTGAAAAAACTGCGAATCAAACTGGCAATTCCGAGCAAGGCCGGGTACATACAGCTAGTCTAATCTATATATATAAAAACCAATCTATGTATGTATGTTCGCTAACTACTTCTGAACCACTTGGCCGATTTCAACCAAATTTGGTACAGACATTCTCTATCCTCAGGGGAAGTTAACAAAGGGGTGGGATGGTCATGTAGAAAAGGGGGAGGGGTGGTGGGAGGGGTTTTGTTCAGAAAACGAACAATTCTGTGTAACTTTCAACTCCCAGGACCGATTTCAACCAAATTTTGTACACATATTCACTACGAGGAGGTAATCATATGGGAGGGGATTTGGGAAAGGGGGAGGGGTCTGGTGAGGGGTTTTGTTTAGAAAACGGGCAATTCAAAGTAAATCATGAACCCCTGTACCGATTTCAACCAAATTTGGTACATGGTACATTCTACATCATAAGGAAAAGATAACAAAGGGGTGGGATGGTCATTGGGAAAAGGGGAGGGTATAGAGGGAGGTGTTGTCTTTGGAAAACGAGCAACTCAGTGTAACTCCCAACCCCCAGGACCGATTTCAATCAAATTTTGTACACATATTCACTATGAGGAGCCGATCGTACGGGAGGGGAAATTTGGATAAGGGGGTAGGGGTCTGAAGGAGGGTATTGTTCAGAAAACGGGCAATTTAGTGTAACTTCTGAACCCCTGTACCGATTTCAACCAAATTTGGTACACACATTTTCTATCCCTAGGAGAAGATAACAAAGGGGTGAAATGGCCGTTGAGAAAAGAGGAAGGGTAAAGGGAAAGCGGTTGTCTTTAGAAAACGGGCAATTCAGTGTAACTCCTGACCCCCAGGACCAATTCTAAGCAGATTAAATGATTAAATCATTCAACTCTATGATTAAAGATTATGATTAATGAATTATAATTTTTGAAAATGATGACTGATAATGATTAATGATTAAATTCATTTTTGACAATAATTAACGATTATGAATAATGAAAAAACCGTTGGATTATGATTAACGATTACCGATCGCGATTAAATGTTGACACACTATGTGTATGGTTAATGATTAACGATCGATATGATTAATGATTGATGATTATGAATGATCAAATTGCATAGTGATCCATAATCGAGTAACCTTTATTCCAAATTTTAAAAGGTATGATAATTATATGATAATGATTCAAGATTAATAAATAAAAGCAAGGTATGCAATGATCCAATGTTCCAGCATAACTTCTGTACCCCTTGCCCGATTTCAACCAAATTTGGAACAAACATTCTTTTCTTAAGAAGGCGAAGATGACAGGGATCGATCAACTCAACACTTCATCGAAATCATGGTTTGCCCAGAGAAAAGCAATGATTAAAGTGTTTCCTTCTGGACGGTAAATGTGATCATTTCTTTAAAATAGACGTTTTTCCGGAATAAGGCATCGGTGTATGTTTTTCCTTCTTTAGAAATAGACGTTTGCCCGGAATAAAGCGATTTTGGGTTTGATCCCATTTTCAAAATCAGTCAATGTTTTCAAATGTAATCTACCTTCTTTTAATCAAATGATGAAATATCAATAAGAAAACACAATTATCCTTTTGACCTATTCCAATTCCGATGGTGAAAAAAACTGCGAATTAAACTGGCAACTCCGAGCAAGGCCGGGTACATACAGCTAGTAAATAAATAAATAAACCGAATTTCGCAGCCTTTTGGAAAAAATTTTGCTAAAATTTTGATGGCAATCGACATTGGGCCTCAAAATAGATTAAATTTACTGTGTAAATACGCATTAGAACTCACTTTTTGAATTAAATCCTTTAATTTATGACACTTTGAAAAAGGCCAAAAAAAACTCTCGTGTTGTTTTTCTTGTACGAATTATTTTTTTTGTTTCTAGTTCAAAGTAGAGATGCCCATCCGGTTTGATATTGAGCCCAAAACATCATGCTATTATAGCAAACAAATGACGGTTGTCAGAATGACAGCATCTCTTATCTGTCAAAAGATACATAGGGGTGCCCATAACCGAACGGTGCCCACAACCGAAGCTCCTCCCCTACTATGTATATCGCCACCATTGTGGAAGCTCGTTCAGTGAGAAGGTCCATGAATCATTTAGATATAATAACCGCGTCGACTTAAAAGAATATTTCCTAAGCCAAAAGATGGTTGTTGTTGCGAAGAGATTTGACTTTTGTAAGCATAGTTAGGGGCTATCCACAAACCACCTAGACCGAAATTTCACATTTTCAAACCACCTCTCCCTAGAAGACTCTTGTAGACCTTTCCGAATCACCCCTAAATTCAACGTAGAGTCTTCCATAAATAGACATAAAATATGGAAATCAACTAAGTTTCAGTATGTAAACATTACAGGGATAGGATATGGAGGTAGAGATAGGAGTTGCTGGGTTAGAGGCTAAGGACCGCGAGATGGGGTCTATTTTATTCCTTCAGGTACGCGAAGTACCAATGGTACGCTTTACCCAGCATTTGCCGTGCTATTTTTCCGTAGTGGTCTTCAATAACCGCAAGGATATTATGGCCTAACAGGATACCGGTGAGCTCTTTCCGATTTATTTATCTATATGTTTTATCTCACTTATTTTACATTTTATTCGTATATACATACTCGCCATTTTTAAACTCCTTCATCTATGAAAGCTGTTTCGGTTCCGAGCGCTTTTCAAAGTAGATGACAGGACTATTACAATATAAAAACATTCGTAAGGACATGGCCAGGTGTACACTGAAAATCGGGTCTACATTATTGAAGTTTGTGGCGAAAGCTTTGATAATAATGGATATGCTTATCTCCACAACTCCATCTACGATTTGTGCTAATGTTCAATGCTATGCTATGCTATGGTCAGGTGGAAAATACACCGAGGCAAACACGTGTGTTTCACCTGCGATGTATGATTTCACCCAAGCATGCTCAAATTATTTCTGAATTAAAAGTAGTCGAAATAGCTACAAGAACTCCCCCACCTGATTTTTTATTGGACTCATAAAAATTTCTGTCGTTTCGAAATACATTAAAGCCGCTTCCAGAGAGAGGCTATTTAGACCCTTCACAGAGAGCAGTCCTATTGAAGGCGCGTCCCTTATCAGTAATAATGTTATTTAGCCATATCAAAGATTTTTAAGTATATTAAGTATGAGTAAACTGCAGTAAATAATGAAACGGTAAATTTAATTACCTTGGAGTGGTTTTATTATAATTTCAATTATTAATGATGGATATAACCAGTTGTGAATTGTTATCTTTCAAATTCGCTCTTTACATTACTGTTAACATCCATATTAAACATATATGCTTCTGTTGGAGAAAAAAGCTGTTCAAATGATTTACATATCACTTACTCGAACATGACGCATGCCTTTGTTTAATCACCGTTTCATATGTTTTACCTTTTAGCGTTCAGAGCGTCCTAAATCCATCCCACATAGCACATCGCAAGAGACCCAATGACACGACCCGGTCCCCTTTTTACTATCGATGATGGTATTGCTGTTCCGGCAGTGATGGGTGATGCGCACCGCTGCAGAAGGTATCGGGAAGATTGGTAGTCGATTTACTTTTCGATATTTATGTTTATATATTTCTCGTCGTCTTTTTGTTTATCTTTCGGGTCGGGTCCCGTTCCTGTATACATTTCCTTCAGGGCTAAACATTGTTGCTTCGGTCGTCGTTTGAACTGTAATCCCAAAATCTTGCTCAGACAAAACCCAGACACAATGGAAAAGAGTTGTACAAAGGTCATCAAGCCAAGGCAAAAAAGCCATTTTTCCTCAGGGCAGATGAGGGAGCAAACGAAAAAGAATAAAACTCGTACAGGCATCAACAACACATCAAACGAAATAGACAAATGACGAGCAGAAGATTTTGACATGAACCTCTACCGCAGTGTGATCTTTACTCCAGAAATAACGACTATAGGAATAATCATTAAACCCAGGGAGCAGCGAAGACCGCAGTTCCCTGCAGTGGAGGGGTAAGGAATATGCTACATTTAATGGCATATTGGAGCTGATTGACAAAATGAATGTTGAAATGGCAATCAGATGAACATGTTGAGTAAACAATAAACAAACTCTTAGGGGTAATTGATTTTAATCTTAAAACCCAGAAGAACGGGGAAGAAAAATAAATCAAACTGTAAATTTAATAAAGATCAGGATACACGTCCACGAGACATGAGTGGAATAAAAAAATAACATTTGCCATAAATCGAAAATAAATTTCCTGTGCTAAACACGGGGGCCCTCCTTGGCCGTGCGGTAGGATGCGCGGCTACAAAGCAAGATCATGCTGAGGGTGGCTGGGTTCGATTCCCGGTGCCAGTCTAGACAATTTTCGGATTGGAAAGTTCGTACTATCCCATTTAATTCCATCACTTGATTGTAACTTTACAGATACGTATTTCGACCTTAACAGTTAGATTCGACTCGACACTGAAGACGGGCATGCTGTTGAGGTCCATATACGTAATGAAAAGATACAATCAAGTGGCGGTGGATAAATTAAATGGGATAGTACGAACTCATCTTATGACAAGTGAAGACACTCCAATAAAAAGTTTTAAATAAATTTCTTAAACTTTCCTGGAGATTCATTTAACCAAAAGATGGGATCTTCCGACTTTTACGTCGTAATCGCGATCATATACTCAGACGCAATCCTATTTTTAAATAGTCAATTGATAAAAACTCACCAGCGAGTAAGAATCGTTGGAAAATTGTTATCTTGATTTGAAAATTGATGCTTTATTTCATTCCTTTGCGATGTGATTAATTTGTCTTAGTGCGAGAAAAAGTGGAACGGATTCCCTACTTATAATGTCCTAATAATTACTTGCTTCACTGATGACAAAGTCTCAATTGTGAGATGTAATGCCAGTGAAAGACGAAAGATGTTTTTTCTCAACGAAGAAGTATCAAGTTTAATGTGGATAAGTGTTATACTAAGAGGCATACTTTTGCATAATTACATGCATCTAAGCCGTGGATGACAATTTCATCCAACACCTAACAAGATCATCACTCGCGTCATCCTGTCTCACTGATGCTAATTAATCGCTACAAATTGCGCGTTAACGACATTCAGGGAAGGCTGCAATGCATGGTGCCGTAGCCGATGGGAGATCAGAAAGAAAAGAGCTTGCCACGACATCGTCTAGTGAAGAGCATTAAAGCCACTTGAAAACTGCGAGCATGGCAAAAGGCAGATAATTGAGGATCGACTTTATAATTATGAATCACTGAAAGGGCAGCTTGTCAGTTTGTGCTTGCGTGCAAAATATATCAGGTATTGATTGACAAACGTGAGCAATGTCATACGTGAACGGATCTTTATTCAATTAAGCTGATTGGAAAGCACATTCTACTATTGCAATGTTGTTTCATGCATTGACCAAAGCAAAACAAATGACAGCGATGATAGATTTTGTTCTATTTTTAGGAGTTTGCAACTGGAGCAACTGTAGCACAATAGGAAATTTAAAACTCGCCTCACTGTAATTCAAATCAACAAATTTATGATCAGTTACGTTTTTATTAATTTATTGGCCAACAGGCGCCTTGCATTCAGTGCGATGTACTGAACCGATAAATTGTGACTCGTTACAGAACTTGAGACGACTCTTCATATGGTAGCGGCACATGTATGCTTTGTGTGGTGGTCTTTTCATCCCAAACATTCGCGCGGTGTGTCAAAATCACCGAATCATAAAATATATTTAACTGGGAATCGAAGCGGGATCAGTGGTTTTTCTCTCACAATCAGAGCGGTAAAACTAAAAGCGCGAATATGTTCCGTCCTAAATGGGTAGTTTGACTCACATGAGGGAGTTGGGGAAATATTTGTTTTATTCCCTGGCACTCAAAAAAAAACTTTCATCATAATTTATATGCCAAATAGCATTCCAAAAAGTTGGTCTGCTCGTGTTCGATTCTGGTGCTATTATTTGGACTCAAGGTAGATATTTACCGTCGGATATTTGTATCGCATCGCGAAGCGCATGTCTAATGTGTTGATATATACGGCACGAATAAATGGATACACATCGCACTTCACGAGCATGAAATTTAATAGGAAATACTTCCAGATTCATTTTTCATGCTGCCCACTGTATGAGGTTTGCGGCAGCTGACTCCCGAGCGACATGCAGTCCAATCAGCTGCCAACCAATGTGCAGTGGTTCAGTGTAACAGAAATTGATATCTCCGTTCACATACTTAATTAATATTTGGTTAATATTTGGCAGTAGAAGGGGTTTGTGAAATAGCATTAGAAGTGGAATTCTCCAATCAAATAAATAATTAATACCAATTTGCTATCTAACGGATCTCCAGTAAGCCTTGTGAGCAAAGGCGTTGGATTACCAATCAGGAGATGGCAAGTTCGATTCTCGGTCCGGTCTAGGATGTTTTCGGGTGGGAAAATTTCTCGACTTCCTGGACATAGTGTATCCATTGTACTTGCCACAGAAAGTGCATACCCATCAATCATGCAATGGTGGGCATAGGAAAGCTTTCAATTAAAAACTGATGAAATGGTAATAGAATACTAAGTTGAAAAGCAGGCCAAGTTCCAGTGGAAATGTAGAGCCATATAAGAAGAGAAGAAGAACCAATTTGCTGTATACTAAAAACAAACAATACAGAGGCATTCCACGGGGGCATGTCAGTCGATCCTGAGCGACCATTTCGAAAATATTTGAAACTCTGCACAGTTTTTCAATTTCATCTAAATCGTCATTTTTCGATATCAAATCTTCATATTGAGTCACGACTAACTTTTCAAAAGGGTGTATGTGAAAATGGTTCAAAAATATTTAAAAAGCTGCACAGCAAAAACGGAATGTTCGATTGTTATGATTTTTTTTAGAAAAGTTTGACAACTAAATGGTGATTCTCAAGAAAATGTACACAGTAAAAAAATTTTTTGCCTTTAAAAATATCATTTTGTCACAAAAACTCAAATATCTCAAAACCCTATCTTTTCGAACGTAATTTTTTAGGGAAAACGGTCCATTATATTAGCTATCTACCATAAAAATTTGGTGATGGTAAACTGATAAACAAAAGTTATGACATTTCAAACATTTCACAATTTTCACATTTAGTAAAAAAAATTTTTCTGTGTAAGTTATTTCGAGAATTGCAGTTTGATGCAGATTTTATTGTTAAGGAACGTGATTTAAACAAGTTGTTTTCATGATATTTTGATTTAATTATTCATAGCATCTATAAGAAACTTAGACACGATCCAGTGTTGTGATCAAAAGTATTGATAGTGTCATAATTTTCATTGCACGTGACTGGCGAAAAATTCTTTTAATAGTGTTGAAACCTGTTGATAATAACGTTGATAGAAACATATCAGAAATGTTATTTTTAAGACAAAAGCTGCAAAATCAAAGTCTATAGTTTACCTGCAAAAAATATACCTCTTAGAGAATAGACTTTATGATCGGGAGGAAACGGGTATCTTCAACAACAACAAATGCATGATAGGTACATACCATGACAATGCTCACGAAAAAGCAAAAAAATTACTACTACTAAGGTTGTTAAAGATCTTATAGTAATTTTTTTCTTCAGTCAAGCAAATGACACCAAACTAGTCAGTAAAAACTTAAAAGTGATTTTGTTTATTGAAATATTACGAACAACATGAGTAGCCGCTTTCTCAACTGTTGTAGGCCGTTTGATGGAAAAAAGTGTTCAAAAGAGTTACGAAAGTTAGAAAGAAGTCAAAAAGATATATTTCATGTCTGATGGAGCAGCGTCGCAGTACAAAAAATCGTAAGAATTTTTCGAGCCTATGTCAATTTAAATCAATGTACGGAATTGATGCAGAATGGCATTTTTTTGCTACATCACATGGCAAAGGTCCTTGTGATGCTATTGGAGGAACAATAAAGCGCATGGCCACAAGAGCAAGTTTAGCCAAAGAACGTGAGCATCCAATTAAAACTGCGAAAGAACTTTTTGATTGGGCAAATCGTAGAAAAGAAAAAGATTTAACCAAATTATCATTTTGTTTTACCACTACTGAAGAGTACGAAATAAAGGCTTCAGAGCTCAGCGAGCAATTTAATAACGCGAAAACGATCCAAGGAACCCAAAAATTTCACTGTTTCATTCCATTGTCGGAAAATAAAATTAAAGCAAAACTATACTCAAACTGTGCTGATAATAATTCAAAAGTGTTCGATATTTTAAAAAATTTGAATAAAATAAATAAAAATAAGTATTAATAAACTGTTTTCATGATATCATAACCCATACCAAAATTCAAACCCAAAACTCTTAGAGTTTCTATAACAACATTGTGTAACTGCCACATTTAATTTAATACTTAGGATAATATTAATTCATTTTATTTATTCATACAAATAATATTTATACATATAATATACATAATATCGATGAATACATAAATATGGAATATCATACAAACAACTTGTTTAACTCACGCAAGGCCCTTAACAATAAAATCGACATTAAACTGCGATTCGCGAAAAAATGAACACTGAAATTTTTTTTTACAATGTGAAAATTGTGAAATGTTTGAAGTGTCATAATTATTTATTAGTTTATTAGTTTACCAGCGCTAATTTTTTAGGATAGATAGCTAATATAATGGACCGTTTTCCTAAAAAATTACGTTCGAAAAAGATAGGGTTTTGAGATATTTGAGTTTTGTGACAAAATGATATTTTTAAAGGCAAAAAAATGTTTTTTTACTGTGCACATTTTCTTAAGAATCACCATTTAGTTGTCTAACTTTGCTGAAAAAATCATAACAATCGAACATTCCGTTTTGCTGTGCAGCTTTTTAAATATTTTTGAACCATTTTCACATACACCCTTTTGAAAAGTTAGTCGTGACTCAATATGAAGATTTGATATCGAAAAATGACGATTTAGATAAAATTGAAAAACTGTGCAAAGTTTCAACTCAATAGAAAATCATGAATTAAAAATTTTCTTAAATTTTGATGCTGTTGCTTGGAATCGCTCTACACTGGGTATGGAAGCAGAGCAGTATAATAGGTGATACTTCAATGAGATTCAAGTAAAGTGTATCATGTAATCACAAGTTCATCATTAATCAGTTCATCATTAAAAACTGCGTAGATTTTACACTATTCCAAGAAAACAAAAAAAAATTGTTTTTGAACAAATTGGTATCGAATATTTTGATTTCTTCGATGCAGATCAATAGTTTTTGACAAAAGTACTCCATTAGTGATCTGTTTGTTTGAGAAACTGCATATGTGGCATTTTTGGTCAATATTAGATTTTTATTGTTTATATGTTCTGAATTCTTGTTCAAAATGCTAAAAAAAAGATGCAGGGTTTTTATGCCAATTTTTGGGCTTTTCCCTACCAGAGTACTTCATAGAGACAGATATAGTCAAATGAAGATATATAAGAAAATAAATAAATAAATAAAAATACGTCTTCTTCTTCTATTGGGATTACATCCCCCACTGGGACATTGCCGCCTTGCTGCTTAGTTGTCATTCAGCACTTTCACAGTTATTAACCTCGCAGTTTCCTAAGCCAAGTTACCATTTTTGTATCCGTATATCATGAGGCTGACACAAGGATACTTTTATGCTCAGGGAAGTCGAGACAATTTCCAAGCCGAAAATTGCCTAGACCGGCATCAGGAATCGAACTAAGCCACCCTCAGCATGGTCTTGCTTCTAGGCCGCGCATTCTACCGCTAGGATAAGAAGGGCCCCCACGTATTCTGGCAAAAAAAAAAACACGAAACAAATTGTTCGGGAACGTATGAATTTTTTTTTTCTCGTTTGTTTTAGAAACTACATATGTGCACGCAGTTTTAAGAGCAATTATGGTGCGCTGCACACAGTTTTTGCACTGGAAGTGCCAACAGCGTAAATTATATAAAGTTCATCACTTTAAAAACGTTTTTTTTTTGCTTTCTTGAGTTTGTGTAAACTGGATATATGCAGTTTCTCAAACAAATGATTCAATTGCTCTTCATCAAACAAACAAACAAAATTTCAACAATCTCCGAACAAAAAAAAAATCGTGTTTTATAGCCAGAATTTTTTTTTGAGCGAGGATTCAGAATATATAAAAAATCTCATTTCTAGCATTAGCATTGAGCAATTCACATAAATTCGTACATCTTCTCTTCTACTTATTGGCATTACATCCCCACACTGGGACAGAGCCGCCTCGCTGCTTAGTGTTCATTAAGCACTTCCACAGTTATTAACTGCGAGGTTTCTAAGCCAGGTTACCATTTTTGCATTCGTATATCATGAGGCTAGCACGATGATACTTTTATGCCCAGGGAAGTCGAGACAATTTCGAATTCGAAAATTGTCTAGACCGGCACCGGGAATCGAACCCAGCCATCCTCAGCATGGTCTTGCTTTGTAGCCACGCGTCTTACCGCACGGCTAAGGAGGGCCCAAATTCGTACATAGCTCTGTGCATATCGTGGATTCGTCCAGTCGCCATGTACTCGCCATGTATTCGTCTGTCCGGCATGACACAAGGGAAATACTGCGCTCAATTCTTGGCGGCCGAATGGCGCAGATGCATGAATCACGAGTTGTACTAAGTGTACAAAAATGCAGACATCGGCAGGCTGATAAAATACGACACATTACAGTAATGGGCTGGACATGTAGTATGTATTCCGGAAGAGATGTTTAGCTGGATGGTGAAAAATATAGAGTTGTGGGAGAATTTGTGTATCTTGGAACTCTAGACACGTGCGATAATGATGTTACCTACGAGGTGAAAAGCCTACCTACGAGGTGACGTATTACAGCTGCGAATAGGGCTTATTACAGCCTTCGTAACCAGCCTTAGTCCCGTAGTCTGCTTTTACTCTGTATAATATTCTGATTCTTCCGGTGGCTTTAAAGGGCCATGGAAAATAAACATCGAAGGAGGCTAATAGGAGAGCTTTCGGAGTATTCGAGCGTAAGGTGCTGTAGAATACTTAGAATGTTAACCCTCTATAGCACGACAGACTACGGATGGTGGGGTGGACATGTTGTTCGTATACCAGAAGAGCGTCAAGCGAAGATAACATTTAATAGAGAACCAGGAATAGGCGTAGGCTTTGTCAAGTAGTACCTACATGGTGAAAGCCCACGCTCGTGGAGTTTGTCTAAAAGGAAGTCAACGCAAACTGAGTCAAAAGCCCCCTTCGGGCCGATGGCCATTTGCACGTATAAAAGACGCTACCTGGCAATCGGTCCTTAATATCCTAGCAAAGTGAACCCTTTTTTATTTGGCGTTCGATTCAACCCAGAGTTTTATTTATCATCAGACTAAGGCCGGAGTGGCCTGTGATGCACATAAAAGACTTCTCCATTCAGCTCGGTTCATGGCTGCACTTCGCCAACCACGCAGTCTGCGGAGGGTCCGCAAGTCGTCCTCCACCTGATCGATCCACCTTGCCCGCTGTGCACCTCGCCTTCTTGTTCCCGTCGGATCGTTGTCGAGAACCATTTTCACCGGACTACTGTCCGACTTTCTGGCTACGTGCCCGGCTCATCGCAGTCTTCCAATTTTCGCGATGTGAACGATGGATGGTTCTCTCAACAGCTGTTGCAACTCGTGGTTCATTCGCCTCCACTACGTACCGTCCGCCATCTTCACCCTACCATAGATGGCACGCAGCACTTTTCTTGCGAATATTCCCAGTTCGCGTTGGTCCTCCACGAGCATCGTCCAGGTCTCGTGTCCGTAGAGGACTACCGGTCTTACAAGCGTTTTGTAGATAGTCAGTTTGGTACGGCGGCGAACTCTATTCGATCGGAGTGTCTTGCGGAGTCCAAAGTACGTACGATTTCCAGCCATTATGCGTCTCCGAATTTCTCTGCTGCTATCGTTATCGGCGGTCACCAGTGAGCCCAAGTACACGAATTCTTCAACCACCTCGATTTCGTCACCACCGATAGAAACTCGTGGTGGGTGGCTCACATTGACCTCTCTTGAGCCTCTTCCTATAATGTACTTCGTCTTCGACGTGTTGATGACTAGTCCAATCCGTTTAGCTTCGTCTTTCAGTCTGATGTAGGCTTCCTCCATCCTCTCGAAGTTACGTGCCATGATATCAATGTCGTCGGCGAAACCAAATAACTGGACGGACTTCGTGAAAATCGTACCACTCGTGTCAATCCCTGCCCTTCGTATTACTCCTTCCAAAGCGATGTTGAACAGCAGACACGAAAGACCATCACCTTGCCGTAACCCTCTACGCGTTTCGAAGGGACTCGAGAATGCCCCTGAAACCCGAACTACGCACTTCACCCGATCCATCGTCGCCTTGATCAACCGTATCAACCGTATCAAGCCCAAGTCCTGGTGCTAGGTGGGACGCTAAACAGCCCTGACACGACGGCCCTCTGACGAGACAGGAGTTTTGCGCAGGCCCAATAAGCCGCCTTTAAAAACAACTATTACGAACGACATAGAAGATAATACGACTCAACCCAGAGTTAGCAAGCCGATTAAAAATAATTTTCTCAATCAGCTTCCGTGTACACGACACACAGGTTCACAGAGTTGTCACCGATGTTTCATGCGATAAGCATTAAACGAAAAGCAAGCAGAAGCGAAGACCTCGAAATTAAAATGAACCTGAGGTACATAAGATATAAAATATCAAAAAATAATATCAAAAATCTATATGCAAAACTATTCAGGTAAAACAAACTCAGATACAGGGTTACGGGAGGTAATATTGGCATAGAATAAAATGTTGGCTCATCACGCAAATAAATTAATCATTTCCAACACCAAATTATCGGAAAGTTTTATGTTGGTCAACTCTAAAATGCATTTCCCCACAACTTCCATGGAGACTTCGGTTCGAAAATATCGCGAGAAAAATTGTTATACAAGTAACAGTCCGACAGCGTTGAGCACAAACCGTTTCCATTTCGATCACATCAAGCAGAAGCTTCGCACCACTGTACAACAGGATCGGGTTCAGAAGCATCTATGCAGAAGTTACTCCCCTTCTGGTTTCGCTGTCAGGCACGGGGTCATTTCATTGCTGTGAAGTGTGGATCTGTTTCCAACTAAACTATTTATGTGCTGCTTTGTTTATAAATTCATTAGGTTTATTGGCACTCGTGTGCTCTCCACCACGCAGCAATCATACACGGTTACTGTAGGGCTAATGAATTTATGCTGAACCTTGTAGTGAAAACCAAAAAAAATAAACCCTTTATCAACGAATACCGTTTCAATGCCTGCGTTCTGTGAATGTTCACTAATGGCTGAAAAAATATAATCATTATATCAGAAATGTTATTGGTATGTATTACGTTTCTGTTCGTTTCTGTTTTAAGGTTTTACATTTTTGGGACATGTAAGTGACATTTTAAGTGATTTTTTAGTGAACTTCCATATAATCTGTTTGAAAAAAAACTATTGAAAAACTGCAATTCATTCTCTCAAAAACATGTTTTGCTACTTAAACCTCTTCGCATTTTACCCCCTTATATGAATCTATTGAATTATACATTTTTGCCCTGAAAAGAGAATCAAACTTCCATGTATCAATCTTCTCAACTTAATAAAACAAAATTATATCTGAAATGCAAATTCTAATATTAGCTTCCAAACTTAGACGTACATGTTCATGATAGAATTAGAGGCTAAAGTATAGATTTGATAGTTCCGTTAGGATAGGCATGGCATGAAAAATGTTTTATAGAAGTCCATTTGAAAGCGAACGGAGGGCAATATGTGTGATGGTATAAATCGCACCTTCCTTCTGCCAAACTCCCGTATGAAGGGGAGGGAAGAATATCAGTGCTGAATTGAAGCTATATTATCTCCACTGGCATATGCAGAATTATCATCCGCCATATGCTGCTTCGGAGCTACATTTTTACCTTTCTCGTACAACTAAGTTTTGACGTAGGACTTACGTCTTTCTTTACTATACTGGGTGTCATTTAGATTTTTGGAAATCGAGAGCGTTACGCTGGAAGGGAAGATTTTGCACGTTACTAGCGCCTTCATCTTTCGGTGGATTTTTAAGATTTATATATCAAGCGACTCGGACACTCCCCACCATTTTGCCTGTTTCATTGAAACTTAAGATTATTAACGATAAGCTACTGAAAATTTCAATTCTTTCAAAGCCAGTAAAAATTTCATATATAACCAATCCCGTGCATTCCTAACACGGACATCAGAATGCGGTATGTCACGGGCCTTCGAGTCTACCGCAAGATTTTCCTTTTGTATAAAAGAAGCAGTGCTTCCCCCGAGAAATATGGATCCACTATTGCGGTTGCGTCCCTTAATAGAATTGTCGTTCTGACCGAGTTCTTGGACTGCTCAGCCGAATATACCAACATTGTTTTTTACAAGGATCTATGGAATTCTCATCCCAACTCGGAATGTTTCGGAATATCAAATGCCGGGATTAAAAAGATTTCAGGATTTCCTGCATTTCGGAAATAGCTGGAAAAGCTTTTGAAAATTACACGTCATCCAATACAATACCAATTGTAAAAATCCTTTAATTACGCATCTCAAAAAGTCTATTTTCAACCCCTTCTCCTCCCCATATGTGAAACTTTTTGTGAGCAGTACCGTAATCCGGGGGAACATTAATCACCGGGGTAAAATTGATCAGTTTCACCATTTTTAAGAAATGAATAAAATATTATTTCTTGTTATCACAATTACTTATTGTGAGTTAGGTATCTGATTCTTGACTAAATTTGCTCTTGAATGATATAAACTTCGGATGAATTTGCATTTGTTTTTCTCCAAAATTTGAACAATAAAATCAACATTAATTTTTGATCTAACTGCAAGCTGCCAAAAAACACTCAAAACAAGTACAATAACAAAAAAGTTAAGCTTTTACCTATGGTTATGTGATAAGCAATCTTATTTTCTTGATTAATCCATAGTTTATGTTTCGAAATTTTTATATGTATTGTTGAAAAACCAGATAATTCCACTAACGGTGATGATGTCTTTCTCTAAATAATCGATGCACATCGCTTCAGCGTATAAGATTCCAACTACCTTACCTACCTTAAGGCGTTTGCATACCCTTTCTCCATGGATAAATGATTGATCAAAGTTACCCCAAATTGAAAAATCCAAAAACTCGACAAAAACATTTTTAAAAACAAGTTCAAAATTGTCAAATAATCAAGAACAACAGCCTTATCCGTTCTACATGTAGCAGCAACGTTTTACAAATTTAAAAAAAAGCTCTTATTTCACTTACGGGGGAAATATTTACAAAACAATTTAAAAAATGATGTTCTGCCGGACTACGGTATCTAAGCTTTTTATATGGATTATTTCTCACAACCCTCCCTCCAACGTTAAGTGTTATTTGTGGACATTTTCAAAGAGCAAATCTCAAATAAGAATTCATTAACAATTGAAATATTTGTTCCTTTTGTCTCTTTTAACGCTCTACGGTGCAGCTAAATACTAAAAATGACCTATGAATATTGCTTGCATCACAATCTGATGATAATTCTTAACACTTCTTCTAACGAACCAGTTAAATTACAACAAGTCTAACAGTTTATCTTAGTCCTTGCCACTTTTATATTAGTCCTTGTTACACTTTCAGCGAATAAAAACTTTCTGATGCTGTAGTTATGTTTTTGCTTAAACACATTTCTGTAAACATTTGTAAATATAAAAAAAATAGTTGAAAAACAACATTAAAAAAATCATAACCCTCATAACAAAAGAAAGTAATGAAAAATAAACGACATGTAAAGGAAACGTTAATTAACAAAATATGTTTTGGCGTGTACTCTTATTTAGCCTCAAGTTGAGATAAAATAACGGTTGCTGATTGACATTAACTTCCCGATTACTATCAATGTGATTTAACAGTCGTGAATATCTCCTAATTTTTAATTTCAGTCCCGATTTTTTTAATTTTCTTGCCTACGTTGAAGAAATTGTAAAGCGGGCGCTTAATCCGAAATTTAAATGAAAAATCGCTCACATTGACCGATTGATTGTTTATCCTCGCGAACAATTCAACAAGATAAGAAAATGCTCTACCTATTCTTGTGTGATGCGCGGTCGTACAAATGCCAACTTTGTTTTATGTTTATAGATAGAAGATGATCAAAATTTTGAAATTCAATGCAAATTGTACAAAAAACCATTTCATTGATAAGATTGAGTTTTGAATTTGAAAGCATTCCAATTTCATCATAACGTTTTTCCTCGTAAAAGAAGAAAACGTACATAAATTGGCAAAAATTGGGCTGTCTATTCATGTGTGATGCGCCTGTGTCGTACAAATGCCAGATATAACCAGAGAATGCATGATTTTATGACAATCGTGCATGAATTCCATGCACAGATTGCATTAAGCTGAGGCCCATGCACACGTTAGGATCAGAGTTGCTCACGTGCCATCCCGTCAAAACGAGCCATCGACCGGCCCATCGATCGATGCAACGTAAAAGTGATGACCCAGGGAATTATCCAGCTGAGGTGGCAACGTGCGCAAAGCCACGCGAACGACAACGGATCGGACGACATCAATGCAGACTTTGGCCGGGACCGTTTTGCTGAGTTGATAGATTTAGGTAATAGAAGGTTTAGCGGTAGGAAAATTCAATCAGTTTCGAGTGAGAAGTGAATGATACTTATTGTAACTTATAATTAGTGGAATAAAATTATTTTTTTTATTGAACTCTGATCCTTCAGAGCATTTCTGGTGCAGTCGTGTAGTCAAATGGTAAAACTTAGTGTGAAGTGTTAGTGCAGAGCGAATATCGGTTATCATAATCAACGAGTTTTAAAAGAAGAGCAATTCTACGCGCAATCGAGGGCACCAGTAGTCCAGCATTCAGCTGTCGTGGAGCGGATATCCAGGATTTGAGGCTACCGGAGGATTGGAACCCGTATCTCAACTTCACTCGGACTCCCTGATGAAAATCATCTTGTAAGTACCAACTTTATTACCATTACAAAGCGATAAGTGTATCGATACGTGTATTAGTAAAAATTCAATTTGTGGAGAGTGCGAATAACGAACCCAAATAATTTTTATCCCAACGATTATTAGAAAAGTGCATTAACGGAATTTCGTTTGAGGGGAGAGCGAATATTGAACCCAAATAATTTCTGTATTAGTGTTCTATAATTATTGATCCAATTGATCATAAAGTGTATTCGAATTCTATTTGAACTGCGAGCGAATATCGAGCTCAAATAATATTCAGTACCCACAACCAAAATTAGCGCAAACGCGAAAACAAAACGATCCGTGCTATTCAACGCGAATAGAAACGTAGAAATGGCCAACGAATTAACAAAGGAAGAGCTTATTGCTCATGTCCAAAAATTAACAGAAAACCAGGAATCGCTATTTGACATCTTAGCTAGATTGCAAAATAGGGCGGAAGATCCATTTTTAGCTTACAATACACCCGATCCAATAAAAATTTTAAGCCCTTTCAGAGGCAACAAAAAAGAGACACAAGCTTGGATCGAGGACGTCGAAGATACGTTGAGTCTCTTCGATAAGCACAAACATACACCCACATACAATCAAATTATACGTGCGGTCAAAAGTAAAATTACTGGCAATGCAAAAGAAATTCTAATTGCAGCCGGAAACCCGAGCACCTGGGATGAAATTAAAGAAGTGTTACTTAACGCGTACGGGGACAGAAGGGACCTAGCCTCGCACTTCCAATCTCTTTTTTATATAAGCCAGGGGAACAAAACCATCACGGAGTACTATAATATAACTAAGGGCATTGATACGGCGATAAAATCAACCGCCGCAGTAATGGACGATTATAAATCCAGTACTAAAGCCATAAATAAATTGATCGGTCTTACGACCTTAACACGATTTATCGATGGACTAGGGGAAAAATTGTCTATGCACGTCCGAAGCTATAGGCCCGAATCTGAAATTCTTAATCGACACCGGCGCGAATAAGAATTACATTTCAGCCGATCGAGTTAATCTAGAATACTGTGATGTTGTAAAAGGAGTAAAGGTCTCGAACATTCAAGGGTCACACGAAATCACTCATGCGGTTTCATTTGATCCATTTCAGATAAATAAGAAACTAAAGTTCTATGTTCTAAAATTTCACGAGTTTTTCGACGGGCTCATTGGCTATGAGTCATTGCGAGACCTTAACGCCAACTTGAACATTGCTAAGAACACATTAAAGATAGGACGGAAGGAATATAAAATGAAACATAAGTTTATGAACGATCTTAAAATTAACGTTTCTGAACAAGAGTTCCAATATCTAACAATTAAAACTTTGAAAGACGGAGATTTCACAATCACCGACGAGAGGGATTTCGATAAATTTTCAATTTTACCGGGAATCTACAGAAGTTTAAATGGAAAGGCGACGGTAGCAATTCAAAACCATTCCAGAAAACCTCTAGAGATAAACATGAATCAAATTAACATTAGGCCAGATAAATGCGAAATTGCCGAAAAACCAAATTGTGAGTTGCCTGCAAAGAATGTCGATTGTCACCTCAGGAACGAGCATATGAACGATGAAGAGAAAGATGCTCTTAATGAAGTGATCCGTAGAAACTTGGAAATTCTCTACGACGAAAGCGAAAAACTCACGTTTACGCATAAAATAAAATATAAAATACGAACAACTGACAATTTGCCGATTCATGTAAAGTCCTATAGAAACCCACAAATTTTTGAACAAGAAATTCAAAAACAAGTGAAGAAAATGTTGAACGATGGAATGATTCAGGAATCCATCTCCCCATACACTGCCCCTGTATGGGTCGTACCCAAGAAGGCGGACGCTTTTGGGAAAAAAAAAATTCGTTTGGTTATCGATTACCGAAAACTAAACGAAACCGACATATTAGATAAACTGGGTCGAGCCTGTTATTTTTCTACAATTGATTTAGTCTCTGGTATCAGATACAACTTGATAAAGAGGACTCGGAAAAAACCGCATTTTCTGTGAATTCAGGAAAATACGAATTCACAAGAATGCCTTTTGGACTCAAAAATGCTCCGGCAACATTCCAGCGCGTAATGGATTGTATGCTCAGAGATTTAATTGGAGTTTGTTGCTTCGTCTACATGGAAGACATTATTATTTTTTCTGCTTCCCTCAAGGAACATCAACTACATCTCGAAACGATTATGAAACGGCTTAAAGAAGCAGGACTAAAGATTCAGCTTGATAAGTGTGAATTCTTTAGAAACGAGGTACAATTTTTAGGTCACACCGTTACCAAAGATGGAGTGCTACCTAATGAAGATAAAATTAAAGTTATTAGGTCATGGCCAGTACCTAAAAACGTTTAAGAAATTAGACAGTTTCTTGGAACGTTAGGTTACTACAGAAGATTTATCAAAGATTTCGCTAAACTAGTGAAACCTTTGACAAAGTTACTTCGCAAAGACGCCGAATTCGATATCACTCCTGAAACGGAGGAATGCTTCATAAAATGCAAAGAGATACTTGTAAGAGATCCCATACTCGCCTACCCGGACTATGAGAAGGAGTTCATTCTAACGACTGATGCGAGCGATTATGCCATTGGAGCGGTACTATCTCAAGGTACACTTAGGAAAGATCGGCCAGTAGCATTTGCATCAAGAACGCTAAACGTTACCGAAGAAAGATATAGCACCACGGAGAAAGAACTTTTGGCTGTAGTTTGGGCAGTGAAACACTTAAAAACTTATTTACATGGTCGCAGGTTTAAACTGGTAACAGACCATAAACCTTTGATTTACTCAATGACTAACTCTAATGATAAAATCGTTAGATGGAAGTTGCAGTTGAGTGGATTCAATTACGAATTCATCTACAAACCAGGTAAACATAACGTCGTTGCGGACGCTTTATCCAGGATAAAGATGAAAGATGAAATAAATGCAAATACAGCTGAAAACGATGAAGATTTAGAGACTATTCATTCTGCGGATACCAGCGACGATTATTTCATAAACTGCACGGAAAGACCGATTAATTTTTTCAAGACCCAATTAATTTTTAAAATTGCTCGAATTAAAACAGATTTCCACGAAGCTGTTTTTCCTAAATATAACAGATACATAATTGCCCAACCAGAATACACCGAAGCGGATGTGGTGAACGTTTTCAAAAGATGCCTAAATCCTAAGGGAATTAATTGCATCAAAGCTCCCGTATCCCTACTACAGCTTATACAAGAAACATACAGAATACATTTTTCGGCTAATAAAATTTTCAAAGTTTTTATTTCAGAGAAACTCTTGGAGGACATCAGACTGGGCACCGATCAGGACGAGCTGATCGAAAGTACCCATGAATATGGGCATCGAGGGTTAAAAGAAAATAAAAGACAGATTTTACAAAGATACTTTTTTCCCGAGCTAGAAAGAAAGCTCAAAATTTTCATAAATTCTTGCGATATTTGCAAACGAAGCAAATACGATCGCAAACCTCTAAAATTAATCCAAAAAAGTACTTTTGGCGAAACTGTCTTTGATAGAATCCACATTGATGTATTTTTCATGAAAAGTCAGAAATGGCTCACTGTAGTCGATTCGTTTTCGAAGTTTGCAAACGTTATTCCGCTTCAAACAAGAACAATTGTCGATATGAAACACGCAATCGCCGAGCACATAAGACAATTCGGTAGACCAAAGACTATAGACCAAAGACATCGAAATCCATAACGCGAGTAATTCTTGTTCTAACGGAATCGTAGAAAGATTCCACTCCACATTAATCAAACTCTATCGTACTCTCCATGCAAATTTCAAAGACTTGAGCCTTAACGAAATAATGAACGTTTTGGTTGACGTTTACAATAATACGTTTCATTCAGCCATCAATCAAAAACCACGGGAAGTAGTTTTCAATTTATCAAATTCAACCAATCAGCAGAAAACTTTCGTAAAATTCAATCGGCCGTTAAAGTTGAACTTAACAAAAGAAAAATAAATCACGAGAAAAAAATTTCAAATAATAAAAGCCCTAAACATCTAAATCAGAATGAAAAACTTTATATTAAAAATAGTCAAAGACTAAATAAAGATAGAGACCCGTATAAAATTTCAACAGTTAAAACTAATAACGAACTCACATACATAGATAGTAATAACATAAAAATACATAAAAATCGGATTAAAAAATAAAAACATATAACACCTTAAAACTCTCAACAGAACAAAACATTAAACAAATGAAATATGTTCCTTTTTCATATTAATTTTCATCCACCTGATAAATGCGACTACATATAAGGAAATATCGAATAGCAATGGCATGGTGGCCATAAAAACAAAAACAGTACGGATAAGTATAGGATACGATAGGACACTACATAAGATTAGTTTGGAATCACTAGAAGATTACATCAAATACATAGAAAAAATCACACACTCATTTAAAACCGTTGAACACTTAGAGCAAACCCTACAGGAAAAGTTAACAATAGCTAAGGAAAAACTTTTTAGTTTAATCCCAAGTAGAACAAAAAGAGCACTGATAAACGTCATCGGAACAGCAATTAAATTCATTGCGGGTAATCCCGATAACGAGGATCTTGAGATCATACACGAAGGATTAGGAATATTGAAGAATCAGGAGAATAAGTTAGTACAAAATCAAATCAATCGAATCCAAATTAACGAACTTTATAAAAACAAAATCAATAACACAACAGATTCCTTAAGGAAAATTAGTTCTACAATCTCTAGAGAATTCAACACAGTACAAAACCTTAGATCAGACTTGGAGTTTATTAATCTCATTTGGAATACAGATAGAATAATTCATATATTAGAATCTATAGAAGAACAAGTCGAGTTCTCCAGATTAGGTCTCATAAATAAGAATATCCTCTCGTTAGACGACAAGCAGGCAATCGCATGGAAACTTAGGAAGCAAAACATCCGCCTTAACTATCTTGACGAAATATTTCAGTATTGCTCAGCAACTACCGGCATCAACGGCGGACAAGCGATGGTACTTGTGAAGACCCCAGTACTAGACGACAAGGACTTCGACCTCCTGGAGCTCCACACGTTGAAGGTCAACAATTCTAGGATAAAAACCGACATAAACCTGGTGGCAAAGCACGGCAATCTGATCTACGTCCAAACGACAAAATGCGACATTTGTGAAGGTACCAAGCTGATCGAGGACGAATGCATCTATAATATCTTAACGCATCAAACACCAAAATGCACACTCGTAAGTACAATACAAGGATTCCAAGCCAAAGAGATCACGGACGGCGTATTCCAAATTGACACTACGGAAAACATCGAGGTAAACGACTCATGCGGGGATTCAAGAATCATTACCGAACCAACAATAATAGAAATCGGCAATTCACAATCAGAGCACGTAACTTCACATTCTCTGGTAAAATAGATGTCATAAAACAAGACAACTACTTGATCCCAATTTACAGTAAACCTCTTCAGAAGTCAAACTACACGTACAACGAGGAGCAAAACTTCATGCTGCGGATTCAAAACCTGGAAGAATTAAGCATGATCCAGCTTTCCTTTAACAGCACACATAAAAGGGTAACTTTTGGAGGGCTAGCCCTCCTGATTTTAACATTTTTCTGTTTCGTCACTGCTTTTCTTTACAAGAAAACTCACAAGAAGGAAGCCAAAAAGAACCACGTCGAGGCACTGATGCTTAGAATAAAGAAGCTACCGATGGTTCGAACACTCAAACAACAAAAAAGGACCCCGGACTGAAGCGGCTGAAACTCATCCCAGAACCAAGGTTCGAGCTCCTTAAACATCAAACGAGGACGCTTGATACTTGGCGTTAGGATCAGAGTTGCTCACGTGCCATCCCATCAGAACGAGCCATCGACCGGCCCATCGATCGATGCAACGTAAAAGTGATGACCCAGGGAATTATCCAGCTGAGGTGGCAACGTGCGCAAAGCCACGCGAACGACAACGGATCGGACGACATCGATGCAGACTTTGACCGGGACCGTTTTGCTGAGTTGATAGATTTAGTTAATAAAAGGTTTAGCGGTAGGAAAATTCAATCAGTTTCGAGTGAGAAGTGAATGATACTTATTGTAACTTATAATTAGTGGAATAAAATTATTTTTTTATTGAACTCTGATCCTTCAGAGCATTTCTCACATATTGCATTAAGTCAATATAGCAAGCATTACTGTCGTAATCTGGAAAAGTGACGTAACAGCCATTTTACAACATGCATGTTTTCCATTTTTCTGTTAAAGAGCTCGATGAGTAGTACTCGTTAACACCATTTTTGGAAAATGGCGTATACGTCACTTTTTCAGAGAAGTGAACCTATGCCGTCCACCAAGCCTAGCGCTATTCGACTGACGCGCTAGCCATCTAGGCTATACACGATGCATATATTCGTTGCTGGATGAGCTAACGAGAGTCGTTTAGATGTGTTGATCGAAACCAAATAAACCGATTTAATGCAATGAGTTGACGTAACAAATATAACATTCTGTGAGTGGTTTGCGTGCGAGATTTGATACTTACTTGATACTTGATGGGCTACAGCTCTTCGATGAACCTACGCCGAATGGAGTATCCTTCTCCACTGGACTCGATCCTGGGCCAATCGCTTCCAGTCGCCCTGAACATTGAGCGCCCTCAGGTCCTCTTCAACTGCAAAAAGCCATCGTGTACGCGGCCTTCCACGAAGCCTGCGGCCTCTTCCGGGTTCTCTACTAAATATTATATTCGCTAGTCGTTCTTCCGGCATACGAACAACGTGACCAGCCCACCGTAGTCTGCCGTGTTGTATAAGCTTAATAATATCCAGCCCTTTATACACCTGGTACAATTCGTGATTCATGCAACGCCGCCAGATACCGTTCTCCTGTTTACCGCCGAGTATTGTCCGAAGCACCTTACGCTCAAACACTCCGAGAGCTCTCCGATCAGCCTCCTTTAACGTCCATGTCTCATGGCCGTATAAAGCCACAGGAAAAATCAGAGTAGTATACAGCGCGAGTTTTGTTTTCGTTTGCAGACTACGGGACTTAAGCTGGTTACGAAGTCCGTAATAAGCCCTATTTGCAGCTGCAATACGCCTTTTCTCCTCGCGGGTAACATCATTATCGCACGTCACTAATGTTCCAAGATACACAAATTCTTCTACCACTTCAAATTTTTTATCATCCAGCACTATTTTGCTACCACCACCACTAATGAACCCACGTTGATTGCCAGCGACCATGTACTTCGTTTTGCTGATATTGATAGTGAGTCCAATCCTCGCTGTCTCCCTCTTATAGATACAAGCGAGATTTGATACAAACTGATTAATGCAAAGAATGTCACAACTTTTGTTCTGCGTGTAGAATAGATAGATAGATAGATAGATAGATAGATAGATAGATAGATAGATAGATAGATAGATAGATAGATATAAGAAGAAAATAGAAGAAGAAGAAGAAGAAGAAGAAGAAGAAGAAGAAGAAGAAGAAGAAGAAGAAGAAGAATAGATAGATAGAAGAAGAAGAAGAAGATGATGATAAGATTTATCAAAATTTAAAAATTGCATGCAAATTGTATGAAAATCTATTTCATCGAAAACGTCCAACGTTCTGATATGTTCTCCCATTCCTGGTTTACTTGGGTAGTGTATCTGTTCTTTTATTTCATAACATGTACCCATATTAATAACAATCGAAAACAAAATATTGGGGCGGAAATACATCTGTTTCCCATTATTGTACAATAAACAACGGCAGAGATTAAGTCGAAATCGTTTCTTGTACAAATATCATTAATTTTGAAGCATGTTATTGAAAGGAACAAATATCCTAGGACATCTGGATTTTCTGGGCGGGATTCTCCTCCTAATCCCTTACAATATCTTGGTCTTCGCATTCCACATGATTTTCTCAATTAAAAATTATATCTCATTGAAGTGCTGATAGAAGGTAGGTGCGGCATGTCACCCTGATTTTTTGCGGCATCTATACCGATTGTAAGGGATAGACGCAACATGACAATAATTTTTACTCAAAACATAAACTGCTTACAAACATAACCTACAAGCTTTCTAGAGTATCCAAATATTGAAATAAACATGTGGATTCGTAAGAATTTTCCCAAAACCGTACGAAAAATCTTTATTAAAAGTAGTGTTAGAAATTTTACTTTTTGGACTTATAAAAATGAGCAGTTACTACTTACGTTATTGTTTTCGCTAAAAAGACACTCTCACGAACATTTGTGCCAATAAATCAAGTTCGTTCTATCAGATCTCTGAAGTGCGGCATCTATACCGACGCGGCATCTCAACTGGATTTACTCTAATAGAATTATTACCAAATTTTCGTCAATGCAAAAAACAGTGTATGCACTAGGAGCATTTTTTTCTACACCTCAGTACTGGAACTTCAATAGAATAATAATCTCAGTTGCGTAGCTATTTCAATTCATAAACACACTTACTTGCATACTAGCCTATAACTGAAGACCGGAGCTGTTTTTAGTGTCCATAAGTATTGATTTCAAATTGAAAATAACACCCATTTGGAGGGTATATCTTAATGGAAGAATTGGCTCGTTTACGGAATCTTCTCCAATTGCACGGATCTCCCGCGCCAGCCCAAGTGCTATTTTCAGAAGCTATATATTTATTACCGTGGTTCTCAATTACTCGATGGGGAGGCAGTACACAGCACCCGGATCGAAGATAACATCGTGCGTTGTTGGCCGAGAATTGGCAGAGTGCCGCTACTGATGAAATGGAAGGAAAGCAAAGGATCATCTTACTTGGTACCCTAGCCTTTTTCCGTGCCCCTTAATAGCATCGATACGATGACACGCATCGTGCCGCCGTTGATCGAAAGAGAATGGATAATGGTTATGCGCTACTTTCGATACAAACCACTTTAAAATGCTTGACCAAGGCAGTTGAACGCAATAATGACTACGTCGATATCACAGAACCAGCGCAGCACCGGTACGGGCAGAGTAGTGTTGGACGGTAAACTAATTCCTGTTGTTATGGGTACCATTGATGAACTGGTAATAAATCTTTAGCATAATGTAATGAATTTACTTAATTGACATTGGTGACGAAATAAGTTAACAACTGGGAATGAGCTTGTTAGCTGATTTATTATTTGTTTAGGAATGACATGAAATTAGGCCCCGAAGAACTTTATCGATTAAATAGCAATAAAAAAACTGAACAATGTTGAGAACATTTCTAAAGAGATTGTTGATTCGTTTGTAATAACAAGTAGTTAATCCGTTCTGAAATCCAATAATACTGAATTTTATCATGTAGCGTGAATGGTTTTTAAGAGTTTTCAGCTAGCTCTAGAAAACAGTACCTAAACAAATGGTTGACTGTCGAAAAAACGTATGAAACATTAGTAATCAATTATATCACAGTGTTTACATGAAAATTATAAAAAAAATGTCATAATTTACACGATTCCAGCTTTGCTACTTCGCAGCATGCGTTTAATAATAAAAGTGACCGTTGAGTGGCTTCCGTTTTGAATAGGGTGCCCTTGAAAACGCAATCGCATCCAGTTTTGGATTCGTGATTGTGAGTTTTTTAGCACTGTAGAAAGGTTGATAATGACGCGTGATGCAATTTAATGAACGTTTTCACATTGCCGGCATAATCTTAAATATTGTGGCCGGCTGCTTTTAAACTCGCAGTACCAAAGTTTAGTACAGCGTAGCCCTCTACAAAAAGTGATAATTTTCAGAATTCCCTTAAACATGAAATGGCGATTAGAAACCGCAAAGCAATTGCTTTTTGGTAAGACAGAATTGTAGGGGATTTGAGTATAATCCCATTTGTAAATCGTTCCCTTTTCGCCCCTTCAGGCTAGAACGGTCAGCTATGCATTATAAATCAATTAAAGTTTTTCTCATTTCCACATGTCAACAAGCGTTATAATCCCAACATATTTCCAACTAATTCAAGCTGTCTAAAACGACATTCCTTTATTGTTGAATTAATTCACTGTCGCAACCTCCCACGATGTGTGGTTCTCGATCAACGGCAAACGATGTGCAAGCGGTGATACACATTTGACCGATAGGCTATCTAAAATGTATCTGCCAGATACAAGTCAATCATCAGATGCGAAGATGTGTGTCCAATTGTGTATAAAACGGTGTCATCCCACGCGACCGCACATTGCATCTTCAGACTAGGGCGGCGATGAGGCGTGTTCCAAATCAGACAGATTTTCCCCCCGTTGGTTAACCTATATCCGTTCTTATGTTTCTGTGGCATATTATTTATTTATTTGAATAATTTAATCCGATAAAGGCCCCTCCTATCCGGCTTTGGCCAGATCGGCATCAGTCTCACCGGCTGCAATCATTTGCCTGAATGATTTATTACATTTGATGTTTTCTTTCTCCGGCTGACAGCCATCGACCGGGATTTGTGTCTTCTCTAGTATCTTCATCTCAGTTTGCCCTCTGGAGATCTTCCACCGGTGTTTACTCTTCTTTGGTGCCCCTGTGATGCATTTATTTCTCATAAATTAATCAAATTACTCCTTCGACAAACACGCCTCGAAGGACCGAGACCTCTATCATATCAAAAAGTGGAGAAACCCATTACTCATTGTTGTTTATTTACAGAAAAAAAACTTGTAAACAAGACAGAAGGCTCGGTGCACTATGTTATTCTTAGCCAATGTAGCTTGGAATGAATTGGTTCAATCGGTATTGGGATTTTCGGACTAATGTTTTTAAATAATCTAAACGATTCATTATGCAACGTACACACTAGTCAAGCAGTTTGACGAACATTGACTCCGCCCCCACGAAAACCCTTCGGTTGCTGCTTTGTTTGAACGTGTGTGAATTTGTTCGAACAACCATTTGACAGTTGGCGGCTCGGTTGGAAAAAATTAAAACGGTTTGATTTTGGTTTGAGTTGTCGGGGGTGGAGTCAAGATTTGCCGAACGTGTTTGAGCATTTGTAGTGAAGTTGCACAAACCCCCATATATTTTTTGATGGTTGGTGCTCAAGTTTCCGCTTCGGTCGTTCGTGTGTGATATTGTTGGTCGAATTAATTGATTGTTCGTGCCGCTGTTGGTAACACTTGATGGATGTTTGAGTAAACAAGAGGTGGAGTCAATGTTGGTCAAACTGCTTGACCGTGTGTACGTTCCATTAGGGGTATTCACTAAACGGCGTAGGTTGCTGCGTATCTGATTATAGAAATGTTTCACGCACAATCATAAGGGACATATTTCAAATCGCCTATGAAACATTTCTATAAACAGATACGCAGCAACCTACGCCGTTTAGTGAATACCCCTATTGATTTTTATTACTGTATCCTAAACATGTGTAAGTAGCAAAAAAAAAACTATATTTGTGAATTTTGAATTGATATACACAAAAATTACAGTGTTCAATCCATATTGAATCGTTGTTTGATTATGTGTTGGAATATAGTAAACTGTATACAAAATTGCATAGCATGATTGTATGAATTGGAAAAATGGCAATATGGAATGTGTCTGGATGATCTGGGTGGTCTGCCTAGGAATTAACTCGGCTTTTAAATACCTACAAATGTGTTTCGGATTTTTTGTTGTTGAGCGAGCATTATCCAACAAATAGTATGAAAGTAATTTGCCGAAGCCAAGCTTTTCTCTGTACGAAAAACTAACTCAACAACCGTAACCCCCCAAAACAAATAAACTAGTATTTCCTTGCTTTAGAAAAACTAATGAGAGACTACCACATGACGATAAGTTTCAAATTAAAACACACATTTACCGTGAAATGGTGTTATTTTGAATTATCACTTACCCTTGAAAATCATGGCATGTCGCATGATCACATGTCCGAAGATATGAGTTAGATGAAAATAAAATGCAGCCATATAGCATACAATTTTGTTGCTGTAGTGCTGCAATCCTTGCAGAATAGCGCTCAAGTTGGCTGAATTGATAAATTTTACCAACTCAGATTAGAAATATTTGAAATATATTTGACGACCACGATTGTGATGAATGATTTGTAAATCAGCTTTATCGGTCAGTCCTACTCAAGATATGAGGGAGTATAGATCATCAAAAGCTATTATTTTTCGTCGATGCACAAATCATTTGAGATTAGAAAGTCCATCAACAAAGTAGTATTTATGATCTTATGTTATGTTTTCGATTATTCTGACAAGGCGTATTGAGGCGACTTTTAGAGCTCTTAAAATTGCAACTTTTGATGTGTAAATATGGTCAATATCTTAGGGTCTGTTCACAAATTACGTAACGCTTTTGGGGGAGGAGGGGGAAGGTCCAACTTGCGTTATACTTTGTTACACTAAAAGGTGGGGGAGGGGGTGGGTACTACCAAATGTTACGCATAACGCGAATAAAAATTTATTTGATTGTTTTTTTTAAATCACTGATTGGAGTATGACTGAAATTTGTATTTTTTTAAATTCTGAAAGACAGCCAGTTTTGTTCGAAAAATGGTTGCTAAATTTCGAGGCATTTTTGTCTCACGTATTTTATGATTAGATCTAACAAACCAAGCTAAAGTTAATAGAGGCAAGAGGGTTTTCATTGTAAGCAATTGCATTTTAGCTCAGCCAGTTCAATTTAAAAATTATTTATATCGTTATCGTATATTAGTCATTATCGAAATCAAGCACATAGCGGGACTGATATGCGTTAAAATACCAAGCAAATATTGTATTTCTCGACAGTACAGTTCCGCTAAACTATTTAAATGGCCATGGTCGCAAATTCTATTTTCGTTTCTACCAGCTGCATTCTTGATATTGGTTTTTCATCATGTGCCGTCCCTATTCTAACAGTGTTAAAAACATACCAAAACCCACATGCTTCAGATGCTCCAGAGAAGAAAAAAATCTGACTTTAAAATTTTCACAGTTACGGTGGTTACGCATTATATGGGGGAGGGAGGGGGTACCAAAAATGTTACTTTTTGTTACTAGGGGGAGGGAGGGGGTAAAAAACTCGGATTTTTGCGTTACGTAATTTGTAAACAGACCCTTATGCTACGCAAAAGTTGTAAGCGTTGATATTTTATTGTCAATATTAATGTTTTAAGTACATTATGAATGAAGTTCAAACATGAAAGCGCCCGAGCCAACTGTGCAGCGTTGTTGAAAATACCTACGAGAATCAAAACATAATTTGATTTCATAATTAACCCATAGCCCGAGCAAAGTCTGAAAACATTATGAGAGCATCTAGAAAACATATTTTGATTTCGACATCAAAATGAAATCATAATTTGTTTTCAAATATGAATCATCATGATCATCATGATAGGCTGAATGGTTCCTAGAACTCCCGAGTTGTCCGCATAATGAAGCCGAGATTTCTGTTGGCTTTAGCAATTATGACAGAATAGTGATCATAAAAGGACAAACCCTTTTATGGGGCCGTCCAGAAACCACGTGGTCATATATGGGGGAAGGGGGGAGGGGGTTGGTAAATGACCACGATAAGCCACATGGGGGAGGGGGGGTGTTGCTCTCGAACCACGTGGTTTTTTTACATGAAAAACTTTTGGTGAATAACAATAGCGGTGTAAAAAATACAAATCATTAAAATTTAATGATTTAATCATTAAACGCAAAGCGCATCTTAGGGCCGATGCCCACGTAGCGTCTTTTCAACTCAGCGTTGAAAAGACGTAGGTGTGCATCGAGAAAAACCGGTAACGCAGCGTCGGTCGTAACGCCGATGCATATCTGCGTTATTTGACCATCTTAGCCTTAGATCTTTTTCCATAAAAAATTTGGAAAGGAAAAATGGAAAAATATTTTTTTTATAATCCGCCGCAGATGGTTTTTGGTATCACGCCGCCGACACTTTGCATCAGCGTACTGCAGCTACAATTTTGAAAAATGTTCATGTTTTTACAATAATCCAAGAAAAAAACTTCAAAAGAATTTCTTGTGGATATTCAGGAAAAATCCAGTAAAGAAATTTCCTGTAAAAACTTTGACATTACTTCATACAATCCTGATAAAGTGCTGGCATTCAAAATGATTTTTGAATCATTCTCTCTAAAAAAAATTTTGCTTGGAAATTTTGCTACAAATTGTTAATGAAAAAAAAAACAAAACATCTCCAGTGTAAATTCCGAATAAAAAATTCTTAAAACTCCGAAAAAAAATCCATGTGAATTCTGTCTGAAAATTCAAAACAGTCCCGTGGGTAATACATATAATTTTCGGTGGAAATTTTTTTTCATATTTTCATATTTTTTTTTACATTCTAATGAATTTCTTCGACAAGTTCTTTCGAATCTTCACCAGAAATTCTTCTTCATTTCCAAAAAAAAAAGTTTTTCGAACATTTTAAGGAGTGCACTTCAAAATATTCAGTCTCCAGTTAGCTTTACGAGTAAAGGCGTAGGGTTGCCAATCCGGAGATGACGGATTCGATTCTCGTTCCTGTCTAGGATGCGTTCGTGTGGGAAACATTCTCGACACCCTAGGTATAGTGTATCCATCGTACTTGCTAAACAAGATATATAATCGTGCAATGGCTGGCATATTAAAGCATTGAATTTATAACTGAGGAAATGTTAATAGAATATACTTTGAAGTTGAAAAGCAGACCAACTTCCAGTTGGATTTTGGAGCCATAGAAGAAGAAGAAGAAGACTTCTAAATTTTTCAAGAAATTTTTTTCTGAATTTCCGAAAGATATTAAACAACCAATGCCACATGCAACACTTTGATATTTTCGTTGATTTTTTGTTTTTGATTTTTCTTCAAATTTGGAATTTTGAAATGAAATTTTTTCGGAATACTTTTTTACGCTCTTTGTGAATTCTTTCACATTTTTTTAAATTTTCCAAGTATTTTTTAATTCGAGGCATTATCTAGAATTTCCACCCGAGCAGGAGCGACGACCTCGATAACAGAAATTGGTATGAACTAGCTTTACATAAGAGGTAAAATACCAAAAACTTATATGCAGAATACTTGAGGCACACCATGCTTAGGTATTTTAATACCAAACGAATAATAATTGGTTATGCATTTGGTATTGAAATTCAATTTAATAACTGAGTATGTTATGGCTAAAGTATTGTGCATATTAGTTTCTGGTATTACTTTTTTGGTATTTTACCTCTTATGCAGGGCTAGTTCATAACATCATCAATAACAGAATTAGGTATTATCGAGCCAATACGCCTGCGCGGGCATGGAAGAGTCTATGGATTATCTTCAAAAACTTCTTTGGATTTTCAAAGAATAAATCTTTAGAATTCTCAAGGTTAATGTTTTTTTTTAATTTGCACCATAAATTCTTCCTAAATTTCATCGGGAATTCATTCTTTTTCGGGAAGTCATTTTGATTTCTTTGTAGGTTCAGCTAAACATTGCTTCAAATCTTTAACATGCAAAGATGCACAGGAAATGATTAAGAAATTTTAAGGAGTTTTCACATCAGAAAATCTTTAAAATTTTGATTGATTTTTTTAAGGAATTCCTACTGGAAATGCTTCAAAAGTACAACTCTTACTACAAAAGTACATTTTTTTTAGTTATTTCCACTTGTAAAAACATCGGAATGTCCTCGGGAAATTCATTATTGGTGTTTCAGATGAACTTTTTTCTACTGGAAAATCTTAGGAATTTCCATCGGAAATATTTTGGCATATTCCGAATAATTTCTTTTAGAATTTAAATAAACTGCTGAAAATGTCTAAGAATTTCTTTTGGAAAACGAAAAAAAATCCATTGGAAATTTAGAAGAATTTCCTTTGAAGATTCATTAAAGTTGCCCAGGATTTTGAAAAAAATCTTTAGAGATTCTGTAAAAAAAAGTACGCCAGATTTTGTTTCTAATTTATACTGGAAACTCTTCGGAATTTTATGTTTATTGGAATTTTCATCGTAAATATGCATTTCGGATCCTTCTACGGATTCTTATAGTTTTTCAAAATTTCGACCGAAAATTTTTTGGAACTCTTCCACAGAATTTAGGAAAAGAATGTCATTGAGATTCTAAAGATTTTTCCGTGGAGACTCCGAAAAATTTCTTGTCAATATTCCGAAGGGTTTCCCTTGCAACTCCAGAATAATTATTCTTGAAAATTAAGAAGATCTTGGAATTTAAAATTATTCGAAGCAATAAATGTAGGCAATAATTAAGCCTTAAGAAGGCTAGTTTTTATGATATTTAATAATTAGGATAAGTATTCGAAAAATTTAATAATGCACCTAAATGTTCTAAATGCACAAAATTCTAGTAGTGCGTATGAAAAAGGTTATGACATAGAGAAACTTACATTTAAAAAATCAACATGAAATTCAAAATAAAATGCTTTTTAAATTCATAAAAGGGTCTTAGAATTAATGAGATTCTTACGATATGATAAAAGTGGCAGTGTTCCAGAAAAAAACACTCCAAATCCTAAAACAATCTAGGTTAAAAAATAGTGTTATAATAACGATTGAAATTGAATTCCAAAGCAAATCTCAACCCTTTCAGGACAGATGGGTCATATATGCCCAGCGTTTTAGATTGTCTATAAAATCACAAAAGAGAGCTAGGCCACCATTTTCTCCAGTAAAATTGTTCATCTAGATATTGGCTTTACAGAAAAAATATGGGAGCTCAAATTTGACTGACCCTGAAAACTCAGATATCCGAAACCTTTAGATTTAGAAGATTTAGATTCTAAGAGCATGCAAATGAAGATGAAATGTTTGAATCATTCTGAACACTCAGATAAGATGGGCCATCCTGAACGTTAAGCCAGTGATTAATATTCAGGAATACGAGATGCTCAAGGTACTCTAAAATGCTCTCAAATTCAGCCAACGATATCTACCAGATTAATCAAGGCATTTGCAATGCCCTCATCATCAAGAGACAAGTTACCCAAAATTGTCTTGAGTCAACATCAAATAGCACAATGACTATGAGGTTTGTTTGCAAACTTTTTATGTAGGGCCTTAGAAGCACGGACTTTAATGATTAAGTAGTTCAAACATTACGACTTCCAGGACGTTTTGTATAACCAAAAAAGTCTGTAGTAGATTGTATAAATAATAATTGAAGTCATATCAACCCAATGGACCTACTGGGATATTATATCATACATCATTCATAAGTTGGTTAATTGGATAAATCAAATGGTCCAAACTCCAAAATAATAATTGGTCTATAATACATTCATTCTTCTATGAGTCGCTTATGGAAGGACCATTGACTGAAGCATATTCGAGATGTGGAATAGAAGTTCCTTGGAAAATTATTCGAAAGAACCATCTGAGCGACCGAGAAAATATTTTTAGTAAGACATAATCGGCTTCCACGAGTCGATATCAAAATAAAATATCAATGAATAATTAGAAATTTTGAGAGATGAGCCAGATCTGGATTGAAAATCTCTTTAATAGAGAAAAAAATAGAAATTTTCCATAATAAAATAAGATATTGCCAATAAAGAAATCAGGGTATGGGTATTAAATAAATATAGAACTATTACAAATAATGCAAAATTTTCATAAACAGTTGAAAATTTTCCACAAAAAAATAATAATTTAGCACTTGTAAAAGCACAAATTGCAATTATGAAATAAGAATTTTCCATAAAGAAATCAAAATGTTCCACGAAAAAATTACAAAATTTTCATTTTATTTTGTGGAAAATTTTGTAATTATTTATTCCTAATATTGATTTATTTATGGAATGTTTGTGTTTTTTTCGTGGAAAATTTTGATTTCTTTATGAAAAATTCTTTTTTTATATTTGCAATTTTTGGTTTCAAAAGTGTTAATTTATTTTTGTTTTGTGAAAAATTCTTAATTGTTTATGGAAATTTTGCATTATTTGTATAAAATTTAATATTTTTTTATTGCTCATACCATAATTTCTTTATTGGAAATTTCCTAATTGTTATGGAAATTTTTTAAAATTTTTTAGGCTCAGTTTTTATTTCAGTCGATATCGTGTCTTAGAACATCGACTCATGGAAGGTCTATTGTAGCTTATGAAAGTAATAAATGAAATCGCATCGGCTCGATAGACCTGCTTGGATGCTTAGCGATACACGGATACATCGTTCAGGACTTGGTTGATTGGGTCGTTCCAAGACTCCGTAATATCATGTCTTATGATTACATAGATATTTGTGAATATATTCTCAGCTTAGTACATTTTGTTTCTTGACATAATTTTTGATACTCTCGAGGATAGCTGTGAAATACAGCAGTTTGGCTTATGACATCCGAAAAAATACGACTTTTCAGTTCTTTCTATACTAGTTTTGGCAAGATCGAGTGGAAAACCCTAAATATGTACGTTAAATCCTTTTTATATCGTCATGAAAGGGTTAAATACCAAAATATAACAATAAATTCTAGAATAAAAAAAGGAACCCAAAGATATTAAAGACTGTAGATTTAAAATAAAAACTTGGAGGATATTGTGTTACGGTTTTGATTAGAATCATAGAATCTTGGCATAATGAAGAGGGTTTTGAGATTCTGAATAAAACTTGTATGCCCTGAGAAAAACCTGAAAACAATACTGGAATTTCTACAGGAATGCTACTCAAAAGAAACAAAAGTAAGTGGTTTTATTTGCATCTCTAAGATTACATATTAACTTTGTGATTCTGTGGTCTAGGTTAATATCTAAAAAAAATTCCAGTACCTCCACAGCTACGGAAGGTCCCAAATACTCTTAGGAATCTATAGCGTAATTCTGTGATGAACTTAATAATTATTCAAAAAAATCACTAATAAGAAATTTAAAATAAAATAAAAAATATAGGGATATTTTGGAAAATTTCTAAACCATTACAAATTTTTCTCGAATTTTTTATTACATATTCGCGAGACCACATTTTTTTGAATCCTCCTGATGCATCGAAGGTGTGCGAGTTCTAGATATTATAATACCGGATACACATTATAACATGATAATATCATCAAAATTTTCGAATTCATGAAAACTTATAATTTCCATGCTGGGTTTAGTTTGATTTGAATTGATTGGATTAACCATATGTTTTAGTTACATAAGCTTTTTTTTTTAATTTTTGTGCTTGAAAAAACCACGTGGTTATAGGGGGGGGGGGTCTGCCAAATGACCATGATATGCCACATGGGGGGAGGGGGGGGGTGACAATCTTTAAAAATATGACCACGTGGTTTCTGGATGGCTCCTATCCAGCAGTACTCCTAAGTCTTTCACATTAGATCCCGTATATTTTGTAATTCAAAATTATTATTTCTATCATGCGCTGCAGCTCCAAACAATCTTCAATACTAGTAACAGCAATATAAGTCTTGAAATCGTCGGCATAAACAATACGAAATCCAGTTGGTAGCAGACGGCAAACATCGTTCATGAATAAAGAAAACAGTAATGGCCCAAGGTTACTGCCCTGTGCCCACAGCTGTGGTACTCCTGAATGGTTTGTAAAAAAGATTGCACTGCACCAATTTTAGCAGATAGCCACCGATTTGTTAAATAAGATTGAAGCCAGCGTGTGAAGGATATATTATCATTGTCTTTTTTGGATTTGATAAATCGCACAACCCGTATTGATGCCGAGGAAGCCAATTTATTATGTCCTCTTAATTTTGTAAGATCTGGTTCAATATGACTCGAGAAGACTTTAAGTCTAGGTCGCAACGGTTTTTGGATAGCAATGTCATACTTATCACCCATCGTGATCTTGGCTGATTCGAACAATTCTCGCTTAACTTTTCAAAAGGACCTAAGTAACATTTTTTTCATGAATTAATTTGAATAGCGCATTCAACAGAACAACATGAAAGCTTTTGATTGCAGTACTCAAATTAATTCATGAATTATTTCATGAAAAAAAAAAATTAATTCATTTTTTTTTTGTCTTTATTTAGGAGACTTTCAGCCCAAGGCTGGCTCATCTCCGAAAATTAATTCATGAAAAAAATGTTGCTTAGGTCCTTTTGAAAAGTTAAGCGAGAATTTCAAAGCAGAAGCTGGCGATTCGCATCGAATGGCAACATTGCCATTGACGTTGTAGTACACATCCTTAACAGCATGAGCACCTGGGTCAAGATTACGTCTGATCTCCAATTTACCAATTTAGTGGCTTTTGCATCCTGAGATTGCTTAGGCTTAATCACTACAGTTTCTTCCAATTTACGAACGGAACCAATCAAAGTTCCCACAACAGAAGCAGCAGAGCTGACAGATGGAATCGACACAGTTGAAGTGCAGACTCTGCTGACTTGATTGTAATTGATCTGCCATTGACCTTCATCTGGGGTAGAATCATTAACATCATAGACAGTGTTTTCACCTTTTTTGCAGAATTTTCGCTATCAGAATTTTCAACGACCTTGTGCTTGAAATTAAAAGTTGGTAGTGTTGCAGGTGATTGCAATACTGCGGCATATGATGAACAGTTGGCGGATTCAGAATTTGTTAGGGCAGAATTAGCTAAATCATGACGATCACGCATCACTTGGTCAAGACACTTACAAACAGCTGTTTCGCAAGCATTTGAAATCAGGTCACCAATAGAGCACTCGACTGAATTACTCTTCTCAACAGCAAATTCTTGATTCATGCGCAGCTCGGTAACAGCTTCAGAAAAAGAATCACATTTCTTCAGAACATCGTTGAGAGAGAGTTGACGTTTACGGCAGTTAAAACAAATGTATTGCAGTGCTTGATTCTCCCTCAGTGCATTTGCCCCAGACAAATTTATTTCGGCACATTTCGTGTGAAGAATTTGGTCACAGCCAAAAAAACAATAAACCCGATCGCTTTCTGTTGTTATATTCTGAACGCATGCACTACACAGCACAGAAGACATGGTGATACGAAGTTTGCTTTGGACCTGTCTCCGTCATCGCCACATGGGCGAATTACAATACACAAGGGAGGAAGCTTGGTACTCGCCGTCGAATGCGACCGAATTTCGTACGCAGAGTTCAAAAGGGTGATCCTTTTGTAATTAGCACATTCTAGTCTGCGCCCATTCTTATAGATTTAGCATATAAGGCCATCCAGGGGCCCTCCTTAGCCGTGCGGTAAGACGCGCGGCTACAAAGCAAGACCATGCTGAGGGTGGCTGGGTTCGATTCCCGGTGCCGGTCTAGACAATTTTCGGATTGGAAATTGTCTCGACCTCCCTGGGCATAAAAGTATCATCGTGCTAGCCTCATGATATACGCATGCAAAAATGGTAACTTGGCTTAGAAACCTCGCAGTTAATAACTGTGGAAGTGATTAATGAACACAAAGCTGCGAGGCGGCTCTGTCCCAGTGTGGGGATGTAATGCCAATAAGAAGAAGAAGAAGAAGATATAAGGCCATCCAAGCAGCCGGCAGGCAGTTCTTCATCCCTTCATGTTTTCTGGATAATGTGGTGGATTGATTGATGCAGCTGCTCACGTCCTTCCCAGCAGCTTTACTGTTTTTCAGCTTGTTTAAAGCCTTTTCTATCCGCGTTGGTGGTTCCACAGCTTGGCCGTCGCCGACTATGTCCATGCTGCTCCTTAATACACCTTCATTTCCACCGTTCAACAAATCTTCGAAGTGCTCCTTCCACCTGGCTGCCACCATAGTCTTGTCTGTCAGCAAATTCGCCTCTCAGTCATTGCACATGGCGGGCACTGGCGCAGTCTCATGTAGCACGCCATTGACTGTTGCGTAAAACCTCCGCATATCGTTTCTATTCATGTTCTCCTGCGCTTCAGCTATCACACTCTCTTCGTGTTGCCTTTTTTCTGCGGTGGATTCGTTTCTCTTCTGCCCTTGCTACACTGTACCGCTCTCTGTTGGAACGGGTACGAGCCACTAGCATTCGACTCCTAGCAACATTTTTCTCGTCCTTCACAGCTTCGTGGATATTTTCCCACAATCTGTTGACGTCACCAGATCCGGCGGCATCTCTTATCCGCTCGTCCAGCTTGGCACTGTTCAGCAACTCCCTCAACTGACAAGCGTTGGATTTTGAAACACATCGCTCTGTTGTTCGTGTTATTAATTTGGGTACATGTTATGAATTCAAGAAGCAGTAAGCCTATTAAAAACCCAAATTTATCCCCCAGTGGTGATTATGCCTTTCTCGATTCAATGTGTTGAATTCGAATTAGTATGGTAAATGCAACGTAAATTGCCTACATTTAGGCGGTTAATAGCTTTGATGCGATTATATCATGTTGCTTAAAAATAACTCAACTATGAGAGTAATGGATTGCGTCACGGCTGAATTGATTAATGATTTAAAATGTGCATGTACACAGCGTATTTGATAAAAGAAAAATAGAAATATTATTCAAACCGCATGAGATATTAGCAAACAAAAACAATAGTGTCCAACTAGGAAAGTTTCTCCGTCGAATGAAACTAGTTGCACTCGAATCGGTCAAGTCCTTCTATATGAAACGTGTTTAACAATAAAAAATTCCCGGGGCTACACACACACACACACACACACAGTCAGACATGTGCTCAGTTTTCGAGCTGAGTCGATTGGTATATAACACTATGGGTCTCCGAGCCTTCTATCAAAATTTGGCTTTTGGAGTGAAATTATAGCCTTCTGGTACAACTTTGTTGTACGAGAAAGGCAAAAATATGACACATTAGGCGAATATTATTTGAAATATGTTTTCGAACCAAATTATTTAAATTAGAATATGTGAAAGTATAGAACAAAGATAATATATTTGTGCATTATTCGAAGTATATATTTGTTAGGTTCAATAAAAGTTAGTTGCCTATTCTACGGACCACCCTTTGAACATTAATTTACTATGTTCTGAAAACTCATATGTGAATATGTACATTATGTGGAAGATTTTGATTTGAAAAATGTATTGGAGGTAACCGCTTTTCCTTTGATGGGACTCGAACCCACGACCCTCAGTGTATTTGTTAGTTTATTGTAAGCAGGTTGATAAAAGTGCAATATGAATATCTGCATAAAGAAGACAGACTGTTAGATGTTCGGTCGAACGCCTAATATTTTTGTAGAAAACAGTGCAACATCAAAAGATATTTAAAATAAAAATGACAAAGCAACGTAAAAACATCTTTTGATGATGAATGTTTAGGTGAAAATAAGTCCGATTCGATGAAAAACCATGCTCAGAATATACTTTTATTAGGATGTTTTTTTGTTTCCTAACCGATTTGGGTCATGATGAACGTTTTCATTTCTTCTTTCCGAGTCAATTACGATTCACTGAATACGGCCTTACAGTTGGGGTCGAAATACGTATATGTAATAATTACATTGTGTTGGAATAGTTATCTTATGTCAAATGAAATGAAAACACATAATAAAAAGTATTATTTTTGCGATAAGCATTTGCATATCTTCCAGGCACACCCCGTCGCACGGTATCAAAACGCCGGACGCAAACAGCTCTCGTTCACAAACAGTGCTCTCGTTTTTATTATTGAGTTTTCCAGTATGCACTGAATACATTAAATCACGCATTGTATGAAAACAACTATGACTGGCATCCAACTGGAGAGTTAGGCCAGCTAGTTCCGACCATATGTCGTTTATTTCACGGGCTTAAACCAAAGACAGCGGCAGAGAACGGAGTAAAATGAATTGACTTCTAAAAACGCATTAATTTGTTTACCCAGAACATCACACCACCACCATTCACTTCGTCATCGACTTTAACAACGTTTTCCAACATTTCGAAGCCTCTCGCTTCACAGTGGTTCAAATGCCGAGAAACGGGGATCGTAGATTTTTGTTTATTCAACGCTCAGAAATATACAGCTACTGCCGTTCTGCAATATTTGTATCAAATTCAAAAAAAAATATTTTTGAATAAAATGCTCTTGAAATAAAACTGCTATTTTCTTTCCAGACCTCATACGGGTAGGAAATTCAAGGAGAATGCACCACCTCAAGGCTATTCGGAGTGCTCCTTTCTAATGACATAATTCATATTTTTGGTTTAGAAGTATCATTTAGGTACAACGTTATTCAAAAAAATAGTTTAGCGGGACAGACACTTCTTTGCAGATTTCTACGCATATCAGTCCCGCTGAGTGATTGATTCCGTAATGCTTTATTTATTAAATTTTACTGTCCACGCAGTTGAGTGTGAATCACTTGGCTAAGTGCTATCACTTAGAATAAAGATCCTTCGAATAGGACTTGTTTACCACTACAAGTGGCTAGACTTGCGAGAACGGAACAGTAAATACCACCCCTATGAGCACTGCCCATGATCGCTTATATGTAACAATTGACAAAAGTTGGCATGGGAGAAATGGAACGATAAAGTTTGTAATATGCATTAGTATGAATAAGCAATTTATTTTCAAAAAAAAAAATCCCATAATTGCGCCAATAATTTTTGCAGTTTGAAGCTTGATATTTGAAAGAAAATTAATTGTGTTCATTTTTGTTCAAGGAACATGGCACAACGGTGACATAATTTTCCAGTGCTACAGTCATGCGAACACTATGCTCGTTGTTGCAAAAGAGCTTGGAAGTGTTTTCGAGATTTTTAGAATCAACTTTTTTATTTCACCAAGCTAGATGAAAAACTAAAAATTTGGAGATGATCAAGCGCCTAGCTCAAATTCTCTTAAATGCTAATTTTACAAATATGCGATCATGCATCACTCTATAAGATTACAGAATCTATCATAATGATGATTTTATTCCCACGAGACAAATATGCTTCAACATTCAAAAAATGGACTTGAAGATGTTTTCACTGATTTTTTCGAACAACGTTGGATATTTTAAAGTGTTTTTTTAACATATACATGAAAAAAAAAAGAAATATCTGAAAACGAACAAGGTAATTGTCCGTAGAAAGGCAGTAAGTATAAGCATTTCAAGCATTTCAGAAACAAACTGCTTGAAAAATTCCACTAAAAATGCCTTTCGATGCTAAATTTTGATTTGAATGCCGATTCTTTTGACTTTCATAAGTATTAATTCTGTATTTGTTTTGTAGTTCAGTCCATAGCTTTTGTCCAGGTGAACTTAAAATTATTATACTGAAATAAGAATCAAACCCACACTCTGTGGCTCAATCTGATCAGGTGCCACCAATCACACAACTAAGAAGTCCACATTAGTGGTAAATTTTACTCATTAACAAACCATGGGGTTAGGGTATCCACTCTCCAGTTACCCTTGCGAGCAAAGGCGTAGGATTGCCAATCCGGAGATGGTGAGTTCGTTTCTCGATCCGTCCTAGGATGTTTCTAGGTGGGAAACATCCTCGGCTCCCTGGGCGCATAGTGTATCAATTGTACTTACTTGTCCCACAAGATGCACTGCACACCCTTTTTTTTAAATAATGTGGAAATACTAATAGAACACTAAGTTGAAAAGCAGGCTAAGTTCCAGTTGAAATGTAGAGCTAATGAAGAAGAAAAACACACCAAGTAAAGGGGTCAACACAGTGTTCCTGGGTAATGTCACCTTTAAGTGGACTAATCATAAGCAATATTCTGTCACTACTGTCGCATGATGCTGCTTAACATGTAAAACAGAATGCAAAATTTCAACCACTGTGCGCTCTGAGAATTAACGAAGGTCCTCTGATCTATATATTGAAGAGGTGAAAATGTTAATTTCATCTTTTACATCATCAATTTGGATGGCCTCACAGCATAGCTAAACTATGGGACACACAACATGATGTTTAGAAACTGCGGTTTTTGCCCCGAATGCAGTGAATCAAGTCTAACCACTGGGAGAATCTAGCCCTCGTCAATGTGCTGCCTTTGCCTATATCGTGCCTGATCTCGGATGATTCCCTAGCTGAGGTGGCTGAGTTGAATGTTGGTGTTGCCCTGCCGCCTATGGTGCCGATCGGAACCGAGTGCATGTGGTTTCGTGGCCGCATTAGACTATGCACCAGGCCAAGACAATGTCAGTGGTTATGTTTATATTAAGCGTTGCCACGTGTTAGCCATCTGGTTAAACACATCGCCGTCATACGAATCGGTTGCAGCCGATGCTGGCTCTGCTTTTGCTACGATTTCGTCCTGATAGGCTGATTAATTCTGTCGGGTGCGTCCTATCAATACATTTGCCTAATGAGAATAATTAATCAGACGCTGCGGTGCTCGCCAATTTGTGACAAAGCAAGTGAGTCGTATCAAGACGCTTTAGGGGAAAACACCGTCCAGACGAGTACTACAAACGAGAAACTAATATTTTTATTTGATTTGTTGTATCCAATCTGAAGGAAATGTACATATTAGGAAGATAACCACCCGAAGCTGATAGCATTGTAAGAGAAGTACAATTCCACAAGATAACGAAACAATCATGACACAGATGCACAAGATGAATTGTGAAGAATGACAGATCGATGATTATTGGACATCAAAAGAAAATCTAACGTTAACATGGATCTGAAAATTACAACAAGTATTAAATTTGTTCAGTTAATTCAGCAATTTATCTTGGATTTATAATACGAAAACAAAACTTCGGTTTTTTGGGGAGAATGGCATAAAACACGTGGTACAAAACAGCCCAACTATCACTTATATTATTGTGTGTAGTACTTTTCAGAGTGATTATCAACATTATAATTAAATGATCGATATTCATCATTATGATGTAGCGCAAAGATTGATAAAAGTGCACAAAAGTTCCTCCTTTGACTGCATTTTCGAAACTACATAACAAACACTGCAATGTACATTCGTCAAGGCCAATCGACGACGCCGGGAACGTACCGATTGAAAAGGCTTGGCAGCGAGGGCGACAAGGTAATGCCGGCAAGAAACGATCATCACAAATCAGTGGTGGATTTCCTACATGATGATGATGATGCTTATGCTACCATCTATTGTAGCACGGCACCTACCGATAGCACTGGCCATAACTGACAAACGATTTGATCATGATTATATTATTGTTTGTATTTCATCAAACTCCTGTATGAAGGGCCAAAAATGGGTGGGGTGGTTCCATAAGCAGATACACTTATGCGAATCCACGGAATGAATAGAGAATCTCCTTCCAGAAGAAAGTTAGTGCATAAAATAATATAGCCTAGCCATCGTTTCCCAGATTGACCCAATAGATGGGGAGAAGAGCCCGCCCTTTATCCACGAGATGTTAACAACAGGAAGTTGGCGATTCCACTCTTCCTATCCAAATCGCTTCAATCGGGTGCCCTGATGGTTTTGTTTTTTGGTAATAATCATATGGTTTCAATATAATTTGGTAAATATATATAATATATAATGGAATTCTCTCACCAAGTTTCAATTCGCATGTCCTGGATGAAGGAGGACCTTTCTTCAACACCAGCTAGTTTGGGATTTATGCTGTCTTCAGAGATGGAAAACCGATAGTTCGGAATATTCTTCATTCTGATTCAAAGATCGAAAAATAGACTTCTTGATTTATGGAAAGAAGAAGTGAAATGACAGATGGCAGTATCATAGATAATAACATGAGAATTTTGATTAAAATGAATATGTATATTAACGATGAAGGATTATTTCCATACTTAAAAAAAGCTCCTGGCTTTTTGACAGCACCGCACCGCACCGGCTAGAAGTTTTTGGGCCGAGGTGATTATTTGTTCGGTTTGAGGATACATTTCATTCACGTATTTTGCTTTTCAAATGCATAAACTGATTCATATTTGTGAAACAAATTAAAAATGAAAATATTGTTTCGATTTTGTTACATTCCTTTTTACATCACCTCCTGGCGAAGTTAGGGGTGATGAAAAAGGAAATGTAACAAAATCGAAACAATATTTTCGAATAGAAAAGAAGAAATCGGAATACTACTGTATTAAGAATTTTAAAACTTCGACAAGGCGACAAAAGAAGAAAATCAAAATCTTTAGAGTTTCTTTTTCGAATAATTCTTCTCTCCAGCAATAGATATTGCTTTCATTTTGTGCGTAGTGGAAAACTAGTGTAGAAAAGTGAAATGTAAATTAGTGAAATTCGTTGATTTTATAGCTAGCAAATATATGCAAATTTTATAAGTTTTATTTTATTCATTTTTGTAAAAAAAAAAAATAAGGAAAAGTCTGCAGATGTAAAAAAATGCTTAGAAAGTTGATGGAAGTTTCGATAACTCAGAATTATCAGTGGTGGATTTCCTACAGGTGCAAAAATATGAGTACTAAAACATTACTTCCCTGGTATCAAACCAATTAACGTACTATGCACGGTCTGCCCGATATTGGGGAGCTGGACCTCATTACCGAGCTAGAGTAGTAGTTTACTCATAGTGGGTAGTGGACGTATTTATCTATTCCTTTGGAAGGAATAATTACAGTGAAGTGAAACTGTAGCATTCGTCAATGACTGTAGTGCGTTTAATAGACGATTAAAGTTTTATAATTCAATTATATTTATTCCTGCTTTCTGAAGTGCTTAAAAAAGGTGAATCAGTGCCGTTTTGTTAAATATTTTAGCAAATTTTCCATATTACAAATGGCATTTGCCGACTGGTTCAAATAGTTGTATTTGTGAAAAACCACAACAAAATAGCATGTATGCTACACAAATAAGTGATCTGTTCACAATGCTATTGTGTTTATAGATGTTGTATTATTACAGTATCGAGCAGTGTATCTGTGTCATGGTTGCATATGCGACGGAAGATATGTGTGTGGAAAATGAGTTCACTCGATGTCCATTTGGTCATATCGGATGACATCTCTTGTACCGCTGTAACTACACTGGTGCTTATAATAAAACAAATTATCATCATTGTAGTATTGGAATGGAATTCAGGTATGCTTAATGGTGATTTGTATATTCAATTTGCGTTTGGCAAACGTCGAAGTGATCGATGTTAGTTTTATAATGTGCTATGGACACTTAGCAGGTTATTCTTCTGACCGTTATGTAATATGCATATGATGTCCAACCGGCTGGGTTGTCTTTTGGTGGACATTATTCAACAACATTTGAACATTGTTCACAAATGAAGTAATGTGTGTATCAGCAATGTTACAGTGGAAAAACAACAATTTATGTTAGTTCCAATAGACTTGTTCTACAGTATTGGTCAATAAGATTTTTTTTTCTGTCATTTGTGTAAATCATATATTGTGACTTAACATAAGTTGTAGTATTATCTTACATGTATTGTAATACATTATGAGTTCATTTCATATACTCTTAAGTTTATTGCTATTGTGTGTGTGACAGCACAATACTTCTATATACTGTAGCACGATGGCTATTGTAAAGATGTAAATAGAACTATAATAGATGATTAGGGTAAATGAATGAAATAGATATTAATTAATTTAAATTGTTTTGGTTCTTGTTATGTAAATCTTGAATTCAAGTTATGGTTCAATGTTCATTAGATCTTTTTTATAGATAGTGGAATATATAGATGAGCGAAGATAAATCCACTGTCTCCAAACGAACTGTCAAACGTGTCTCCAAACGAGCATGACGTCACGATTTCAATGGAAACGTTAAGGGCTGTGACGTCATATACGCGTGTGCACGGGCAAAAAAATCGACTCAGCCATGCTTTCGCTCATCTATAGATTCTACTATCTATAATCTTTTTGTGTATAAATTATTCAATATAGATACCAATTCGACACCTGACATGTTCACTCAACGCATATATGTTAAATGTTCCACGTAAACGTTCATTCAAAGAATGAACGTTAAACTTCATCTAAGATGAACACCGCCAAAGCTTCATAGGTCGCTTCGTGAACTTCCACGACCGTCTTACCACGACCGTCTTACCAAGGGGTGGGACTTAAGAGGGTTCAGAACGATGAGAACCCTTTCAGATCCGATACGTTATGAATGAGGTGGCAGTTTCATTCGTAGGTTTATGATGGCAAAGGATTTAGATCGGGAAGGTTGATGGCCTTTGGGAAGGTTCAACAACCCCGGACACGATTCAAACAACCTCACGACCTATCTGAGGCAATTTGGGACCACACTGGATCATTTCAACCGAGACCGTGGAAAGATCCGGGAGTGCGAGTTTTTTTAGTTTCTAGTATCGTGAATCTGTTGTGGTATGTTAAAACGACGTTATAAGTCTTTGGTGTTTTAGATTTTACGTTTATTCCTTTCCGTTAGGCTAAAGTCCAGTTAAAGAGTGTTGTGCGGTTCGTTAGTATTTTTGTGCGAGTATCCTAGAAATAGAAGGCAATTTGTAAAATATGTGTGTTCCAAAATGTGTGTGCTTATACGTGTCAAACAGCCGTTTGACGGCTTCTTATTGCCAGTTTTTGAAAACGAGATTCGAACCGACGCCTCTACCGACCTCTGGATATCGACCGCATCGCCCAACCCTCTCGGCCACCGTTTTCGTCGATCCACGCGCTCTCGTTGAAAACTCTCCGAGTTGCGGCTTTTGGTCCGTGAACCGGAAAGGGACCGCACCGTCACCATTGCGTCCGTCTTGGCCACGCCGGTCACCTTCAAAACGAATTATTTCGTCCGTAGCCGAGCAGTCATTCCGGCTGCCCACGGAAGCCATTTTGTTGTCATCTTCGGTGGCGCGTTCCACGAGACGCTGTATTGTTCGACCATCGTTATTGTCCGAACCCCGCCATCCGTCCGCTATTGTGTAGCAGCCATCGATCGCCATTGCGATCTGCAGCGTCCAACGACACGCGTTGGCAACCGTTCCTCAGCAAGACCAACCATCATCGAACAGTCCGTTCGCCGGGTCGCGAACCTCGCGGTCACTTGGAGGAGTTGCCGCAATACCATTTCGACAGCGAGCCACATCAGGAAAGGTCGGTAAAGCAGAGCACCAAAAAACATCCACGGTACCGTGAGTAGAAATGCGCATGCGTAAATGAATTGACACACACACATAAAAGCTAGCTAAAATTATAAATACCGCACACATGAAGTAGACAGACAAGATAAAGTAGAGAGAAAGGAAAGGAAAAGAGGAAGTGAAATGATCCTAGGATAAGTTTGTTATTCAAATAAAAGCATGCTTGTTAATCGTTGCCGTTTTGCCCTACAAAAATAAATGTTTTTCCCATTCAAATGCAACGAGCTTGTAATGTCTAGGTACTAAAGGTTTTTGATGTCGTTCGGTTAGTGTTTTTTTTTTTGTCGCACTTTGTGATTTTTACTCCTAGTTGGACTGCTAGGGAAACTCAGTCCCTCCTTTTCCGTTCTTAAAACGAGAAGGGGCGGCCCTCAATGTTGATTGAGGTGGCGCTTAAGCCGCTCGTTTACGGATTCAAGGTCGAGAGACCCCATAGCCGCTACGGCGTGCTATAATACTAATGCATTTAATTTCGGGGCAACCGAAAGTTGAGTGTTAGGCTCTTTCTTTGCTTTGGTGACTTTCATCGAGACAACACCTTAAGTTTGCAAACCCGCGATTTTTTTTTTCCGGTTCAAAATGGCTTCCAACAACGCTCCTGGAGTTCAGTTGCAGTGCACCGAAACTACACAGTCTGGTAAGGTTGTGGATGTCGAGTCCCAGTTTCCGAAAACTGGTGACTGCAGTGGCGTAAAAACAGGCTTACCAGATTTGTCCTCCAGTGATGTAATGAATTCTGGTGATAGTGTTGTTGAAAACGTGAATGAAACAGGTATTGGGGCAATGAATACAGAATCATCTTCTGAATCGTGCTCTATTGTTCCGGATGGAACCCTCAATATTGCTCAATGGCGCTTTCAAGTTCGGCTTGAGAAAGGTCAGTTCACACCTGCGTTGAAAGACGCCCTACTGAGGGATCTAAATGTGTTCCTTTATTCTTCACCCTGCTCTTCGTTTACCCCTAGTTTTAGGGGATCTGGCTTGAGGTTTGGTGTGGTTTGGTTCTCTCCGGAGAACGAGCCTAGCTATAACTGGCTGCTTGAAAAGCTTCATGCCATCAACGACAAAGCTGGAGAATACAGGTTCACTATTGAACCCTTTGCTGCACATCAGAATAAAATCTGTATAAATATTCCCTGGGACTCTAAGGAGGGTCTACGGGACGCAAATGTTTTGAAAAGAATCAAATTTCAAAACCCTTCTCTCTCGGCAGATCGCTGGAAGGTTTTCAAGACGAAGACGACAGAAAGTAACAAGCTGATATTCTGTAGTATTGATGACGCTTCTCTGAATATTTTGCGCAAGCAAAACTTTCGCTTGAACTATGGGTTCAACAAAGTGCATGTAGATGTACTTCTGCAGAGAAAACCTGCTTTATCTACTAAAAGTAGCTCTACAAAACGTAATTACTAAAGGTCATTAATTAAAGCCTCTGAATGTTGCTTACTGCAACTATTTTTGAACTACGGATTCCATTTATTATGGGAAGATCAATAAAGTACGTCACGCACAAATTGACGATTTTCGACCCCCCCTCCCCCCTTCGTCACACTTTTTGTATTGAATCTCTAAAATTTTTGTATGAGTCGTCACGCTTCTCGTAACGCCCCCTCCCCCTAGGAGCGCGACGTACTTTGTGGACGGCCCCTATGAGCTAAATTGCTTAATTTTTGCATGGCGGGTTATTCAAGTACATCTCCTATAGGTGTTCTGATTATTACACACACACACACACACACACACACACTGCCTGAGAACTGCCTAGGGCGTGGTGGGATTTAGCAGTGGGCTCTGCTAAAATCCCTCCCAAAAAACCACAAGTGCCCGTAATCAGACTCTATCAAAGCGACTATGTGCCGCTTCAAAAGCACAAGCCCAGGGAGTGCCAATTGGCATGGGGAGTGTCCCTACTCCGGTAGGGTAGCGCGTGAGCTGCTTCGGCAGGGAGTGAGTGATCTGTTTGTGCTGAGGCAGGAGTGTCATAGCGCGTCACCGCTATTGTCACCTCGAAGCGCAGCAGAAGTCTGAGTATGGACTGCACATGCTATGGTAGGAGTGTCGTAGCGTAGTATCGTTGATTGGTCCCTACATACCGCTATCGACATCTCGAGGCATGGCAGTGGAGTGTTAGAGTGAGTTGGGGAGTGTCCCTACTTCGGTAGGGTAGCGCGTGAGCTGCTTCGGCAGGGAGTGAGTGATCTGGTTGTGCTGAGGCAGGAGTGTCATAGCGTGTCGCCGCTATTGTCACCTCGAAGCGCAGCAGAAGTCTGAGTATGGACTGCACATGCTGAGGTAGGAGTCGAGGTACCCATCGACAACTCCAGGCATTGCAGTGGAGTGTTAGAGTGAACACCCGAACCAGGGTCACATGGAGCGAATGGTCTTTGGAGAAGCTGCTTCGGCGGCAGGGTAGCAGTGGGTTGTACCCACACACCTACAGTTGTGCACATGTGGTGCATGGGGAGTGTCCCTGCTTCGGCAGGGTAGCGTGTGGTCTGCTTCGGCAGTGGTGTGATTGATCTGCTCGTGCTGAGGCAGGAGTGTCGTAGCGTAATATCTGTAGGCCCAGGCAGTTACCGCTATTGACACCTCGAGGCATGGCAGCGGAGCGCCCGGGAGAGCATCCAAGTAAGATTCAAATGGAGTGAATGGTGTGCGAGCACCCAAGTCAGTCTCGCGTGGGACGAGTGCCTGTGTGAGCGATAATGAGCGAGTACGCTTAGTACTGCCATCCCCCCAGAAGTAGTACTGCGAGGTAGTTCCTGGGGGAAACGATGGTGGAGCCCAAGGGAGTTTAGTCGGTATTACCGGTATGGTCGAGTCCGACACTCCAGTACACTTCCGTGTGGTAGTTTGGCAACTACAATGCACGTGTACTGGGTTAGTGTGTAAATGCATTCTCCCTTGTAAAAAAAAAAAAAAAAAACACACACACACTATTCTTTTTCTAATTCTTTCCACCCTATCCATCCCTTTTCCTTTCCCTGACAGGTAAATGATGATAAGGCTATATACTATGGCGAGGCACAAATCTCCCATTTGTAGGGGAACGTGCCGCCTGAGCCGACATTTCTGATGCCTGATACGGTCTGCCCGATATTGGGAAGCTGGACCTCATTACCGAGCTAGAGGGCTGTGCGTTAAAACCCACCAGTGTCTACAAGATATCCTCGTCATGACCGGACACGGAAATGCCGGGATCAGCTCTACCTGATCACCTAGCTAGAGCATGGGGGTGGTGATAAACATCGGGCCACTTCCAAGGGCTGTCCGAAGCGAGTGGAGTTCCTGGAAATCCGGAAGAACCAGAACCCTAAAGAAAAAGAACCGTGCTCTTCTTCGTATCTCTCGGTCCGATTTTCTCGCAGCTAGCTACTCAGCTGGCGGTTGCAAAACCCGCTTCGACCAGGTCTTCTCTCTTGGCATGTTTATTATTGAACGCTTGTTCACCCAATGGGACTCAAGACGCTGTTAACAGCAGCATACTGTGGCAGTCGCATAGTAAAAGTATCCTCAATGACACGATAGTGAAATGGGGCAATTAGGCCGACTATCTTAGTTTGACTCTAGAAAGAAAGCTTATATCCAGGCATTAGGTTTTCCAAATAGAGACGTTTTATTGAAACTAATGGATGCCGTATACAGATGTTCTCGACTTGTGCTTAGCGGCAGTATACCGTTGATCAACCGTTGGTCGTCATTATCCCTGAAAAATGAGCCTGCTGTCCATAAGCAAATCATCCTCCCCGTGCTGATTTGGAAGAGATTCGCATAACCTAAAACGGGGAGTAAAGGCAAACTACTTCGACCCCATTTACTCAATTTTGGCTTCCCGTACAGATGTTCGAGGCTGGGTGAATTGAACTCACTATTGGGTAGTTTATTTATTCCGTGTAGATTTTAACGTCTTGCGAAATAATTAGGTACAAAAATTCAATTCCATCTATCGCGTTCTTTCATTTACACTGTATTTTAGTGCTGTGATTCATTGAAAGGTAAGTTCAATCAATTATCAGGAAGCAGAACTTTTGCAGCCCCTGCTTGACTTGGAAAGTCGTTTTTACGGCTTTACAAAGAACGATGTGCGTGAGCTGGCTGAAAAAATAAGGTTCCCCATCTGTCCAACAAAAAGAAGAAAATGGATGGCCCGATTTTTGAAGCGCAATCCGAAACTTCCACGTCGGCTGCTAGAGCCAGGGGATTTAAGAAAGTTTATGTAAAGTTTTGTTACTTGATCGAAGCATATATCAATGCTGGAACAAAATTCGCATGTAATCCTTTAGGATACATGACCGCTGAGACGTTCGATACATTTTTTGATCACTTTCTTGAACATGCTCATGCTCTAGAATCTGATCCAATACTGCTTTTGGTGGATGGCCATTCATCACACACCAAAAACCTAGCAGTAACCGAGAAGGTTCGAAAGTATAACGTGACCATACTTTCGCTTCCACCGCATTGCAGCAACAAACTCCAACCGTTAGATGTCGCGTTTATGGCGCCGTTCAAAGCAAAAAGGGGGTTAGAAGCAGAGGGGTGTAAGTGACATTTTGGTCAAAACTGAGTTGACTACAGCAAAAAACGCTTTGGTTTTCGAGCTTTGCGGCAATATGTTGATATAGTTTGTACAATGTTTATAAAAAATGTGAAAATTCACAGAAAAATAGTATTTTTTTAACCTTCATACAATTTGTTCGAAGCTAAAAAATATAGAAAAACTTAGCAGTCATTTTTTCTCAAAACTAACTTTTTGTCACTTACACCCCCTCAAATTATTCCTCTGCCGCCGAAGGATACCTAAGATCCAACCCAGGACACGTTATCGGTCAATACAATATAATGCAGCTAATGAGATCTGCTTTTGAAAAAGCTGCCACGATGTCAACTGCAGTTCTTCTTCTTCTTCTTCTTCTTAATGGCATTACATCCCCACACTGGGACAGAGCCGCCTCGCAGCTTAGTGTTCATTGAGCACTTCCACAGCTATTAACTGCGAGGTTTCTAAGCCAAGTTACCATTTTTGCATTCGTATATCATGAGGCTAGCACGATGATACTTTTATGCCCAGGGAAGTCGAGACAATTTCCAATCCGAAAATTGCCTAGACCGGCACCGGGAATCGAACCCAGCCACCCTCAGCATGGTCTTGCTTTGTAGCCGCGCGTCTTACCGCACGGCTAAGGAGGGCCCAGTTAACGGTTTCAAAAAATGTGGATTATGGCCGTGTGACCGAACCGTTTTTGATGAAAGCTCATTTGCACCATCGTTGGTCACGGACCAGGAATTAGAAAATACTGGAATGGACTCAGCTCCTCGGGAGAAGGATGCAGATACACCGATGCCAGCTGGAGCGGTCAACGGTAGTGTGGTAACCAATACCGAAGCAGCATCAAGATCTTCTGTTCTTGAAAATTTGAGTTTGAGGACCAAATCATGTTTGCATCTATCTGTCAGAAAAATGTTCACAAAACTGAACTCAAGTTCTGTCAACTAATCATAGCGTGAACCAAAAAACCATAATAATTATCATAGGAGTAATTAGCTGTCCGTTTTATTGGCCAAGTTTTAGAACATAGCACACTTTAATTGAAAGACACGTGTTTGATCGCTTTTATATCTATATTGACATTTAACATCACCGTATTCTCTACATCTTTCCCCTTCTGTACTCTGTTAAGGTGTTAAAAAAAAGAATTAAATTAATTTCTATTTGAAATTTTATCCAAAGCAATACACATTAGGTTAATAATAATTTGAGTTTTTTCAAAACTAATTACAAACACAGTCGACATACTACACAGATGATATTCTTAAACAAAATATTTATTTAAAAAATTGGGGGGTCCCGTAGCGTAGTTGGCTACACGTTCGCCTTACAAGCGAATGGTCATGGGTTCGATTCCCAGCCCCTCCACCAAACCCTCGTCAGTCGCCGGATCCGCAGCCCATACGGTGGCGTTTGGGGTGCGCGCCTTACCGTCACGGCTGCCTGATGACGACTGACAACTTGTTCTTCTCGGAGGCATTCCTCCAACGTTACCCGGAAAAATGGCAACCGAACAATGGCAACGATCATTGGATGTACGACATGGACAAACGAACACAATGGACTCACGATGAGATGGACTGGCAACGACAACAATGATGATAATGGAAATCTAAAAATAGATTCTGTGTGGGTTCTGTACAGCAGAATACCACAGTAGATATCGGCACAGTAGCGGTTAAGTAACACAGAGTGCCTAATAAATAAAAAAAGGAATAAAAAAAAAAAAATTATTTAAAAAATCCATCTAATCCAAGTACAATTAATTCAAATCCCATACATAAAAACCATTCAATCCATATCTTATTGAATTATAAATAATAAATTTAAACCCTTGCTCAATTCAATCCGAGTTCAATTTGGGTCTGATCCAAATGAAACCAAAATTCAATTCGAATTCAACATAAATCCTAATCAAATCTTGCTCATTATCCATTAAAGTTCATTATACTTAACAATACCTAATTTGAACCGTTGTTTTTTTAAGAAGATTAATTCACATAAACTTCAGATTCGGATCAAATCCCAAATTCCGTTCAAATTCCAATCCGTTTACATTTTTTTTTTGCAAATAAGGGAACATAAATTAAAAATTTTAAATTTTTAATTAATTTTTTTTTAATATTGCTTAATACAAGTGATTATCTGGATCATCAAATTAACAATCGTAAAATTTTTCTTCGGACATATCTAGTTCTAGATTTATTTAAGGATTTTGACTTTGAAATACTTTCTTTTCAGTCTTTGATACCGCTCTCTGTGGTGGACCAAGTTAGTTTAAGATAAAAAATAGTTTAAGATAAAATGCACCACATTCCCAATTACGCATGCGTCGCCGACTACTGCATCTTTATATTGAATCATTTTTGGTCATTTACCCCGGATAGGTACCTGTTTCAACGAACATTCAAATGTCACTACTAGTAGATTCTCTAGGGGAACGACTCACATACTCTGCTTTCCTCTTAGGATTTCACAATTTTCAAACATGCGTTCAAGGATGCACCGCAAGAATCAATCAAAATAAATGCTCAAAGAGCAAGCTTCCTTCCAAAGGTTATCTACTGATTGCGTACTAAATAAAACTAGTGATATCCCCAATCCGATCAAATTCCAAATTAGATGATACTTTTCTCTCAAATCAGATGTGTCAAGCATCTGTTATTTGAAATAAAATATATAAATCAATAGCTAATCTAGTATTTTTTGCATTTCAATTTAATACTTGATTTGATTCATTTTTACCTCTCACTTTAAATCCGTGTCAATAACAAATTTTCACTCTCATACACTAATTAAATTCATTTCTGTATAAAATTCATTTTATGTTCAAAGCTTATCTTATGATTACACATTTATTTAAAACTAGAGGTTCCAATCGTTTGTTATGTTTTAATTCTATACTTTTTTCAATTATGAATACTGAAAATTCAATTATGATATTTTCATTCGAATCAGATGTGTCAAGCATCTGTTGCATAGTGAATACTAAGATATCATAAATGAAATCCATATCAAATTTAGATTGTAATTCCAAAAACGTTACAGTGTAATCGGCGTTTCTACACTTCTCAATACATTTTCGTTTCGACACCATTCGCTCCCTTGCTCGCTCTGGATCCCAAACAATTTCTATGTCGGAAACAGCTTAAAACTACAACCTTCATTAAGTAACTTTTCGGTTTTGGAGACCTCTCGCTCCGAATTTCATTTCACAGAGACCTCTCGCTCTGTTTTTGACGTAGGACTTACGTCTCTCTTTACTATACCGGGTGTCATTTCAAAATTTCTAAATCGGCCGCGTTACGCTGTGTTGAAAGATTTTAAACGTTAATAGCTTTTACCCTAGTGAACAGATTTCTGCAGTTAACCCCTCAATTAGAGATGTCGTAAATTAATCGATTACTTCGATTAATCGATTAATCGTTGTAATAATCGATTAATTTTGAATCGATCATTACCTAACGATTAATCGATTCAATAATCGAGAGAGATCGAGAGTAATCGATTTGTTACTAATCGATTAATCAGGATTTTACGACATCATAAGAATGTCGCAAATTAATTGATTACTTCGATTAATCGATTCATCGTTGTAATAATCGATTAATTTTGAATCGATTATTATCCAACGATCAATCGATTCAATAATCGACAGGAATCGAGAGTAATCGATTAGTAACTAATCGATTAATCGGGATCTTACGACATCTCTACCCTCAATCGACAGCTTTCAAGTATGCCTTTCATATTAAAGCTTGTTAATATCCGAAAACTTGTTTCAATAGGCCTAAAACTGTTTTCAAAGCAAAGCATTGAATTCACGAAAACCTATAAATATGGGTACCGCATCATTCTTGCATCATTCCATTACCACGTTCTGATTGGTGCAGGGGTGAACGAATGAGCTCACGCTAGGTCTGCTAAGAAGGCATAAAATAGCGCAGCACGAATTTTTCCTCTCAATCTGACCGAAACAGGCAAAGCAATAACAGCAGCGCATCGTCGGAATTTTTGAACGGTTGCATCATCGTCTCAGCCACGCATTCGCAAACCTAAGCCTTTTTAAGAGTAAGGCAGAATCGTCAGCATTCTCAGGTCAGCATCATCGGCATTTTCAGCCCGGCAGTGTCGTGAAGTCAACAGTAAGCGCGGCACGGCGGTGTGTGACGATGGAGTGTCGACGACAACACTACTGATCAATTTTTCTCGGCCGATGGCAGCAGCGGTTAAGCGTTTGGTATTCCTGCAGACATCGATTCATAATGTTTTAAACAATCATAAACTCCCAGTTGAACCGCTCAAGAGGAAATTTACATCTAACATTGTGAATGGATCTTTTCAGAACCACTTATATACTTACTAAAGAGTTTTTCGCAATAGAATCATTTTGAAAATGTAGTACAATCAACTAATTAGAGAGCGTTTGCGTGACAATTTTATTAATTCGCGTTCATGGCGATGAATTGTTACAAAATTCTGTCTTTCTCGCTCACGACAAAAGAAAATGCGTTTCTTATTCTAAGATTTCAACGAAATTTTTTGAAATTTCTCCATTAGAATTCCAAAAATTGTCACTGTTTTGAGTCTAAATATTTCAATTTAAAATTTGATTTATTTGTTGATGTGAATAGGTAAATAGCTACTGTATTTTGTGTAACTTTCAAACGTTAGTATAAAGCTTTTGAATATTCTTGGTTAACGTGATTTTGTGTTTCAGCAAGTATACTCTATTACCACTATTACCACTCTAGCTAATTTGAAGAGTTAACGCAGTAGCGTCGCGGTATCACAAAAAACAAGCAATGTAGTGAAGAGACATTGCGAGGGGTGCTTAAACGTATAATTCAAGTTGCAATGCTATAATGAAGAAATCATTCGCTTTATTGATCAATGTAAAGGTGTTGCCATCAGCTGATTTACAATGGTATTATTCATCGAAAAGGCGGAGCTTCGGCGGATTTTCTATGCTATAGTTCATCTTTTTTTGGCAATTATGGCATTGAAATTACTTCGAATGTACCATATTTAATTATTTCGATAGTGAGCTCTTTTAATCATTAGTTATTATTTAGAAAATAATAATTTTGAAATGTTTTGTCACTTTAATTACCCACGACTAGTAGTGAGCAAACGATGTTCAATGGTCTTATTCATCAAAGGAACGGAGCTTCGGCTAGAGTTCTGATATAATGATAAAATCATGGCTCACGCGAGTTTAGTTCCTGCTCAAATTTTATCTTGAGTGGTCGGTAGAGAACCAACATCCAGCGACAGGGACAGGCCTGACAATAGTCATCGTCGCAGCAAGAAAAACCGCTGTAGCGACGAGATTTATTGTCTTCATTGCTACTCGACGCATCGTCCATGACGCGCACAACGTTAGCTTTCGTCGTGCAACCAAATCGTCATGACGACAGCGAAGAACGAAGACTTCATACCATTATTCTTCAAGCGGCAGCTGCCCTGCGAAGATTTTTATTATTTCTTTGTGAAAATGAATTTGAAGTAACGTATGAAGATTAGGGCAGTTCACATTTCAAAAATGTTCGAAAATTCCAACTCCCATATGTCTATTAGCATCATTTTGAAAATATAGGAGTCCTGGCTAAATTTCAGGCAATTCGGTGGCCATTCAGGGGTGGCGCAAAGTCAATTTATGTTTATACGGAAATTTGTATGGAAAAAACTTAAAATTTATTCAAATCCCCCTACAACTCTTAAATCGTGATGAATTCAAATAAACATCCCCAACCTCCATTTTTGGAGTCTATTTGAGCTCAAGCAGTGGATAACTCATTAATTTTGATTTATATTTCCACTGCTACGTTGAGGCTAATTACATCATTTTAGCCATTTATCTCATATTCAGATTGTCAATAGAACCGTTCAATCCACTCATAACTAATGTGTTATCCAGAGGTCTCCTTTAAATACATTCCAAAAAGGGAGGTTGGGGATATTTATTTGAATTCATCACAATTTGACAATTGTAGGGAGACTTGAATAAATTTTAAGTTTTTCCCATACAAATTTCCATATAAACATAAATTGACTTCGCGCCACCCCTAAATGGCCACCGAATTGCCTGAAATTTAGCCAGGACTCCTATATTATCAAAATGATGCTAATAGACATATGGGAGTTGGAATTTTCGAACATTTTTGAAATTTGAACTGCCCTAATGAAGATGTTATAAATGCTATCGAAACATTTGTGTTACCAAAGTTCGTACTATTTCTTTATTCTAGACGTCATTATGTTTTTAACTACTCCGTCTATAATGACGTGCAATCGATTATGTGCAGTAGTGACGACGGAAATCGTCTTTTTACTTTTGGCTGCACGACTATCTTCTTGGTAGGCATGCGGCACGAAGAAACCGAATAGGTGTCGCGTCGGGCAATGTTATGACGAAGACTATATTTTTTTCGCTTTCTTCATACGACGAGAATGACTATTGTCAGCCCGGACAGGGATGATGATATTGTCGTCTCTAGAAATCGAAGAATTCTCGCTTAACTTTTCAAAAGGACCTAAGTAACATTTTTTTCATGAATTAATTTGAGTACACCCAGGTTTTTTTTTACGCGGTTGGAATTCTTTATTTTCTTGGTTAACCTGAACTTTTACAGCTTTTCAAATACCCTCTGAATTTTTTTTTTATTTTTTGTGAATTTTTTGGTGGGGTTAACTCATTGCTTCATTGACGCTGAAGGTCTTAAACGACCAAAACCAAACCGTGTAAAAAAAAACCTGGGTGTACTGCAATCAAAAGCTTTCATGTTTTTCTGTTGATTGCGCTATTAAAATTAATTCATGATGTTACTTAGGTCCTTTAGAAAAGTTAAGCGAGAATTATCTTTTTACATACTTTCATCAATGACAAAAAATATTAACATTAAATGAAAAATCGATTGATAGCTTTCCATTTTGATATTTTTTCTCTAGATTGGTAACGAAACGTGTGATAATGCTGAGCAAAATATGTATTTTTACATGCATGGTCAAGCCAAGTCCTACGTCCACTTCCGGTTATGTCACAGACATTACCCACTGTTAGTTTTTTTTATGTCAGAGACCTCTTGCTCCGGTCATTTCATATTCCACAGAGTCCTTTCGCTCTGGATATGCCTTTAATACAATTATCATTTTTTTGGTAACTCAGTGAAGTAAACGAAGTAGATCTTCTACTCGAATTCATTTTCTTACGCATGAAAAGCCCAAATGTCTTTTAGAAGAACTTACACACACACTATTCTGGGAGCTTGTACTGCGCCATGTGGTAACCAATACCGAAGCAGCATCAAGATCTTCTGTTCTTGAGAATTTGAGTTTGAGGACCAAATCATGTTTGCATCTATCTGCCAGAAATATGTTCACAAAACTGAACTCAAGTTCTGTCAGCTAATCATAGCTTACCGCGATTTTTCTTAAACCAAAAAAACATAATAATTATCATAGGAGTAATTAGCTGTCCGTTTTATTGGCCAAGTTTTAGAACATAGCACACTTTAATTGAAAGACACGTGTTTGATCGCTTTTATATCTATATTGACATTTAACATCACCGTATTCTCTACAGGTAGCATGAATGAAAGTGTGAAATCTGGTGAGTCGTCTTTCACCAGATGACGTGTTGCATCAAAAATGACAACAGCGCGTGCCACAAAAAGAAAACGACGAGCAGATGATTATCGTCAGAGCTTGATCGATGATAAGGCTGCAAAGGACATCGCATCCATCAAAAAAGGTAAGCGGGCATCTTCAAAAGGACCTCAAAAGCGACAAAAGCGGCAGAAGCTTACCAACGATTTGGATGATTTATTGTGTGACCGATGCGGAAACTGCTTCTCAGATTCTTCAAACGAAAAAGGATGGATAATTTGTGTCTCATGCAAAATTGGATCCATACGCAGTGCTATGATAATTCTGATTTGATTTGCATTTTCTGTTCTGAATCATTTTTTTTTTTGCATTGTCAGTGGGATCTCAGCTTAGAGCCAGCAAACCCATCATGTAAATTCGTAAAACGAATTGAACTTATTTTTTTTAATAATTGTACTTAGGGATCCTATATTAAGAGATGTGCGAATACTTTTCCAGACGATTTAGCAACGCTGTTACTTTCGTAAACAAACGCTGCCAGCACTTGCCGCAGTGAAAAATGTTTAGGCTTGCACATGACTTTACATTCGAAGACACTTTTTGATTATTTTGTCTATCCTCTAGCAGTGCATTTTCGCTAAAATTAAAGAGCAATACGAATGAACACGATATAAGGCATCAACTAGATTACTTTTACTTGCGAAAGCAAAACAAATTGTTAATTCGATAAAACTTTTCATAAAATCTATTTCACCAAAATCGCAATACCTTTCGATCTGCAACAATAACGATGTCCATTTGGCTCAGATTTTGACAGTTCTCAATGCTCGATTGGCTCAAGATGGCCGCTTTCGCATATCTCTGAATGTAGGATCCCTAGCTGCCAGCACTTGCCGCAGTGAAAAATGTTTAGGCTTGCACATGACTTTACATTCGAAGACACTTTTTGATTATTTTGTCTATCCTCTAGCAGTGCATTTTCGCTAAAATTAAAGAGCAATACGAATGAACACGATATAAGGCATCAACTAGATTACTTTTACTTGCGAAAGCAAAACAAATTGTTAATTCGATAAAACTTTTCATAAAATCTATTTCACCAAAATCGCAATACCTTTCGATCTGCAACAATAACGATGTCCATTTGGCTCAGATTTTGACAGTTCTCAATGCTCGATTGGCTCAAGATGGCCGCTTTCGCATATCTCTGAATGTAGGATCCCTAATTGTACTTACAGTCGCTTATTAAAGGAATAAAAAGCTCCAAAGAAAAACATAAACAATGATTGTCTTTTTCTCACAAAAATTTCAAATCAAACCAACATCATAAGTTTTTTTTTAATTTCTCTGATTGATACGACTTCTGGCAATATTGGACTTGTGGCACATGAATGAATATGGGACATTCTAAAATATGTCCCTGCGGTATATGGCTGAACCCTTATGAAATGGCAAATTTAGACGATTGATAAATCATCACAAGAGATCAAAAATATCTACACGTTCAAAATTAATTTTCGTTTGCAGAAATCCTCAATACTATTTGATTAAAAATGTATGCCGGTCTTACCCGCACTGATTGAAAAACTTCATTATTTTACGTATGTTGTTTGACCGAAAACACATATTTTGACATTTCCAACGCACATATTGGTTCATGTCATTTGGAATAGGGGAAAATACCTATTCTTGGCAGTCTAAGACATTCGCCAAATTGAATGATAAAAATAATGGCTAATTACACTAAAACACAGGTATAGTTCAACTGGTATACATTTGTATGCTCTTCCTTTGAGGATTGGTGTTCACTTAATATAATATCTTTTACCACAAACTTAGTAAATTTAATATAAAGTAACAGGTCAAAGTTTCTTCTATTGGCATAGCAATTTCTATTATCAGCCAGCAATGATTTTGCTCCCTTCAGCAACTAGACATGGAAGTAGAAAACTAACAATGTATTGGTGCCAGATGCTGGTTGTTTATATCCTCTAGTAGTAAAATTCATTCATAATAATCGGCCGCACGCTCATCTCGCTTCACTCAATTTTGGAAGAAATTTTTATTAATTATTAAAACTGGCTTAAAACAAAACGTGAATTTTAGCCTTGGCATCAATTTTATGTCATGTGGAAGATAGGCAAAAACATTTAAACACATTGTAAAACAAATTTTACCCCTTATGCGGCCAACAAAAAACAGACGTGAATGGCAGATAGGGTACCCGTGTACCCAGATATTGACAATTTCATAACTTTTATCATTTTAACCTATTTGAATAATGTTGGCCATTTTGGAGAAGGGAACTTACATACTTTTCGTCCGCTGCCAAGATTTACATCTTTTGTCTTTTGTGATGCCTTAGAGTCTTCAAGCGTAAGCAAAAGTCTATCAACCAGTTTCAAATATGCTCTTTACGGTTCTTAAATTTGAAGGTCCTTACATGATATGTTTGTTTCATCAAAATAATCATGGGGGTTGTGTACAACGACGTAAACTATGTAAAACCAAATCTATACACATAAGATTGAGCTGGAGCCACCTCATTCGTACACTACGTTTCACAGTTGAATAATTGATAATACCCTAAAAGTAGGCAATTATTTATGGTTGAAATGCGCTATGTAGGAACGGGAATGGTTATGATTTTTTGATGAGCTTGGAAAGTATTAAAGTTGCAAAAGGAAAACGGTTCTGTCAGCCACATAAGGCTTAAAATACTACGGTGTGGCTATCACTTTTGATATAATTCATGGTCTGAGTAAAAATCTGAATAGAAGTATCTGTATTCTAACACGTTTTTAAAATAGATGCCAGCGCCAGATATTTTGTTCGTAGTTTTGCTAAAATCAAATCACATGGAATTGTGCGTGGTATTTTTTTTAGCGTGTGTTTGATATGCTCACAAACACATTCTCTCGCTCTATTCCGAAGTGCGCTGCTGCCAAAGAAAACGAACAGTCCCAATTTTATTTGGTGAAACATAGAGCAAATATTGGATAAATTTGCTATTTGTGGTGATAATCAAGTGGTAATAAAGTGTAAAAAGTAGTTTACACGGATAACTTCGTAAACTCATTAATGAGTAAAAAAATAACCATTTTTTGATCTCATATGAAGCTGTCAGAAAATGTAGAAAATTTGACAACTTGAAATGGGTAAAAAAACACTCATTTTGAGAATGTTGAATAAATCCCATTTTTATATTTTCCATTCTATCTCCATTCTCAAAAATGAGAGTTTTTTACCCATTTTCGACAAAATTCAATTTCTCTAAATGGGTAAAAATGACACATTTTTTGACATATATTGCGTTTACTCATTTATGAGTAAAACGTGATTTACTCATTAAATGAGTAGATCCACTTATACTTCAAAATGAGTGAAAATTTACCCTTTAATGAGTTTACGAGGTTCTCCGTGTACGTACCTAATTTGTCGTATCATACACGATAAAGAGAAGAAACAGGCGATCCAAAAAAGTAAGTAACAGTTTGCTTTTCGTCTGCTGCTTTCTTGGGCAATGCAATAATGGCAAGGATTTCGTGTGTGCAAATTTGTTTCGGTGATTAATTCGTCAAATCTTGCTACTTTTACACAAACAACTTATTCAAATGGAAGCCTAGACTTGAAATTGTGTGATTGCATCAAATTTATGTTCGTAAATAGTGTATGTTTGCTGGAAAACGCAAATATTGTTGAGGGTGCCAACAAATGTCGCACCCTGCCAAAGCCGTATTCTACCCTATTACATTAATTTAAAAAATCGCAACGACCATTCTTTAATCCGGAAACTAGTCCCAAACTAGGTTATCCAATTTTGTAGTTCTGCACAGTAGTTAGGTTTTTCAAATTGTAGCTTTAAGTCAAAACAAAATGATGCCTATTAAAGGCCAAAATGTAGAGATTTTCTGTCTGAAAAAAAATGTTGAACGAAACATGTGAATTGTTACCAGCGGTAACATTTAGTTATCTTACTCAAATAATTAAAGCGTGAAGTAAAAAAACTACACTACTGGAAGCAAAACACTATCAAATTTTGTTATAATTTTATCATAAAAATAACATATTTTGTTAGAAATCTATAACAGAATCAGATACAAAATATATTGTTTCTGTGCAGTTGGACCTGCGACCAGGTGTGCGGTAGGTCTCCAGATTGTTATCAACAATCAATTTTTTTCTTTTTGTCTGAACAAGAATATTTTTCAAGAATATGAAACTAACAACATTACAAATTAGCCAACCTTTTCAAATGAATTATTGGCAGTGGCTGATTTTCTACTCGCCGCAGCCACATCCAGGCGCTATAGTATATGTACAAAATTGCCAGCAAGAGTTAACCGCCAGAAATTTGTATGGCGAAAGACATCTAATGCTGGTTTTCTCAAAATTAGGAACTTTTCATGAAAAACTATTTGGTATCGGTTATGAGGGATGGTGTCCGCTACTACGCCTACCAAATATTTTTTCGATTAAAGTGCTTAATTTTGAGAAATCGAACCTTAGATGCCTTTCGCCATACTGATTTCAGAAAGTTAACTCCTAGTGTGCCGCTGTAAGCACGCTCAAAGCAGTCGATTCATTATATCAGCGTTGTGATATCTATCGCTGGGCGACTACCTACCTACTAGGCCTACTGTTGGGCTATTCGATGTTAAGCATATTTTAAATCATATTATGATAAAATCCTGTTACAACATTTGAAAGATAATAGTTACTAAACACAAAATTGTATCAAAATAAATTATAAATATCACAATATGTTAAAATTGTGTTTAGTTTCTGTTATGCTGTTCTAATCTGGGTGGTTGATCGAAACGCAAACCAGGAGAGTAAGCAGCCTCCACCCGTGTGATAGAAAGATAGGAGGAAAGACCAAACACGCGCTTGTGAGGAATGAGTACCCAATCCAGGAGGGGGGAGGGAAGCAGAGCGATTTGATCAGGAGTGACTCTTGTTGGCCATTTCACCATCCCGTTGGCTACGTCACTGCCTAGACAAGCGTGGGCTACACATCGTACGCCCCCACCCCCGGCGACCTCCTGCGACAACGATATAGCCCGCCCGCTAGTCGTATTACCGCCTTGCCGTCTGTCAGGTGCCGCATCGTCCGACCGTCCCACAGAAGAGTAACTAGAGCAAATTCGTGGACAAAACCAAAAATTTTTTTTTCAACATTTATACATTCTTATATTTTTTTAGATACTTAAAAACATTCGGCATACTATGGCTATTTCAAAAATGACCCAAAATTTTATAAAAAAATATAATTAGGGCTCAAAAATTAGGTATTAGATTGGATTTTATCTACTTTATTTGTGGAGTATTTGGAAAATCTGATTTTTACACAACATAAATGTTATCAACAAGCTATTATTAGTACACAATGAGTAGATTATAGTTGTATGTCTCCATTTTGTTCATGTTTATGGTCAAATTATAAATTTTATGTTTCACGTGATGACCACTTGAAAATCACAATTTTTTCTATTTTTTCTGTTTTTCTTCAGAGGAAAAGTTAATCTATACGGCAAGATCCGGCAAAGGTAAATCACTTGGGTGTAACTTCAAGATATGGACTAAGCATTCCACGTGAAAACTCGTCCGCAAACGTCTGCAAATTAGATTCTGAGCTATTTGAATAAAATGCGATTTTTCATAATTTTAACATTTGTTCATAAATTACCACATATAACGAATCCAGGAAAAAAAAGTAAATAGCATGCTATTTAGCATGCATTTTGTCAAGACACAAATAGAATAATGGGTCTCCCATGAGTTTGGTTGATATCTTTTTGAAAGCCTTATATTGAAATCGCTTATCTATAAATTCTGCATTGTAGAGAAATCTGTTACTACCTAGATTTAGGATGAACCCGTTTTCATTGAAGTGATCATAATTTATTAACGGTGCCTTATTATGATAGTTTCGACATGGCTAGCTATGATATCTTGTGGGCTTCAACTCGGACATGGTAATCGTTGTTGTTTCAAGCCATGGTATATATAATACAGGTGATTTATATTTTTTACTACAGGCTTCACCTTTTCAGACCCTAATTTTTAAGGTTAAGGTTTAAGTTAAGGAAAAAAGAGTGTTCAAGCAAAAACAAAGTTTACTTCTGTGCATGCGAATTTATACAACCATTTTTCTTTTGGGATCTTGGACATGGGTTGAAATAAGTTAGATGTTTTTTTCCTTTGTAAATGTTAGAAAATCCATTTAAGGATAGAGCTTTAACTACGGGTTTCTTGCTACTTTGTGGAATATAGCTATTTTAGAATCATTCGCGTAGCGCAAGCAAGAGATATTACATAAAACGCGAGGTTTTATTTGAAAACATATGTATTTTGACATTTTTATCTGGTTTTACACTGTTAGGTGGATAGATTTATCAGAAAAATGGCATTTTCCTGCATAATTTACAATTCTTACTTCGTTCGAAGAAGAAGAAGAAGACTTCGTTCTAGGAATATCATGCCCAAATAACCGCTAAAAATAGTTTTGTCCAAGAATTGGCTTATTTACTCCTATGTGCGTCCGTCGGCCACATTGTAAATCGCCATCGGCCAAGGGCATAGTTAGAGGGGGAAAGGGGGGGGGACGGTGCCCCCCCCCTAAATGGTGGAAAGATTGAACGGGTACTGAAATGAATTCGCTTAAACATGTGCACTTTACGATCCGATCATATTCAGAAATAGGTTTTTGAAATTCAAAAGATTCCCAAAAAACTTAGTGTCTATCCGGAACAAATTTATACCGCTTTTTATACCGAAGTTGGAATTTTCTCCAGAATAGGCAACTTTCCCAACTTCGGAAGTAGTGCGCTGGATTCGCCTAAAGATGTGCTAAACAACGCATCAACTAATTTGACAGATAAAACTTCGGAAGAAAGTTCGGTTCGGAAGTCCCGACTTCCGAATTCTAACTTGGTGCTACGCCGACAATATAAGGGTGTCCAGGATCCATACTATACTATATTTCATATATATATATATGAAATTTCAAAACAACTCGAAACATTTCGGGCTCAAGAATTCTCCTAGAAATCCTTCTAGAAGCTTCCCTGGGAACTTCTAAATTAATTGTAATTTGAGTAATTGTAATTTCTCCTTATCTAGAAACCCCTAACTATTTTTTTTAGGAAATTCATGTGGAAGTTTCTTGAAGATTTCTTTTCTTCCCTTCAAGTTTTGCTTCTAGACATTTCTTCGGCTATTCTTCCAGGAAAATCTGCGACATTTCCTTCAAGAATGCATTCTAGAGTTCCTCCAAGAATACATACGGAATTTCCTCCCAAAATTCCACTAGAGGTTTCTTTAGTAATTTATGACGGAAATCCTCCGATTTCGCTCCATAATTTCATCTGCTAATCTATAAGAAACTGCTCTGGGCATTCCTCCAGGAACTCTTCCTTAAATTCCTCCGGGATAACTTCCAGGACTTTTTCCGGGAATACCTCTAATCTCTATACATTCAATAGCGAAATCCTCTAGAATTACATTTTGGTGAATTACAAATTCTTTCCGCAATTATTTCAGAGTATCCTTCAAGAATTACTCTAGAAATTTCTTTAGGAATTTCTCCAAGAATTCGTCCAAGTATTTCCCCGGAAATTCTTCTCTTCCTTCAGGAATTTCTCCGGGATTTTTCCGCAAAATTATCCTAGAATTCTTTCCGGACTTCACTCGGAATTTACTCCAGAATTTCATTCGGAAATTAATGTTAGAGTTCCTCCAGGATATCTTCCAAGAGTTCTTCCAGGAATTTCTTCAGAACAAGCAAAGAACAGCAATTCATCTGGGAATACTTTCTGGATTTCATCTGGTAATTTCTGCATTAATTTCTCCTGGTATTTTTTCGGGAAATCCTTCTGATATTCCTCCAGAAATTCCTTCATGAACTTCTCCAATAATTATTTCAGCACAACCTTGTGAGAGTTCCTCTGGAAGTGCTTGTGGGAGTTGCTCCGGGAGCTCCCCCCGGAGTTTTCCCAAAAGTTCCTCTAGTAATCTCTCCAGGAACTTCACAGGGGATTCTTTGAGGATATTTGGCATTAATTTCAAGGGAAATGGGATTTCGGAAGTTCCTCTAGAAATTCAACTCCGGGTATTCCATCGGCTGTTCCTCTGAAAATTTCTCCGGGAGTTCCACTAGTAGTTCCTCCGGAAATTCATTCAGACTTTCTTTCAGGAGTTCATTAAGGCTTTCTTTGGGAATTTATCTACAAATTCCTTCAGAAGTTCCTCGGAAAATTTCTCTGGGAGCTCCTCCGGAAGGTCCTTTAGGAATTGTTCCAGGAGTTTGTCCTGGAATTCATCCAGAAGTTCTTACGAGAGTTCCTCCAGGATTTCCTCCGGAAATTCTTCCTGTAGTTCTTAATAAATTAATCTAGAAGTTCTTCTGGCAGTTCTTCCGAAAATTCCTCTGATACTTTCTCCGGGAATTCCTACAGAAATTCCTCTGGGAGTTCCTCCGGAAATTACTTCGGGAGTTCCTTCTCAAAGGAACTGCCGGTGAAACTCCCGGAGAAATGCCCATTAAAACTGTTGGTGGATCTCCCGGAGGAATTCACGTAGGAACTGCCGGAGGAGCTCCCGTAAGAACTCCCGGAGGAATTTCAGGAGAAACTCCTAGAAGAATTCCTATCGGAATAACTTCGGGAGGAATTACCAGCTAATTTTCTGTAGAAAGCCTAAATGATTTCCTGAAAAAAGCCTGAATGATCTCCTGGAAGAGCTACTGGTGGAACACCCGGAGGAATTTCTAAAGAAACTCCCGGGAGAATTTTTAAATGAACCTCCGGGGGAACTGCCAGTGAATCTACTAGAAGACTTCTCGGAAAAAATCTTGGAGAATTCATCTTATAGACAAATCTCATCTTATAGACAAATCTCATGTAGGGATATGTAGCAGGACCATCATCATCATCAGAGGGCCTCCCGGAGAATTCCTTGAAGAGCTCCTAAAGAAATTCTCGGAGGAGCTTCTGGAGGAATTTCTGCATACTTAATTCCCGGAGGAAATTCTGGAGAAATTCCCGGAAGAATTTTCAGAGAGCCCCCGTAGGAACTGCCGATAGAACTACCGGAATAATTCTCGGAGGAAATCTTGGCGGAATTCTTGGAGGATCTGCCAGTTGAACTCCTGCAGGATGTCCAGTGGAAATCTTGAAGTTTCCACCGGAATTCTTTCTGGATTGCTTTGGGAATTAATCTAGGAACTCCTCCAAAAATTCATTGTTGATTTTATTTTCGGTATAATTCCTATATAAATTTTCGGTGGAATTCCTGGAGAAATTCTTTGAAATTTTCACAAGAAATTATTCGAAACTTTCACGGAAAACATTATGGAATTTACACAGGAAGATTTTTCGAAGATTTTTCGCGAAATTCTCAGGAATGTTTATTGGCAACTCTGCGGAATTTCCACGGAATATTCTTAGGAATTCCACGGTGCAATTTTTTAGATTTTTTTATGAGAAACAGCACGAAAGAATTATCAGAAGAATTCCCTGCAGAACTTATAAAAATATTCGTGGAGGATTTCTTGGAGTAAATAATGGTGAAATTTTCGGTCAATTCCCGGCGAAATTGATGGTGGAATTCCTGAAGACATTGCCGAAGAAATTGCTGGAAACATTCCTGAAGAATACGCATTCACGTAACGTTTATTGGCATTAAGTTTTAGTACGAAACGCTGACGCGCAACGCGCTGTTGAGATTCAGCCTTTACAGTTGGTTGTGGATTTGGTTTCAAAGTATTTGGAGCTTAGAAGGAAAAAGTACCAAGCACTAATATTCATGTGTTTTTATAAAACTACTATAAAACTACGATTCAGAAGACCTAAAAAATTTGCCCCCCCCCCCCCCTAATCGAAATCCTGGCTACGCCCATGCCATCGGCTGGCCTGCCGCCAACCGCCTACCATCCGGCCGCCATTAGGCCGAAGCCATAGCCCGCTGGCTGCTTCACCGTTCGACCAGCTAGCTTTGGGCCAGTTCCCTTCTGGAACTAAGCGGTTCCGGGACCACACAATTAGAGTCTTATAGTATGAGTATGGGGCCCTCATTAGCCGTGCTGTAAGATGCGCGGCTACAAAGCAAGACCATGCTGAGGGTGGCTGGGTTCGATTCCCGGTGCCGGTCTAGACAATTTTCGAATTGCAAATTGTCTCGACTACCTTGGGTATAAGAGTATCGTCGTGTTAGCCTCATGATATACGATTGCAGAAATGGTAACTTGGCTTAGAAACCTCGCAGTTAATAACTGTGGAAGTGCTAATTGAACACTGCTGCGAGGCGGCAATGTCCCAGTGGGGCTGTAATGGCAATGAAGAAGAAGAAGAAGTATGAATCACAAACATGAAATTATAAAAGTCAAGTTACGTCAAAAGTCAAAACTCTGGTATCTTTTAGGAATTGCTGAATGCCACTGAGGGGCCTGTAGAAAGTACATTTCTTATTTAGCGAACAACCTGTAGAAAGTACATTTCTTATTTAGCGAACAACCAATGGTTTGATGGCTCGTTTTCATGGCTCTTGATAAGGAAGCAAGGTATGAGTATTAAATAGACCACTAAAAATACTGATCAATTCCAGGACCTTCAAAATGGGAAAAAGGAGACAATCACGCGACAGCTCTTTTTTGTGGCTTTTGATATGGAAGCAAAGCATGAATAAAAGATTTTCCACTGACGATTCTAACCACTTCCAGCAACTTCTACAGGAACAACCTCCATGAAGATCCTGTAGAATGGTTCAATGGTTCTTTTTTCATGGTTTTCGATAAGTGTCATATTCACAGCTCAAAAATACACTAGTGTGTTATGTTCTCCTTTAAAAGCTTGGTGAAAACCTCGCTTACCGCAAATGCCAGCAAAACGGTGTTTACGTCTCTTTGTACGATTACGACAGTTAATTTCTATCACTCAGCAATTCGAATTCATAAAAGGCACAGGAACAAGATTTGGCAATACAATTTATTTTGATTATTTATTGAACATAAAAAAAATCTGCTTCACGATTTTTTACTTCTGAGGGATTAAAAGCTGTTAAAAATAGACTTCAAATGCAACCTGAGCCCATTAAAATCGTTAACAGATTGCCATTCGCCGCTGACAAAGTGTGAACAAATGACAGCTCGCAGCAAAATTTACAGCTCCGCACCCTGCAGGGCTCCGATTTTATATCTTTCGACACTTGACCCGCATCGAGCCGCCGAGCCGAACCGCGCCGCTGCCATTCGAACCATGTTGCACGATTCATTTGGTAGTAAATTTCGAGTGAACTCGTGTTCTCCTTCTTCCGAGCTAAGTTCCGACTGACCACATTATCTTGGATTAACGAGCGTGCCCGCTCGTATACGAGATGAAAGCCAATAAATAAAAAAAAACTCGAAGAAAGCGCCGCCAGTCAAAAAGCTATTAATTTGGTGACTATTTCAGAAAGATATATGCAATCTGTACGTCGACGGAGTAAGCATGGTTCGTTGTCTGCTTTGCAGCATATGATTTATTGTACTCAATGATGGGATTATGTTTTATCGTAATGCGCTATAATTGATAATTGATGGAACTGGTTCATGCTAACAGAACCAATTACACAGGATTCTGTTCAACAAGATGTTTATTTTTCGCAAATATTTTGGAGCTTCGCTTGAATTGTTATAATACTGTATACATACAGCAAACTTGAGATAGAATTTTAAAGTCGGTGGAATAAACATTCTTTTCCAGTTGTGAAGCCAAAATGAAAGTAATGTTTCCGTTCACATTATTTATCACTAGCTTTATGTACCCGGCCTTGCTCGGAGTTGCCAGTTTAATTCGCAGTTTTTTTCACCATCGGAATTGGAATAGGTCAAAAGGATAATTGTGTTTTCTTATTGATATTTCATCATTTGATTAAAAGAAGGTAGATTACATTTGAAAACATTGACTGATTTTGAAAATGGGATCAAACCCAAAATCGCTTTATTCCGGGCAAACGTCTATTTCTAAAGAAGGAAAAACATACACCGATGCCTTATTCCGGAAAAACGTCTATTTTTAAAGAAATGATCACATTTACCGTCCAGAAGGAAACACTTTAATCATTGCTTTTCTCTGGGCAAACCATGATTTCGATGAAGTGTTGAGTTGATCGATCCTGTCATCTTCGCCTTCTTAAGAAAAAGAATGTTTGTTCCAAATTTGGTTGAAATCGGGCAAGGGGTACAGAAGTTATGCTGGAACATTGGATCATTGCATACCTTGCTTTTATTTATTAATCTTGAATCATTATCATATAATTATCATACCTTTTAAAATTTGGAATAAAGGTTACTCGATTATGGATCACTATGCAATTTGATCATTCATAATCATCAATCATTAATCATATCGATCGTTAATCATTAACCATACACATAGTGTGTCAACATTTAATCACGATCGGTAATCGTTAATCATAATCCAACGGTTTTTTTTCATCTATTATTCATAATCGTTAATTATTGTCAAAATGAATTTAATCATTAATCATTATCAGTCATCATTTTCAAAAATTATAATTCATTAATCATAATCTTTAATCATAGAGTTGAATGATTTAATCATTTAATCTGCTTAGAATTGGTCCTGGGGTCAGGAGTTACACTGAATTGCCCGTTTTCTAAAGACAACCGCTTTCCCTTTACCCTTCCTCTTTTCTCAACGGCCATTTCACCCCCTTTGTTATTATCTTCTCCTAGGGATAGAAAATGTGTGTACCAAATTTGGTTGAAATCGGTACAGGGGTTCAGAAGTTACACTAAATTGCCCGTTTTCTGAACAATACCCTCCCTTCAGACCCCTACCCCCTTATCCAAATTTCCTCCCGTACGATCGGCTCCTCATAGTGAATATGTGTACAAAATTTGATTGAAATCGGTCCTGGGGTTGGGAGTTACACTGAGTTGCTCGTTTTCCAAAGACAACACCTCCCCTATACCCTCCCTTTTTCCAATGACCATCCCATCCCCTTTGTTATCTTTTCCTTATGATGTAGAATGTGTGTACCAAATTTGGTTGAAATCGGTACAGGGGTTCATGATTTACTTTGAATTGCCCGTTTTCTAAACAAAACCCCTCCTCCAGACCCCTCCCCTTTCCCAAATCCCTCCCATATGATTACCTCCTCGTAGTGAATATGTGTACAAAATTTGGTTGAAATCGGTCCTGGGAGTTGAAAGTTACACAGAATTGTTCGTTTTCTGAACAAAACCCCTCCCACCACCCCTCCCCTTTTCTACATGACCATCCCACCCCTTTGTTAACTTCCTCTGAGGATAGAGAATGTCTGTACCAAATTTGGTTGAAATCGGTCCTGGAGTTGAAAGTTACACAGAATTGTTCGTTTTCTGAACAAAACCCCTCCCACCACCCTCCCCTTTTCTACATGACCATCCCACCCCGTTGTTAACTTCCTCTGAGGATAGAGAATGTCTGTACCAAATTTGGTTGAAATCGGTCCTGGGAGTTGAAAGTTACACAGAATTGTTCGTTTTCTGAACAAAACCCTCCCACCACCCCTCCCCCTTTTCTACATGACCATCCCGCCCCTTTGTTAACTTCCTCTGAGGATAGAGAATGTCTGTACCAAATTTGGTTGAAATCGGTCCTGGGAGTTGAAAGTTACACAGAATTGTTCGTTTTCTGAACAAAACCCCTCCCCCCCCCCCTCCCCTTTTCTACATGACCATCCCACCCTTTGTTAACTTCCTCTGAGGATAGAGAATGTCTGTACCAAATTTGGTTGAAATCGGTCCTGGGAGTTGAAAGTTACACAGAATTGTTCGTTTTCTGAACAAAACCCCTCCCACCACCCCTCCCCTTTTCTACATGACCATCCCACCCTTTGTTAACTTCCTCTGAGGATAGAGAATGTCTGTACCAAATTTGGTTGAAATCGGTCCTGGGAGTTGAAAGTTACACAGAATTGTTCGTTTTCTGAACAAAACCCCTCCCACCACCCCTCCCCCTTTTCTACATGACCATCCCACCCCTTTGTTAACTTCCTCTGAGGATAGAGAATGTCTGTACCAAATTTGGTTGAAATCGGTCCTGGGAGTTGAAAGTTACACAGAATTGTTCGTTTTCTGAACAAACCCCTCCCACCACCCTCCCCTTTTCTACATGACCATCCCACCCCTTTGTTAACTTCCTCTGAGGATAGAGAATGTCTGTACCAAATTTGGTTGAAATCGGCCAAGTGGTTCAGAAGTAGTTAGCGAACATACATACATAGATTGGTTTTTATATATATAGAAGATAGATAGAAGAAGAAGAAGAAGAAGATATTTATCAATAATATGTTTGTCTGTAATAACATTGAACAAAGGAGAGCACATTTGATATCGGAAATATGCAGACCTATACAAGAGTCCCATGTACCTAATAATCTGCAGAATCGAAAGCAATGATTTAAATTTCAAAAACATTTTTCCCATGCTCAGGCATTAGAAACACATAATTGAATCCGTCGTTTTTGGTTTATTTCTTCCAAACAACCAGTTGTAAAATTCTGCTATAACATACCAGTTTAAAATTTCGCCTCGAAAGAGTGCATGTCATTCCCTCCCTCCTGTTTGCCACCAGCGCCTCGAGTTAACTAGAACTATCTCATACCACGGGGCGTGGGTGCACGATATAGGTTTCATCTATGCGCTTTCCTCCATCTGGTGATTCCATGTTCACAACAGCTGTATCGTCGTTGGCGGCGACAGCATTGACAGCGATGCAGCATACTTTTCAAACAGGCCGACCTAGTGGCTTTCAAATATAGATCCACGGGACACATTCCCTACTTTGTGTGGTTCAGGCTGTCCTGTAGTTAACTGTTGAAGGTATGGAGTGAAGTTCCACCGAAAGGGCAATTCGATTACCACAAAACAATTGTTCAAATAAAAAGCTGAAATGTATGCCCATTGACTAAACTCAAAACGAATAGTTATACAACATATGGAGGACACCATATTGAACCGAAGTTACGGAATGCAAAATAACAGTCGTATAAGAATAGAGTTTAGGATTCTTAGCCTATAATAATGCTATTGTTTTATTTTGTGTATATTTTGCATGTGTAACCGGACAACTACAGTGACCAGAAATATAAAAAATTTCATACAAAATAGTCAACTTTGGAGATCTATATCTCGGTTGCGTGTGAACTAATTTTGCTGAAAATATTTCTGTATATTTAAAATTTCTGTATGTTCAGTTTGTGACAAATTAGTCGCTATTCATTGTATAGAGATTGTTTATATGTTAAATAAGATGCCAATTTTTCAATTTTGTCCGATACTACAATCTAATATTTTGGCCGATAAGGTAGCTTTTACTCAGTCAAATCCATTAGCCACGAGATGGCTATCGCTTGAATCAGTAGACAAAAGTAATATTGATCGTTTTTCGGAGCTAATCATGTTCTTTACGTTCCAATCGAACTGCGACAATAATTCAACTGCCCAGCGTACCCTTCATCACCTCAACGATCCCATGACGACCAAGCCTTTACTCCACTTCTTGCAGTATGTCTTACTGCTGGTTAACAAAGTCAATCGTTTCTTCCCATGGGAAAGCCCTAAATTTCAGTGAAATCAAATCACTTTTGCTGATTCTCCTTTTTAATGTCTGTGAAGATGACCTCGCGAGTAAACAAAGATCTAGGGTATCGGCAGAGAACCTGGCCGGACTTATTGTTAAACTGCTGAAGGAAACGCATGTTATTTTTATTTGGAGCTGGTGAAACAAGTAACCAAACGTTTCAACTTTAATGATCTCGTTTTTAAGACAACTTAAATTTTCATTGGAGAACATTACCTGCCTCTGTTCGATCCTGAAGAAGTTTCAGAAGCGGAGACACTAAAGTTGGAGAACAAGTATCGAAAGATTATTATTATTATTATTTATTCAGACTAAGGCCTGTGCGGTATATAAGAGTATTCTCCATTCGGCTCGGTCCATGGCTACACGTCGCCAACCACGCAGTCTACGGAGGGTTCGCAAGTCATCTTCCACCTGATCGATCCACCTTGCCCGCTACGCACCTCGCCTTCTTGTGCCCGTCGGATCGTTGTCGAGAACCATTTTCACCGGCTTACTGTCCGACATTCTGGCACCGTGCCCGGCCCACCGCAGTTGTCCGATTTTCGCGATGTGAACGATGGATGGTTCTCCCAACAGCTGATGCAACTCGTGGTTCATTCGCCTCCTCCACGTACCGTCCGCCATCTGCATCCCACCATAGATGGTACGCAGCACTTTCCTTTCGAAAACTCCAAGTGCGCGTTGGTCCTCCACAAGCATCGTCCAGGTCTCGTGTCCGTAGAGGACTACCGGTCTAATGAGCGTTTTGTAGATTGTTAGTTTGGTACGGCGGCGAACTCTATTCGATCGGAGCGTCTTGCGGAGTCCAAAGTATGTACGATTTCCAGCCACTGTGCGTCTCCGAATTTCTCTGCTGGTGTCATTTTCGGCAGTCACCAGTGAGCCCAAGTACACAAATTCTTCTACCACCTCGATTTCGTCACCATCGATGCAAACTCGCGGTGGGTGGCTCACATTGTCTTCTCTTGAACCTCTTCCTATCATGTACTTCGTCTTCGACGTGTTGATGACTAGTCCGATCCGTTTAGCTTCCCTCTTCAGTCTGATGTAGGCTTCCTCCATCTTCTCAAAGTTACGTGCCATAATATCTATGTCGTCGGCGAAGCCAAATAACTGAACGGACTTATTGAAAATTGTACCACTCGTGTTAATCCCTGCTCTTCGTATTACCCCTTCTAAAGCGATGTTATATAACAGACACGAAAGACCATCACCTTGCCGTAACCCTCTGCGGGTTTCGAAGGGACTCGAGAATGCCCCTGAAACTCGAACTACGCACATCACCCGATCCATCGTCGCTTTGATCAACCGTGTCAGTTTATCCGGAAAACCGTGTTCGTGCATTAGCTGCCATAGCTGGTCCCGATCAATTGTATCATATGCGGCTTTGAAGTCGATAAATAGATGATGTGTGGGCACGTTGTATTCGCGGCATTTCTGCAGTACTTGGCGAATGGCGAACACCTGGTCCGTGGTCCGTGGCCCATAAAACCCGCCCATAAAACTTCCCCACGAACTTCCTTGCAGTTGGTGCTAGTCGACGGCATAAAATTTGGGAGAGTACCTTGTAGGCGGCGTTCAGCAATGTGATTGCGCGGTAGTTGCTACAATCCAGCTTATCGCCCTTTTTGTAGATGGGACACACGACACCTTCCATCCACTCCTGCGGCAAAACTTCCTCCTCCCAAATCTTGCTAATGACCTAGTGCAGCGCTCTAGCCAGTGCCTCACCACCGTGTTTAAATAGCTCTCCTGGTAGTTGGTCAACCCCAGGGGATTTGTTGTTCTTCAGCCTGCCAATCTCCTCCTGGATTTCCTGAAGATTCGGAGCCGGTAAGATTATGTCCTGCACGCGTTCTCCCCGGCTCATCACCATACTGCCATCTTCGTCTGCCACACCACCATTCAGGTGTTCTTCGTAGTGCTGCCGCCACCTTTGGATCACCTCACGCTCGTTCGTAAGAAGGTTCCCGTTTATGTCCTTACACATATCAGGCTGTGGCACGTGGTCCTTACGTGAACGGTATAACTTCTCATAGATCTTTCGTGCGTTATTAGCGCGGTACAGTTCCTCCGTCTCTTCACGGTCTCGATCTTCCTGCTGGCGCTTTTTCCTCCGGAAAACCGAGTTTTGTCTGTTCTGCGCCCGTTTGTATCGTGCCTCGTTCGCCCTCGTGCGGTGTTGCAGCAATCTCGCCCATGCTGCATTCTTCTCTTCCACTAACTGCTCACATTCGCCGTCATACCAGTCATTTCTCTGATCCGGGGGCACCGTACCAAGTGCAGCGGTTGCAGTGCTACCAATGACGGATCGAATATCTCTCCAGCCATCTTCAAGAGATGCTGCGCCTGGCTACTCTTCCGTTGGGAGTGCCACTTCCAGCTGCTGCGCGTATTCTTGGGCAAGTCTAGCGTCTTGTAGCCGCCCAATGTTAAGCCGCGGCGTCCGACTTTGACGCGTGTTGTACACCGTCGAGAGTTTTGAGCGCAGGCATACTGCAACGAGGTAGTGGTCGGATTCAATATTCGCACTGCGGTAAGTGCGGACGTTCGTGATGTTGGAGAAGAATTTACCGTCGATTAAAACGTGGTCGATTTGGTTTTAAGTTTCTTGGTTAGGTGATCTCCATGTGGCCTTGTGGATATTTTTGCGGGGAAAGAAGGTGCTTCGGACTACCATTCCGCGGGAGGCTGCGAAGTTTATGCATCGTTGGCCGTTGTCATTCGATACGGTGTGCAGACTATCCGGTCCGATGACCGGTCTATACATTTCCTCCCTTCCTACCTGTGCGTTCATGTCACCGATGACGATTTTGACGTCCCGCAGTGGGCATCCATCGCATGTCTGCTCCGACTATGCGTAGAACGCTTCTTTCTCGTCGTCGGGTCTCCCTTCGTGTGGGCAGTGCACGTTGATGATGCTATAGTTGAAGAAACGGCCTTTGATCCTCAGCTTGCACATCCTTGCGTTGATTGGCTGCCACTCAATCACGCGTTGGCGCATCTTACCCAGCACTATGAAGCCGGTTCCCAGCTCGTTGGTGGTGCCACAGCTTTGGTAGAAGGTAGCCGCTCGATGCCCGCTTTTCCACACTTTCTGTCCTGTCCAGCAAATCTCCTGCAGCGCCACGACGTCGAAGTTGCGGGGATGTAATTCATCGTAGATCATCCTGTCGCAACCTGCGAAACCTAGCGACTTCGACAATTCCATGTTCCAAGCTTCCAATCGTGATCCTGTATTTGTCGCCTAAGTCTTTGCCGATTATATCGAGTCGCATTATCCCTTATATTGTTCTTAATGATTGGTTTTCTAGGCGGCTTATTGGGCCTGTGCAAACCTCCTGTCTCGTCGGAGGGCCGTCGTGTCAGGGCTGTTTAGCGTCCCACCTAACACCAGGACTTGGGCTTGTGCGCTTTGAGCGGCACACGGTCGCTTTGCTGGGGCCTACTTGCGGATACATGCAGCTTTTTATAGAGGTTTAACAGGGCCCACTGTCAAACTCCACCACATCCTAGGCAAGCCCCACAACTCGCAGATGGCCTGGGGAGGGATCGTCAAGCCCTTGGACATAGTCCCTGCTATCCTGATATAAAATATAAAACGTATATCGATAGGAATTTTGATGTTGATATTCCTCTCGATACCAAAAGTGATATTGATAATGTTCTCGTATCTTTGATAAATTTAATTGTTGAAGCCAGAGGCATTGCAATTCCTAAATGTGAAATTAAATTCAACTCCATTATTATTGACGACGATCTTCAGCTACTGATCCGTCTTAAAAATGTGAGGCGAAGGCAATACCAAAGAACTCGCGATCCCGCGTTGAAAGTTATTTGGCGAGATTTGCAAAATGAAATTAAAAAACGTTTCGCTATTCTGAGAAATACTAACATTGAGAATAATGTCTCGAAGTTGGATCCCAGTCCCTTTTAGAAATTAACGAAAATTCTTAAAAAACCTCAAAAGCCAATTCCAGCGCTTAAAGAGGGAATAAAATTTTATTAACAAATGGCGAAAAGGCTCAAAAACTTGCTCAGCAGAGTGCCCATAATCTTAGTCTAGGTCTCATTAGTCCAATAGAGGATCAGGTTACACGGAGCTTCGAAGACATTCTCAATCAAGTGAATATTTTTGACCCTTCGATGGGAACTAATTTGGACGAAGTGAGATCTATTACTAGAAAATTCAAAAATATGAAAGCCCCGGGTGATGATGGTATTTTCTACATACTTATCAAAAAACTTCATGAGAGCTCTTTATCCTTTTTGGTTAATTTATTTAACAAATGTTTTCAATTGGCATACTTTCCAGATAAATGGAATAACGCCAAAGTTGTTGCAATTTTGAAGCCAGACAAAAATCCAGCTGAGGCTTCTAGTTATCGCCCAATCAGTTTGCTTTCTTCAATAAGCAAACTGTTTGAAAATATTATTTTAAATAGAATGATGGTTCATATTAATGACAATTCTATATTTGCTGATGAGCAATTTGGGTTTCACCAGGGGCATTCAACCACTCATCAGTTATTAAGAGTTACGAATTTAATTCGGCTCAACAAATCGCATGATTAACATTGTGGATACACTGAGATCATGCATAACTTGACACCTCGGTATTCAGAAACGGAGCGGCGTAAGCGGGGAAGAAAACAAGTGGTCTTATTCCGTCTGATTACGGCCCACCACGGTTTAACGAGACGAAAGGCAGCCGTGGCTTAACTAAAGGGATGATACTCACAATATAAGTAATAATCAAACGCAAAAATGCAGTTTTCACGATGACTTTCCTTCATCGTTGACAACCCCTGTGATATGTACCTATAAAAACGCTCTTCAATATCGAACGTGGAAACGAAATGGTGACAATGCCTATGCAGAGAGTGCGAATGGATGAAAACCAATATGGGAAAGGAATATTAGATTTTTTTGGAATCTAATTAAAACACAAAACGACATCTGTTAATTAAACGCTAATTAGTACACATGTATGCGTCCTCGGCGCATCATTGAGTCTGGCACGTTCCGTGGCCATGGGATTGTGACATTCAAAGTGACGCTGATCTCAATGCGTCGGAATCTACGCCACGGTGTGTAAAAGTAAATGTGAGATAAAACGACCGCAGAGAAGGTGGAAACAAATTGGAATATTATTAGTAGACGTTAAGCAACCAAATGTCATTAGGTTTTATGTGTTGATTTAAATCATTAAATTAAGTGTGTTTATCGTACTAATTTCTATATGCAAGAAAGCGATTTCATCGTAAACTGAAACTGCTGAGAACTTGCATTCATGGACTATTATTCACGGCATTACCTTCGATATTTGCCTACCCATGAAATAGTTTGAAAGTAGAAAGTAAATGAAATTAAAAATTAAAATTAAATTAAACATCCTCATTGCCAATAGAGTAGTGTCAATTTGCATTACAGATGCCTTACAATCTGTGCATAGAAAAGATTAAACTTACGATTGCTAACACGTGATTGGCCAGAGGTTGCAGCGAAATTTCGCAATGAATCAGCCGAACTGTAGACTGGCGATAATTAATATTTTATTCGATGATTTAGTCATTTTTCAGAAATATTGGCAAAAAAATAAAAACTATTAACTTGCTTATGGTGATGAACAAACGTTTATGAAAGAACGAAACAGAAAAGTATGCAAGAAAATTCAGCTCGGGCCATATAATCCACCATTACTTTAGAAGACACCTTTCTTTTGCCAAATGTTCTGGATTGAAATTCTTTGAACGGCTCGGTTAATGGTGTAACGACATTATTACCAAGACTGGCATACGGAATATATAAAAAGTACCTATCGGATAATGGACATATTTTTGGAAAGTGTTTAATATATGTGCAAGTTAAGAAAAACGGAGAACATAAATTAGATGAAGGAGTTTCATTTATTCTTTACAAACGATGACCTACTGTTCCATGTTATCGAGTGAAGCAGCTGTCACCCTAACAAGAATGATCATCTTTATCTGTTTTACCTAACTCCTCTGACAAACTTGAAGTTCGATCTCGTTTGAAAGGATTGCGAGCATAATGTAGAAGGAAAGCTAGCATAGGACTATATAGCTAAATGTACCTTCTCACATCCTCGCTTCCACTCGTCTAAAGTGTCTACGATGTTATAAGTATCGTTGACCGTTACGCAATACATCAACGTTGAACGCTATTATTTGAATTCGAAGCAAAAAACTTTCCTAAGGGAAAAAGTTCTGCAGCACAATCCTCAACGATAATTGGGGATTTAAAAGTTTCCTCTACTTTCTGGCGTCAATCGGTATATACTCCTTATAAATCAAAGGCAACACACCCTTTTCCTCCCAAGACTTCACCACGTCAAAAACAAACGAGCGCAATCATTTTTATTCGTGCCTTTTTATTGCGTAACCGATGAGCTCACTGATTTAAATAAGATTATTTTGATTGACGAATGGCTTACCCGAAAACTTTTTTTTGTTGGTGAATCTTTGCTTAAAAGAACTTCCAATCGGTTTGCGTTCTCCAATAGAAACAGTTTCAAATACTTATGCGGAATTTGGATACCTAATGTGAAAAACTTATCCGAGTCTTACTAGGATTTTTAATTTGTTAACTTTTTGTTTGTTTTAATTTATGAATGACAGTCGTCAAACCGTTAATTGCAAATTTACTGCTTTCACTATCAAATATAAATGCGTGCGTTTGGTTGACATCGAAAGTTCTCAGTTCAAATCTGTGAGAGTGCATCTAAATTGGGAATTGCACAGAATAAAATTGATTCATCATGTGAACTCCAGGTGCGCCAATTTATGGCTCAATATGACAAATAGTATTTAAAGATAAATTGAAAAGTTAAATCAAATAGATAAATGGTAAGATTAAAGTTTTCATTTCATTATGCATATTTTTCGACCCAAAAAAAAAAATAAAACAGCAAGACCTGGTTGAGTGAATCCTTACTGCAAGCAACATTTTATTATTATCAGACAAAAATAATCAATCCAAAAAGCAAAATATCCGTTTATCTTTAATTACAATCACTGAAATCAAACAACCTAATGAATACTGCAGAAAACTAACTTCAACAGAATCCTTTCCCATCGAGGAAGAATGGGAGTATGTAATCTGTATTCATACTACGCATCTTAAAATAATGCTATATAGCCTAAGCTGGTGCACAGACATGAAATACTTGTTTTTCCTCTGCCTTCCGACTAGATGCATGTGGGTAGAAGGATAATCAAAATGATACGCAAAAATGCACCCCTACCCGAGCTTATCTATCATTTTCTTTCATTATTTTAAAAACGAAACCATTCCCAACCTTCCCAGGGATATGTTGGGTTGATATGTTGCTATTTGCATACAGTTCGAAAAACATATAGGGTTAAGGCCTGGGATATTGCGATTGGCTATTGTAGTGTGTTGAGTTGCAATGTTTTTGTACAAGTCTTTATAAAGTGATATTTTTCAAGTTTTGGTGTTTTCCATGTTGTTTTCGAATAAGATAAGTGTTTAAGATCAATAATACCTGAAACGATGAGGTACTAGTAACACCATATTCATAATTCGTTTTATTTTTAATTTTATCATTGTTTATCAATCAACCGTTTAATTGTCTATTCCACATTGACGGTCTTTATGTGTCATGTGTCATGTGTCATGTGTCAATAAAACAGAGAAAGAGAAGAGCTTTCATTTAAGCGCTTGATAATTATATTTTATTGATTGTAACTATCAAAACTAAATGATTTGATTCTGCCAAACTTTGTCTCAATGCCGAACACTACCATAAGTGCAATAAAATGCAAAATTTGAACGTTATCTAATTGTTGGACAATTAATATGTCCTTGATCTGTTGGCCTGCCGAAAAAATTCCTTTATTCATGCAATAATAACGAATATTTCAGATAAATCTCCATATCACAAGTGTTTGGAATATGAGTCTGTTTGGGATTTGAGTGAAAACGAAAATCTGTGTAAAATGTTGACATACACAAATTGCCAGTTTATTATACTGTCTCCACTCACATATCAGCCCTATGCCATTTTTTCCCATACCGGGTAATAGTCATTGAAGTTCCAAATCGCATCTTCCATATAAAACTTCAACAAAATCTAATAAATTGAAACATCATCGTATCTTGTTGAAACTTTGCTGAGTTGTTCATTATTCAATACCGTGAAGCCAGGTCAGGTCATGTAAATTTTTAATGAGACCGTTATGCGGGTACTTTCAATATTAGACGCACATCACTTGGTATTTTTTTCACTCATGGGTATACAAAACGGCAATTTTTATTAGTAAAGTACATTAGAAATGAAAACTTTTCATTGAGTTAACACAAAAGTGACGAAAAGTCATATGGGACAGTTAAACGAGTATACGAATAATTCAATTAGCATGAAAACAAGGAAATTTTCGGAATTCTGTTTAAACAATATCAGCATAACTAAGATTAAGATATATGTATACATATACAAAAATTGAAATCATATAAACTCGAAGCACAATAACTAGAGCATAAACCCTATTTTTGTGTTCGCCACTCAAGCTCATGTGTGCAAAGATGCTTGTTCCTATTGGAATAGTAGTTTGATTGAAATGATCAGAGAGAGTAGCAGATAAGATTAAATGAGATTTTTATCTGATCACTCCCATTTCTGCTATTCAACAGGATTTCCATTTCTTTTACTAAGCGATTTCTATAGGGCTGAACACAACAACGATGGTTCATTCATAGAATTTTTGTGATAGATACCCATATGTTATTTTGGTATATTTACATGAAAGCACACAAACAACTGACTGACACAAATACTGACCTTCAACGATAACATGGTCAAGATGTTGCATTGTTCTACTGAACCCATGGAACACAACTTTTTATATATTTATTTATTTGTATTTATCTATTTAGGTGGTTTAACATCAGCAGGCTTCGAAGCTCCAATGATGGCTTGTGCAGTAACAAAAAACATGATATAACAAAAACTATCTTACTCAAAGCTTCAATATTCGTTCAATTATACTCATTACACCTCCCAGGAGGTCAACGGATATGGTAAGATAGTTATGAGATATTGTGGGCAATCCAAAGTGTTCTTGAGTTCGGGACTTGAGATCTACAGCTGCTTAGAAGCTCTTTTCGATACCCAAAGCTTCAATATGCGTTCAATTATATCTATTACACCTCCCGGGAGGTCAACGGATATCGTGAGATAGTTACAAGATATTCTGGGCAATCCAAACTGTCCTTGAGTTCGGGACTTCAGATCTACAGCTGTTTAGAAGTTCTTTTCGTTATTCAAAGGTTCAATATGAATTCCATTACATCCATTACACTTCCCGGGAGGTCAATGGATATCGTAAAATAGTTTTGAGATATTCTGTATAATCCAAACTGTCTTTGAGATCGGTATTTGAGATCTACAGCTGCAAAAAAATCTTTTGAAATGTTGGTGCTGGTATATTCAATTGTGATAATCAAATACATATAATAACTTTGAGTAAATTTGAAATGTTGGTGCCGATATATTGGAGCTTTGAGTGACGGATACCCAAAGTAACCTTTAGCACTATATTTTGCCTTTTCGGCAATATAAAGCTATATAAGCCAGGCTCTATAATCCAGTATAAAGCATGTTTGCACTGTGACAGCGTTATAGTTGCACGTACGGATTTTTTAAATGCTTACGGTTAGCTGGAAGATGTACTGTTGTGCCTGTAGATCGCATGTTTTGAACTCAAAGACGGTTTTGATGACCCAGGATATCCCAAAATCATCTAAACATGTCCTTTAATTTTCAGGATTGTATTATGGATATGGATGAATACATATCAAAACTTTAAGCGTCGAAAAAAGCTAGAAGGGTGGCTGTAGATCGCACGTTCTGAACTCAAGAACGATTTGGATAACCCAGGATGTCCCAAAACCATCTTACATTGTCTTCTGGTCTTCCTTTACATGTTATGGATATAGTTGAATACATATCCAAGCTTAGAGCGACGAAAAAAGTTAGAGTAGTGGTTGTAGATCTCATGTTCTGACTCCAAGAATAGTTTGGATGACCCAGTATATCCCAAAACCATCTAACCATGTCTCTTGATCTTCACAAATATATCATGAATATAGTTAAATACATATCCAAGCTTGAAGCGACGAAAAAAGCAAGAGTGACCAGGGACACCCCAAAACCATCTTACCATGTCGGTGTAACCATGTTCTCTGTGTAATTGCAGCTGACCTGGCAATAACAGAGTAGCAACCGTGGGCGGTCAATCATGCTCATGCTCATCGAATCAATGGTTGACACTGCAGAGGTCGCAATTGAATGCAAGTGACGCGGTATACGTTAGATTACGTTAGACTCAGTTCGACTAATTGAGGTGATGTCTGTGTATGTATGTGTGTAACTGTGCGCATAAAATGTCACTCATTTTTCAGGCACTTATCCTCAATCCATCCTGTCTCATGGTTCTCTTTTGAAAATTGGCCAGATCGGACTATAGGCTCGGAAGTTATGGCCAAAATAGTATTTTTTACTGAAAAATCGCGTGAAAAAGTATCACTCATTTTTTGACACTTATTGTTAACTGATTTACTCGCGACAAGTTGTATTCGACGAAGAATTCTGTCTCATTGTTTCCTATTGAAAATTTGACAGATTGCACTATGGGCTAAAAAGTAATGGCCAAAATACCATTTCTATGGAAAATTGCGTAAAAAACGTATATTATATATTTATATATAGATATAGATATAGATTTCAATGATAAACCTCATTTACTCGCAGCAAGTTGCATTAGACGTAGAATCCTGTCCTATTGTTTTCTATTGAAAATTGGCCAGATCGAACTACGGGCTTGGAAGCTATGGCCAAAATACATTTTTTTATGAAAAAGCGTATATAAAAGTCTAGCTTACTTTTTTGATACTTATCCCCAACCGTTTTACTCGCAACAAGTTCCATTAGACGCTGAATCATATTTTAATGTTTCCTATTGAAAATTGGCCAGAACGGACTCTATGTTAAGAAATTATGGCCAAAATACTTTTTACCTTTCTCGTACAACAAAGTTGTACCGAAAGTATATCATTTCACTTCGAAAACGAGCTATCAGATGCTTCCACACTGATACTCTTCCCTCCCTCTTCATACGGGAGTTTGGCAGAACGAAGGTCGTGATATTTATATCATCACAAATATTGGACTCCGCTCGCTTTCAAATTCACTTTTATGTGACATTCTTCATGCCTGGCGTATCCTAACGAAACTATCTAATCTAAACTTTCGCCTCTAATTCTATCATAAACATGTACGTATAACTTTGGAAGATGATATTAGCATTTCCATAACATAGTTTTAAGGAAATTCTAATAGGTTAAAAAAACTTAAATTTGAGTCAACCCCTTAAACCTAACGTTGTCTTCCTCCGCATTGAACTGCTATAATAATGTAGTTTACGGGCCCTCCTTAGCCGTGCGGTAAGACGCGAGGCTACAAAGCAAGACCATGCTGAGGGTGGCTGGGTTCGATTCCCGGTGCCAATTTTCGGATTGGAAATCGTCTCGACTTCATTGGACATAAAAGTATCATCGTGCTAGTCTCATGATATACGAATGCAAAAATGGTAAGGGTATGCGATAATACACTTTTTCCTAACGAAACGAAACGAAATTTGAAATATCTATGTTGATTCGGATCAAAACGAAACGAAATATAGATTTACTTTCGAGACTTCGAGACTTCGAAACGATACGAAATCAAGGTTCATTTAATTCGAAATTTTACGAAACGAAACGAAATTTTATTCCTTTAATTTTTTTTTCGGTGGAGTTTTTAGTAAATTGGTTTTAAATTATGTACGCTATTCTGTTTTCACTTTTTCGAAGTCAAATAACTGTTTTGCGGCCAATAGAGTTATAATAACAGAAGAAGCAGTCTGTGATAAATCGCCGCATTCTCGTTTGGCGATAAGGCAAAATCCCAGTATTGTTGCCGCTTTCAAAGGAATTCATCGTATCTGATAAATTTTATATCAGTTCAGTTTTATATCATTAAGTATACAAAAATATAGAAATTGTGGGATTTTTATATACAGATTCAAATTTCGTTCAAAACCTTAGTTCACTTAAGAATTATGTCATTATGCTTTACTGAGGCGCATTCACGTTCCGAGTCGTGGGTAGGACAAGTAGGAAAGGCCTATTTGGGCAAAAGTTCTGGTATTAACATTAGCATTTAGCGATTTGCATAAATTCGTAGGTGTTACAAGCCTAGACTGTTGTATGAGAGTAGCATCTCCGCTGGAATCCTTACTACAGAGACACTCTCCAACAGTCAAGATCTGTCCTGACCACGTGCCTGTGACTGTTTTATGGGCAAGGATGGACACTATTCAAGAAAGGTGCCACAGGAGCTTTGCAACTGTTAGTGTGGAAGGCATAACAGTAGGAATCGTTTTGATAAAATACGAAAAACAGAGAAAAAAACTAAGACCTGCAGAATATGTCGTCTCCGTCTCTTCTCCGTGATCTCCCTTCTCATAACTTTTTTCGTCTTCCCTTGTCTCGTACAAATTATGGTAAAAATGAGCCCGTCAGCAGTATGTGTAGAGTTTTTAACAAATGTTATAATGTGTTCGATTTTATTTTGTGTCGGTCTACTCTGAAAAAAATGTATACCAGATTAGTGATGGGCAAAATGGTTCAATTAAGTGAGCGGCTCTGAGCCAAGCGTTCACTTGAATGAGTCGACTCATTTGAGCGGCTCGTTGACTCATTACAAAGTTTTTTTTTGCGAATAAAGCATAAAACCAAACTGTTTTATGATATCTAGTATATTCAACTGTGTTTTTGATGATATGTATAGGTGCTTGTTTAAAAATTCAAATTCGTCCAGTCAAAAGTTCGTCTAAATCCTTGTATATTTAGAATCAGACAACTGTGAAAAGGTATATGCTCTTTGCTCTCCGATTTCACTCGGGTGATTTTTTTTTCGTTCGTAACATCATAACATCGAAACGCTCATCCCTGACAAGTTAGTTTCAGCGAAATTTTTGTCATCTTCGATAATTGCATTAATCGATGAATCATTTGAATCTAGAATCTTGCTGAGCTACTCATCAATTATTCGCAGTGATCAACGCACGTCAATTCTATGACTGTCGCTATTTGTAGTTTTTGAGCTGTTCCAGAAAATTTGCCCGAGGTGTAATGCTTCCTTAACGTACAAAAAAGTATTTAAGCATTGGCTTTGCTTTAGTGCACGCAAAAATTACCGATCTTATTCGCCCGTTAATATTTACAAGCTACAGTTACAGATGTCAAACGATCAGATCATGGATCCCAAATGCGACGGACAGTTAAGTTAACCACCGATGTATTCAAAATGGGCAGAATTTACGATTACGAAAAAAAATCCGTAAACAAGATTCTCAAGGTGTGAGGCTTCCTTAAACACCAAAATTAAAGAACTGAACGAGGGAACCAGCTACCCTTATTTTTGAGCCATTGATTCATTTTAACAGCGACCGCTCATTTGAGAGCCGCGGCTCAAAATTATAGAGTCGTGGTTCGTTCGCTCTTTCTCACGAACCGGCTCAAATGAACGGCTCGTGAGCGTTCGCCCATCTCTATACCAGATATCTGTCCTCTGCCCAATAATTATTGTTTAGTGTTAGGTGATTATAATAATGTAAGATTTTAACGTGTTAGTGATAATGATGTTAGTTTTAAGAAATCATTGTATCATGTGGTTTGTTAACTGTTGATACCGAAAAAAAGAGGTTTTATGCCTACTGGAGAAGGAGTTTTTGTAACTGACAAGCTCCACTCCAGCGGGCTTTTCCCTCAATAAAATACAAAAAATACAAAATACAAAATAGGAAAGGGACCAGCCTGCGATCGAGCCCACGGCCTCCTGCTTATAGACAGAAGCGGTAGCTACTAGACCACCGAGCTTGTCTCTGATTTGGGCAACCGTTCTGGTGTTGAAAAATCGATGCACATTCTACCAATACTGCCGCTGAAAGCATAACCGTCTTATGTATATAAGAAATCGATTTCAATATGGGACAGTCATGCTAGCGGTGCGGGACCGCAATCCGTACAGCACCGAAATCCGTCCACTTCATGAGATATCTACAAATTTAAGGGGGGTTAAAGGTAATTAATGTAGAAATATTGTATCTTATCCTGTTCAGATACTTGACAGTAAGCTTTAAGGGCATAGAAATGGAAAGAAGGCTTTGAAATTAAAACAACACAAATTAAAAACAAATCTCCACCCACCAAACGCGAAGTTTTTGCCGCCATTTTGTTTTCGGGTAGAGCATAATTGCACCAAAAGTAACTGTGTTTTAATTGCTAATTGCGAATCATTACATAAGATGAGCGGAATATAAATCGAAGGGATCGCTTCTCAAGGTGCGTATCGAACTATTTACAGTGGTAGTTTAGTCAATCAGACTGCTTGAATTTAAATTGTTAGTTTAAAAATAGCTGTACGGATTTTGATCCTTCGATTCGAAATCCGTCCACGGTGGACGGATTTCGAGTCGGGAGTAGTTGAATTTATTCATTATTTTATTATGTTTTTCGTAGTTTTTAATGAGTAAATGTAACTTACTTCAAAAGTAGAAGCCTTCATGCTCCTGTGTCAATGGCAAACGTTTTATTTACATTCGATTTATATTTTCTTATGACTTCTTCATATACTAAGGGGCTTAAGTGTACAGATTTCGATGCCCCACAGTAATCAATTATAAAATATTCAATCAGTGCTAGAAAAGCTTTTTACTATCTTTATAAAAGTGACTTTCAGCCCAAGGCTTGCTCATCTCATATCGCTAGTGAATCTCGTGCGGAGAATACTCACATAATTTGAGATTTTTGTTTCAATTTTCGGGACAAATATAGCAAGATCAAGGCTTTCCAAGAAGCTGACATACATGAATTCTTACGATTATCGAATTAATTCTAAAATGTTTTATCATGGTGGGTCAAAAAATTAGTTATTCGAATGCCATTCATAACGAAGCTGTAGGTTATAGCGCCAGTTGCAGTAACTTAGACAAAATAATTGAAATTTTGTTCTAATTTAGTAGGATTTACAGCAACTAACGCGTTAACTCCGTTTTAGTGGAATTCAAACAAAGGTTTATTTTAAACTTCATTAACCTTAGTAAGATGTTGGGGTCAATATGACCCAAAACGAAACTTCAAAGTAGAATAACTTTTTACCTGATAATCCGATCTTTCTGAAATTTCTTGACTTTTAATATTTTGTGGAAATGAAGCATCTGACATGAAAAAAGTATTTAAGGTGCAACAGGAACGACCCCACAAAAAAAGTTACGAATAAGATGTTGGGGTCATATTGACCCAGAAATGTAAATGCTTATAAAACAGTCAAATTATAACCGAATTACAAAGTTTATATACCGTTCGAAAGATAAACTCATCAATTTTGTGGCTATGTGGTGATATGCTGGTTCTGGAGACAATGGCCACCGGGAAACGACTTCCACGGGGACCTTGTCGGTCATATAAGGGGAGCATAAAAATCGCTCCATATATGCCATTCGATCGCTAATTCTTCATATATTCTCTTAAAACGGTAATGTATGGTCCATGAGAGGGTTTCCGACGAAAGTGGCCACTCCTGGTACATGCAAGGTGCCCCCGGGGAACCCGCAGGAGGGGACATTTCCGTTTAAGCACCAAAATATGCCGTGCGGCGGCTCTTTTTTTCATGATTTTCCACCAAACAGATGGTTATGCGCTTGAAATCGATAAGTGACCACATTGGCCACTCCTGGTACATGCAAGGTGCCCCCGGGGAACCCGTATGAGAGGACATTTCCGATTTGGCACGAAAATATGCCGTGCGGCGTCTTTTTCGTCATGATTTTCCACAAAATAGATGATAATGCGCTTGAAGTCGATAAGTGACCACATTGGCCACTCCTGGTACATGCAAGGTGCCCCGGGAAACCCGCAGGAGGGGACATTTCCGTTTTAGCACCAAAATATGCCGTGCGGCGGCTCTTTTGTCATGATTTTCCTCCAAACAGATGGTTATGCGCTTGAAATCGATAAGTGACCACATTGGCCACTCCTGGTTCATGCAAGGTGCCCCCGGGGAATCCGGAGGAAGGGACATTTCCGTTTTAGCACCAAAGTATACCGTGCGGCGGCTCTGTCGTCATGATTTTCCACAATATAGATGATTATGCGCTTGAAATCGATAAAAGACCACATTGGCCACTCCTGGTACATGCAAGGTGCCCCGGGGAACCCGCAGGAGGGGACATTTCCGTTTTAGCACCAAAATATGCCATGCGGCGGCTCTTTTGTCATGATTTTCCACCAAACAGATGGTTATGCGCTTGAAATCGATTAATGACCACATTGGCCACTCCTGGTACATGCAAAGGTGCCCCAGGGAACCCATGAGAGGACATTTCCGTTTTGGCACGAAAATATGCCGCGCGGCGTCTTTTCGTCATGATTTTCCACAAAATAGATGATTATGCGCTTGAAATCGATAAGTGACCACATTGGCAACGCCTGGAACCTATGAGGGGCCCCCCGGGAACCCGTAGAAGGGGACATTTCCATTTCTACACCAATATAAGCCATGCAGTGGCTCTTCCGGTGTTTTCCTATCAAACAGATAGACGTGCGCTCGAAATCGATAAGTGACCACATTGCCCTAGTATCATTTTGGTTTTATCCTAGTTTTATTGAAGTCATGTAGAGCAAATAATGGTTTTCATGACCGTCATAAAACTAAAAATGTTACTTGGGTGGCTACATTTGAAACCTATGAGGCTCCCTCGGAGAACACGTAGAATATGACGTTTCCATTTTTACACCAACATATGTCATGCGGCGGCTCTTTCGTCGTGATTTTCCTTCAAATAGGTGCCCTCGAAATCGATTATTGACATATTGTTCACCCTTAGAACCTATGAGGTGCCCCCGGGGGCCCGTAGAAGAGTACATTTCCATATTAACACCAAAATATGCCGTGCGGTGGCTCATTCTTTGTTATTTTCTACCAAATAGATGGTCATGTGCTTGGAGTTGATTAGTGATATTGTCTACTCTTGAAACCTTTGAGATGCCCTGCGAACCCGTAGGAGAGGACATTTTCATGGTTATATGAAATGTACTGTGCCGCTTGCGGCAGCTTTATCTTCGTCTATCATTGTCTACCCTGGCCACAAGTCTTCAAAAAGTTGGTTATGCGCTTGAAATTGTTCTTCATTTGAAATTGAGTACTGAGTCAAATTAAAAATAGTTTCTGGGCTGGGTTCTAAAATTTTCTGCTGAACGCAACTTTTTGCAAGCCAATCGGATGAGCATAAGTGCCAGAAAAGTGATTTTCCCATGCCGCTGCTGAAATTAGTATTTTGTCCATAACTTCGAGCCCATAGTCCGATCGGGTCAGTTTTCAATAGGAAACAATAGGGCAGGATTTTCGTCGAATGCTTTTTACTGCGAGCAATTCGGTTGAGGAAAAGTTCCTAAAAAGTGAGTGAGATTTTGTGTGCACAGACACTTTCAATGGATTCTTCACGGCACTCCACAATTACCGAAACTGGGCCTGGGGTTCCCCCGGGTTAATATTAGATTTCAAGAGCATAACCAACTATTTGATGGAAAATTATAGTGAACGAGCCGCTGCACGGCATGTCTTTAAGGGCCGATGTCCACGTAAAGTTGTTTCACGCTGCTTGCACGCCGCGTTCACGCAAGATACCCAGCATCAAATGGAGTAATGCACACGTAAACGTGTGCACGACTACATTTGATGCCGGGTACCTTGCGTGGACGCGGCGTGCACGCAGCTTGAAAACACGCTACGTGGGCATCGGCCCTAAGTAAGAGTAAGAGTAAGCACGGAAATGTCCTATCCTATGAGCTCCACGGTGGTACTTCATAGGTTCCAAAATGGAAAATGTGGTCACTTATTCATTTCGGTATAAAAACGGAAATGTCACCATCGACGGGTTCCCCGTGGGCATCTCATTGGTTCCAAGAGTGGCCAATGTGGTCACTTATCGATTTCAAACGCATAATCATCTATTTTCTGGAAAATCATGACGAAAGAGAAATGCCCATTTCTACGGGTTCCCCAAGGGCACCTCATAGGTTCAAGAGTGGCCAATGTGGTCACTTATCAATTTCGAGAGAATAACATCTCTTTGGTGGGAAAACACACTGAAAGAGTCGCCGCTCGGCATATTTCGGTGTTAAAATGGAAATATCGCATTCTTCGGGTTCCCTGGGGGCCCCTCGAGTTTGGCAAAATTGGGCACCGCTGTAGCTCAGTAAATTTCAAAACTGAACTTCGGCAGAAAATTTCGTTTATTACTGATTATCAGCAAAATATTGCTGTATCTCGGCAACTGAAACGTCACTTTTACTGAGATCTCGGCAAAGTTATGTTTGCTGAAACTCGGCGGTGCCCACCTCGGAAAAATAAACAAAAAATGCTGAGATCTCGGCGAAAAAAATTAAGGTTGTAGACTCCAAGAACGGCCGATGTGGTCAATTATCGATTTCTAGCGCATAATCATCTATTTTGTGGAAAATCATGACGAAAGAGCCGCAGCACCGCACATTTTGGTGCCAGAACGGAAATGTCCTCTCCTACGGGTTCCCCGAGGGTACCTTGCATATACAAGGAGTGGCCAATGTGATCATTTATCGATTTCAAGCGCATGACCATCTGTTTGGTGGAAGATCATGATAAAAGAGTCGCCACACGGCATATTTTGGTGTTGTAACGGAAATGTCTCATTTTACGGGTTCCTCGAGGGCACCTCATAGGCTCCAAGAGTAGCCAATGTGGTCAATTATCGATTTCGAGCGCATAATCATCTATTTTGTGGAAAATCATGACGAATGAGCCACCGCATGGCATATTTTGGAGTTTAAACGGAAATATTCCTTTCTACGGGTTCCCCAAGGGCACCTCAGAGGTTCCAAGAGTGGCCAATGTGGTCAATTATCGATTTCGAGCACATAATCATCTATTTTGTGGAAAATCATGACGAAAGAGCTGTCGCACGACATATTTTGGTGTTAAAACAGAAATGTCCCCTTTTACGGGTTCCCCGGGGGCACCTCATAGGCTCCAAGAGTGGCCAATGTGGTCACTTATCGATTTTGAGCGCATTATCATCTATTTTGTGGAAAATCATGACGACAGAGCCGCCGCACGGTATATTTTGGTGCTAAAACGGAAATGTCCCCTCCTGCGGATTCCCCGGGGGCACCTTGCATGAACCAGGAGTGGCCAATGTGGTCACTTATCGATTTCAAGCGCATAACCATCTGTTTGGTGGAAAATCATGACAAAAGAGCCGCCGCACGGCATATTTTGGTGCTAAAACGGAAATGTCCCCTCCTGCGGATTCCCCGGGGGCACCTTGCATGTACCAGGAGTGGCCAATGTGGTCACTTATCGATTTCAAGCGCATAACCATCTGTTTGGTGGAAAATCATGACAAAAGAGCCGCCGCACGGCATATTTTGGTGCTAAAACGGAAATGTCCCCTCCTGCGGGTTCCCCGGGGGCACCTTGCATGTACCAGGAGTGGCCACTTTCGTCGGAAACCCTCTCATGGACCATACATTACCGTTTTAAGAGAGTATATGAAGAATTAGCGATCGAATGGCATATATGGAACGATTTTTATGCTCCCCTTATATGACCGACAAGGTCCCCGTGGAAGTCGTTTCCCGGTGGCCATTGTCTCCAGAACCAGCATATCACCACATAGCCACAAAATTGATGAGTTTATCTTTCGAACGGTATATAAACTTTGTAATTCGGTTATAATTTGACTGTTTTATAAGCATTTACATTTCTGGGTCAATATGACCCCAACATCTTATTCGTAAGTTTTTTCTAATATCCGAAGAAGGTTAAAGTGTTTATTCAGAGAGACATCGATTTAATCACTTCAAACAACGATTTGTTTGGCGGAGTTGAAAAAAACGTTCACAAAATAAGTCCACCATACAACACATTTTAAAATTTAGACTCTGGAGTGAGTTATTGACATACTACAAAATGATCGAGCCCAAATTACTTGAAAACATTCAGAAATAGAAACCTCTATGATTATTGTTAAGACTTTGAACAACTTAGAAATCACCATTTGCTAACACACAGATTTCTACCAGCCAATGACTTTATCTTACCATAATCATGGGTAGGACAATGCTTTGACTGTCCCACCCAGGAAAATTCATGCGTAGGACATGTCCTACTTGTTCCACCCACTCCCGGCGCCACTGTGCTGAAGCATACTTCATATTGTCTTGACAGCGTGGTATAGTATTGAGCTAAGTAAAAATTAGAAAATGAATGCATAGATTTTATGTTTCATTTAGTGGGATACTCAATTATGTATCCACATCTGCCTGGCGTATACGCAGATAGAGAATTGATATTACTAGACCAACATTTGAAAAAATTCTGCTACGCGAGGTATATTTTTATTCATTTCGCGTTCTCCCGGACTATAGTTTAAAAAAATGTCACGAAACTTAATTATGAATCTTGGAAACACTGAAGACGTTTTATAAAAGAAAACTACGTACGTATTTGTCGACTCACAATGGAATTATGTAGTAAGCGTTAATAGAAAAATTTGTATAACTAAAAGTTTTGAAAACAGCTTTATAATTTTGTTCCGCGGCGCAGCCAAAATTTTTGTTAATATAAAGTATGGTTTAAGTTTAAATTTGTTTCGAAATTCCGCGGAATTCCGTTGAATTTCGTTAGAAGCTAGTTTTTTCTAGCGAATTTTTTGTAATTTTGCCGGAACGAAATGAAATCAAGAAACCAGATTTCGCCATGCTCAAATTCCGCGAAATTTCGTTTCGAACCACCTGAAACGAAATTTTTCGAAATACCGCATATGCTTAAAAAATGGTAACCTGGCTTAGAAACCTCGCGGTTAATAACTGTGGAAGTGCTTAATGAACACTAAGCTGCGAGGCGGCTCTGTCCCAGTGTGGGGATGTAATGCCAATAAGAAGAAGAAGAAATTATGTAGTTTTCTTTCTCTGTGTTTGATAACAACGCCTGGAATGAAAGATATTGGCATATCAAATCCAACTCAAATTTTGACTGGGTAAAAATAAACATTTTGTCGAAATTCATATAAGCATATCTTTGCTTACAATAATCCGATTTTCATAGGACGGACGCAGAATTTTTTTTACTTTACTCCTAGCTCCAATCATCTATTTTTGAACGAACATTTTTTACAAAGGTCGAGAAAGGCACCATCACCGCTAGGTGGATTAATCTGGGTTTTCGTCATAGCGATGCAATAAGCATCGAGTTATAGCCTTTTTGCCAGCTTTTTCTATAGGTTTTGCTTTTTCTATACCTTGCTCGAAAGAACTAAATGTATGAATAAAAATGGTTATCTCTACAATTTATTTCTGTCTTATCGTTGGAAATAAATTTATATTTTTATGCTTATTCCTTTCGTTTTAGTTGTATTGCTCCTCGCGGTTGATTGTGAAGTAAGAATGCGCCAATGCTGAAACCTCCCTTTGGTGTCATGTGCATAAAACGTTAAATAACATAGCGCATAAAGAAAGGAAACATGTGTTGCGACAAGGTGAGAAAATTGGATTTTCAACTGCGCTATAAAATCGTGAATTGTTTACTGACTGGAATGTCACCAGCGAATCAATCCTATGAATTGGGTTTTATCGGAAGGATTCATCGTTGGCGTTTGTGGTTTATTTGCACGACTTCGATGTGTACATCAGAATTAAAACGTGATGTTCTTGAACATTTCGCGATGAAAATTATATAACATAGGAATGCATAACAAAAAGTTATTATATCGTGAGAATGACAATTAAAAGGAATCTGAATGGATTTTTTTTCGCTCTAGGGATGCTTGAGAAAAGTGTTTTATTTATTTAACAACAAGAAAACAAATCCAAGTGAGGAAATAAAGTGTCTAAACACTTGCAGAATATTTCAAGACTTGTTCTTTCAAGTTTATATTCTATTTCAATTATATTTTCTTCAAAGAAAACCATAAGTTTATAATTTTTATAGTTTTTGTTGAGTTCACAACTGCAGATATCCCGAAAGTGGGGATCATCAGGCCTTGGAACATTCGTTCGAAAACGAACGAAGGCTTCGTTTTTCACCTTCAGTGAGATTTTTATTTCGATCCACCGCTTGATGTTCGCTCGACACACCAACTTTCACCTATTCAGTGACTGAGTAAAATTTTATTGCCCTCTCTTTCTTTCCCACGGAAATCTTACTTAATTTCAGTCAAAAGCAGGATTAAATAGACAAAACTATGAGTAATCCTGCTTCTGATGTAATTTGAATAAAAATTCCGTTAGATGGAAGTAAGATTGGATGACGTTCTGCTTAGGGCTTCCATACCGGGAAACGATTTCCCGGGATTCCAGGTTCGCGGGAATTATACAAAGGTTTCCTGAGTTTCCCGGAAATTTAAGAAACTAAATTATTTCGTCATTTTTTTCAACTTCTTCAAATATGATGGTGACTAGGAGAACTGATCATTGAATTCATACAATAATGTACCCAAATCAATACCATTCGAAAACGAAGAATTGGTGCGCGAATTGTTCTGTTTCTCATTTTTGTGATTTTTCTTCAGCATTGAGCACGCCGGATAAAAACAAAACACGATACAAATTGAGCCTAAATTGGCTGTTTTGGGAATGATATTGATATAAGAGCATATTATTAATCAACCGTTGGAGGCTTACAAGACTGAAAATATACAATATAAAAGCAAACTATTGATTTTTATTTCAACTAACATGATTTTAAAACATCAGGTTTTTGCACTAAAAATATGAAAAATTTGACCATTTTTTGATTATCGGATCGGGATCGCTGGATTTTATATTTTTTTAATTTTTATTTTTTTCGGATTTAAAGTTAGATGCTTTAGGATTTGTGATATTTTACTGGACTTGCGAGCAGATAACAATATTGTCAATATTGTTATTGAGATTTGGAGATGACAGCAAATAACTGCAAGCATATCAATCGATAATTGACCTTCCCCGTCAAAAATTGTATCTTATTAACGCAGTCAATTCTTGGCTCTTCTAGGCTCAACTTTCCCAACAAACCCATAAAAATCGAAAACAAAATATGAAAAAAACTGCTGCACGTGTGAACCGGCCTGAAGAATTGACCTCATGTTGTGTGTGTGTGTGTACAAACTAACCCCCACTGTCTGGCAGTGATGTTATGGAAGAAAGCTGTCTGTTTTACAAAGTTTTACAGTCAGATTTAATCCGGGAGTTAGAAAGTGCTAGCTCTATTGCAGCTCCAGTGACCCATTTCAGACTGCCTGGTATTTCATGACCAGTCCGAGGTCACTTTTGCTTACAATAAGCCCCGCCTGTTTATGCTACCATTATCAATTGGATAATAGATCCATAAGCAAACTTCCGGATCTAAAAATCCAGCGCGTATTTAGTTTTAGTCATTATATTAAAGTTGTAAAAAAAAAAACATTTTGAAACAATCTCACCAAATTTATCCATGTCCAGCTACCAGAAACTTCAAGGGCATAAAATAATCTTGAAAATGGAAATAATCTAGAAAGAGCGTCCATGATGCGATCCGCTATTGTGCTCCACTTTTAATGTGCGCTGCACATGCGTATTGTTTATCTTGACAAACTGCTGTTATACTTGCGCATCGTCCAATTCCAAACTTGAAAGATCAATCCTAATTGATCCTCTGGATAAGGAGTTCCACCTTCTGATGATTTATGCCTCAAACCTGATATACAGTTTCAAGATCCTTTCCTGAAGTCATCCGCAAACTGAAATTCCAGCAATGTTGACATCCAATTTCCAACATGAAATTCTTTCCCCAAGGTAACTTTGAAGCAGCAATCTTTATCGATGCTATAAAGAAGAATCTGCTACCACTAATAATCAATCGTCACAGCACCATATCAATTACTTTTTTCTAACATAGATTCTAACGCAATGTAGTTCAGTTCACAAAACCACTTATTTTTCTATATTGAAAGCATCAGCCGAATTGTGCTTTTGGCCCACGATTCGTGGAGCAAAATTTTGACACGAGAAAAATACTTCTTTTCTGCAAAACAGCACACTTTGATCTCGGCCTGAAGAATTGACCTCATGTTGGTTTAAAATCGGGCGCATATTAGGCCAAGCCCAAATACCAGCACTTTTTTGTATATGTTCTTCGGGAAAATTGATTCTTAAAAAAATAAAGATCCGATTGAGCGAGATTTTCTTTTAACGGGAAAGGGCAATTCAAAAACAAGTTCTGTCGAAGCTCAGTTGTCTTTATGGGAGGACTTTGACGAACAGATCAGTAAGCTTCGAGATCATATTATGATCCATCAGTTTCTGCCATAATCGAAGGCGCTAAGTACACCACTAAACCTTACCTGCCGAATGTTAGCGATCCCTTGTTCTGGTGGGAACAGAAAAAAAATTATCCAAGGTAATATCAGTTGGTCTTGTAAAGACTTTGTATTACGGGTACTCCAATGTCATGCGTGAGGATTTTTTTCAAAAACGGGACACATTTGTAGTGAGCCTCGCAGCAAGCTAACATCGGAAAACATTGAGGAAAATATATACGTATGCAAAAATTCACATTGAGAAGATTGTAAAGATTTAAAATGAAATCGAAGAATTAACGGCCATTTCATTGTTGTTTTAATATTTTAATACTTGATATTTTGGATTTCTTTAAATTGGTTCCTTGTTAATGATATTGAATATAGTTGAATACGCAAGATATAAAACTAGGCTAGGCCGAATACTTTTCAATTTGAACTTCGTTAATCTGTAATTCGTTAAATTTAAAATGGAGCACGGAGCACGAAATTAATCAAAACAGCAAAAAAGTCCACTAGAGATGAGTTATATATCAAGAAGTTACTAGAAGTTCAAATAAAAAATGAACTCCAATACATAATTTGAATGATGTATCGCTTAAACCACCGGGACTTCATAGTTCTTTTGAATGAACTAACGAGCCGTTCAAATGAGACGGCTCATTTAAGTGAACGCTTGGTTCAGAGCCGCTCATCAGAATGAACCGTTTTGCCCATCACTACTTCGATTACAATCAGAGGCGGCGGCGTTGATCGACGTGGACTTATTCTATACATTAAACTTTTTTTTGTGTACATTTAATGTACTGAACTTTACGAAAAAATCATCTGGAAATTTCTTGAAGTATTTCTCCGAAAAGTTCTCCAGAAATTTTCTCGCAAATTTCTCCTAAAACGTTTTGGAAAACCACCTCCGAAAATTCCTTTTGGAACTCTTCCAGGAATTCCTCCCAGGACTTCCTCCGGAAAATGCTCCAGGAGTTCTTTTGGAATTTTCTCCGAAAATATCTCCAGAAGTCTCTCCAGAAATTGCTCCAGGAGTTCTTTCAAAAATTCCTTCTTTGGAAGTTCTTCAAGGAGCTCCTTCGAAAACTCCTCTAGGAGTCGCTTCAGAATTTCCTCCAGTAGTTTCTTTGGAAATTCCTCTAGAAGTTCATCCGAAAACTTATCCAGGAGTTCCTCCAGAGCTTCTATTTTTCTTTGAAAACTTTTCAAAAGTCCCTTCGGAAATTCTTCAATTTGAATTTCCTTCAAAAATGCCTAACAGAGTCCCTCCAGAATTTCCTCCAAAAATTCTTCTTGGAGATGCTCTGAAAATTGTTTCGAAAATTCCTCCAGAATTTACAAAAAGGAGTTCTTCCGAAAATTCTTCCAGAAGTTCCTTCGGAAAGTTTTCCAGAAACTCCGTTACAACTTTCTCAAGAAGCTTCTTTGGATAGTCCTCCAGGAGTAAGAATAAGTTTCTTAGAAAGTTCCTCCAGAAGTTTCCGAGATCCCGATAACGATAAACGTCAAAAAAAAGAGAAGCCAATGCCGCGATAGAGCGATTAAAACCGGACTAATCCAACCTAGCAGTGATTGCTGAACAGCGTGTTTCGTCTAATGGCATTCCGTCTAATGTACATAAAGCGACAAAGAATTATGTAACTCAGGAACGCTATGAGATTGTTCATATATAAAATAAGTTTCCCAGAGAAAAAATTTGCAAAATTAAATTTTCTAGGTTTAAATAAGTCTATCCATTTAATTCCCCATACTTTTTGTCATTGTGAAAAATGTAATAGTATTATGACGAAAAAATTTAATAAATTTGAAAATCACGTGGAAAAGGAGAATTTGGGTGAAACGGGCATGATACTCATTCGTGCGTCCTTCGAAGCCATTCCCGAGCAAAGCTTGAGAGCAAATCGATAACTAATTTTGTTGTTGTGAAATCGACTAATTTTGATAACTCCGTTTTGGTCGTTTTAACGGTTAAAAGATCAAAATCTACAGCAGAAAAATCTTACTGTGACATCAAATCGAAAACTATTCCTGCTATCGATGAGAGCAAATCGAAAACTAATTTTGATATTGGTTCCGATAACAAATTAAGTACACAGTTTGATGTCAGATCGTACAATTTAGAAATCAACAGCAAAATGAGATCAAAATATGTAATCAGTCATGATGATTCATATTTGAAAACAAATTATGATTTCAATTTGATATCAATATCAAAATATGTTTTATATATGCTCTCATTATGTTTTCAGACTTTGCTCGGGTTTTTGCGTCAAGACTACTAAGTTTATTTGAACAATTTTGTTGTGTGTCTTGTATCTGATATTTTCTTGTACACTTAGTATTCGAGAAAGGCACAAACAGCTATTCATTCGTCCCACGGTGCGTACACCGATCAGCAATGCTTAAATCAAAGATGAACTCATGCTTATTACATTGACAGTATATTTCAGGTATACATCCCGAATAGAATAACAAAACAAGAATATATTAAAAACATAATAACTGTTGATATAATTTACTATTTGCTATTCGTTTCAAACAAGTATTTTAACAAATTTTTAATTATTATTTTAACTACTAACATGAACAAACACAAGAATTGTTTAATTTAGAAACACGTTAAATACTTCTAGTAAGTTTTACTTTAGTTCGCTTTAAAAAGTGTCTTTAGAAGTTTTGAATCATGAAACATAATAATTCTTCACAGTTCATCTATGACGCACTTCAAAACAAATTCAGTGCAATCGATTTAAGTTGCAGTTAAATTCATAATCTATATTAATTGGTTCAGCAGTGCATAAATAGCCAAGTACAAACTTGGTCTGAAGTAGATGGGTCGATATCACTGCTAGCACGAGTTTCTTTCGAAAAGGAGATTATTTTCTTGCTAAGACACCGCTAATTAGTTGTGGCTGCAGGAGAAGCACCTGTCAAACCAACACTGCTATGAACGATGCCAATTAAAAAGTCGTCGAGTGAACTGCTGATGCTGGTAGCAAGGACTCTATCAGCTTGGAGTTCAACCTTTTGATGTCTACCTTTGTCAATGTAGAAGACGAAGATGGTGTTGAAATCAGATGAAAGTTTGGCATCTAGCACCACTGCGTTTGACATAGATCTTACCAAAATGGCATTGTGTGATCAATAAGCTTCCTTGGACATTAACAAACTGGAAGACACCTTCTACAATTATAAAAGCGTTACCGATATCAATACAAATCTCACCGCTGCAGCGGGAAAGTTTGCATGATTGCCTCCCTATAATCTAATTTGCAGATTTTCCATTACAAATGTCGTCGTTACCGCAAAAATGTACTCGAATGAGCAGAACATCGCATTATCATAATTTCCAAGTTCCGCACGCTAAGTTAGACCATGGCTGTGAACGCTACCCGTTAAACTGAGTTACCCTCGTCTGGTAGAAGGCTCACACTCAACCCTGGGAAGCCATTCACCGTGGTGGCAAACGTTATAATGGAATTCATTGAACAGAATATATAAATTTTCCAATTTACAATGCAATTTACCTCCCTTATTCTCAGTGTCTCGTCTTCCGTTCATGCTCAGTAAATCCAAGCGGAGCGATTCCATGCCAATTCGTCGCAATAATTGTCATGCCAAAGTGATAATATTATTACCAGAGATGAGGCAGTCTAGGGCTGCAGATCTTTCAAATAAAGACAATAATTAAAATAATAATATTAATACTCATCAATCCATATTTCCAAATATTGCTCAGATATTAGCATTCATTCAGTTGAACTATATCGATAGGATGAAGTGAAAGTTTAAAATGCATTAATCATTCTTGCCCATTTGCAATAAAAGATGCAAGTATTCCCATAGATCGTATGAATAATTGCAATTGAAAAGACAAATCTATAGATATAAATGCACAAGTCCTTTTCGATGTTGACAACACTTCTGAAAGTTTAATGTCGCTAAAATTGTTGCCTGATTCTAATGGTTTTATTCTTCCGTGAAGCTCCACTACTCTTCACTTATTGTGGTTAGAATCATACAACATCGCGAGAAAAATGGCCGATAACTGCACAATAAGACAAAATGTGGCACTTAAATCAAACCGCGTAAAAATTTGGAACTAAAATAGAGAAGGTGCTTTTTTAAGCACCACACTTAACCCTTAAAAGCGCAAAGCTATTTTTTTAGAATTCATCGGAAATACTTTTAACGTAAATAACCATTGGAATTATTTACATTAAACGTATTTTCGGTTTGTTGTTTTGAAACAACATTGCGTATTTAAGGGTTAATTTGAAAACACACAATACAAGCATTTGGGTTTGGCGGAGGAGTTGAACTTCTATAAATAGTTTTAAGTATCAAATAGCGTCTGTCACGTGGGACGTTAAACAAAATTGACACAAATGAAAGAGTGTCTATTTATCAAGGATGTGCGGCTTCAACAGCGCTGTTCTGGCATCAAATGGCTGAATGAGACATGCTATTCTCTGGAAGCTATATCTAAGATAGCAGCCTCATCCCGGTAGATAGGGAACCTTGGGTCAGCAACCTACTGTTCCCGAGACATCAATTTGTTCGAAAATCCGTCAATGAAATAATACGGACTTACTGTAACGACTCTTAGTGCGATTCATCGGACACGAAGAGTAACATGGAACGTTTTCACTTCAAACCAGCAGGGAAAATTGACACAACTTGCCTTATAAGCTCTTTCTCCATATCTTAATAAACGCGGGCAGATATGAACGCATAATGTTATTAGAAGCTTGCAATTCCATGCACAGATTGTTATAAGGTGAATCCCATGCACAGATTGCATTAAGTCATTATCGCAAGCCATTGCGCTAAGTCATCGGGACCTCATGTGGGACACATTATCGCCTCTCTGGGCATAAGTATTCGCATTGTGTTTGCAACAAATGAAACAGGCCCTTCTCTCAAAAGCAGGCATAGAAAAGCGCTCAACTAATAACTGGAATGCTGATAGAAAATCAAGTTGAAAAGCATTCCAGTTGGAATGTAGATACATTGACGGCGAAGAACTTGTACTCCTATTCCGTGCGTAATTTTTCGGAGAGAGGTGAGAGTACCCTATCACGAAGTCCAATTGACACGAGTTGTATCAATTTGTAGATTTTTCGTTTGATATTCTTAACTACCGCTAGAACGGTCAAGAACTTTTGAAGCAAGAAATATAGTTCTTTGTTTCTACACAAGGCACATATTCATGCAATGGCGGACGAAGAAAGAATTCAATAAATAACTTGGCCTACTATTCAACTTAGTATTCTAACTAATAGAATACTAATTTGAATAGTAGGCCAAGTTCCAGTTGGAATGTAGAACCACAGAAGACGAAAAATAGTTCTTTGTATCTACTTTTTCAGTTATTTTTCGCGTAGGTTTTCAGTAAATTTTATTTTTCAAATAAAATAATGGTCGATGCTATTCTTTCTGTCATATGAAATGGAATGGACTTGTCGAGTTACAAATCTTATAACTCACCCAAAGACTCTCTTCGTCGCCGACGAAGCGATAAACTATGCACGGATTTCTTCCCGTTTTGCGGAATCTTTAACCCACACTTCTCCCGAAACCGCATCCGCACCCTCTGGTGGAAACTTTTGCTCTGCCTGCACACGCATGCACATACATTATTCGATTTCACATTTCCCACAAATGTATTTGCAGGAAGAAAGGCATTATTTCGATCGAGATAACGAGCAGTGCGACGACGTCGACGATGCTTCACACTGAATAGCAGGGAAATTTTCACATCCTTTCCAACAATCGCACAATAGAGTCAACCGAACCCACAAATGGAAACGACAATAGACCCCAGACTCTCGGGTGATACCAGCATCTTACACCTAAAAAAACCTTCGCACACACCTCATTAAACTTTACGAAATTCATTATAACTTCTGCACTCTGCAATAATGAATATTTTCAGATTTCCATCCCAATGCACGCTGAGCGCTTTTATTCGGCAAATGCTTTTGGTAGGTAATGGTTCTCAGAAACAGTGAAGAGGAGTTGGCATGAAAGACAAAACTTTGTAAAACCTTTGCCACCAGAACAGTGGAACGTTCGCTGGCCGGGTTTGATGGATGAGGTGATGAGAAATGATAAAGTTTTGGTGTTTCAGGTGTGCTCTTGTGCATGAACGAGAGCAATACATACCAGCGAGATTACACGATTAACGTGGTCATTAGAGCAGTTTAAACTTGTTTGGTTTCATCCTTTCGGTGGTATTTAGTTGTTTTCATTCGCTTTAAATCAAGGTTGGTATTTTTAGGCAGAGAGACAAGAAACAATGTTTGGTATTTGTTAATATTAGATTACATCACTCACATTTTTATTAGTAAATTTATTAGTTTATCTATTGGCTAAGATATTACTTAAAGCTGGAAATTTCGCATAACTATCGATTTCTGAAAAATATTTTCTTTTGTAGATCTACTAATACCTCCACTATTCCGAAATGAAATCTCAGATCAAAATGCTCAATAGCAAACAATGAGACCGGGTTCCGGTGAACGCTAAGTGAATGGTAGAAGCCCGTGGTAGGTAGGAGGGTATGCCGGTTGACGAAAAAATGGGCGGTCCTACTCTAACAAGGGTCTTCAAGACAGTGTTGCCCGTCCAAGAAGAATGCGGGGATTAGAAAATGGAGGTGATTACCGACTTGGATCTGAAACAGTCCGGACTGTCCTCTGTGATCTAGTCGTGGAGGCGAAGTTGAAGTGGAAAACGCTACTGAAGGCCAGTAAGGAAGCGGAACATGAGATCCGTCTCCTTACTGAAGAGAGGTAGTTGGCAGTGGGTCAAGCGGCGGAGGTCAGGAAGAAGGCCGAATTGAAGATGAAGCCATGAGCCTTGAGCAGGGAATCAATATTCGAGCAACGTCTAACAATATACCCTTTGTTATCAACCGAGTTTGACAAACGCACCTCACAACAAGCCTTTATCAGAACCCGAACACAATATGACAATTATTATTTATCTTGCATGCTCTAATATTTCCGAGAATACTATGTTATTTTTATAATCAGAGTGAGATTCTCGACTATTTTCATAAATGCAGAAACTACGATAGCATAAAACCGAAATTTGCTGAAGAGATAGTGCAAAATAACGGGATGATAAGTTATCAACAAAATTGTCTTTTTTTTTGCTGACACAATTTTTCGGATCTTTGTCATTATTATCTCCGACAAAAACAAAGCTTTGTTACTGGTTCTCTTTTGACGCTTGATTCATATGCGCATCTAAGAAAAACATATTCCCTGGCCATGAAGACTGAGGAGCCACAAAAAGCGCAATTGCCTAGTGAAGTCTGTCCGTGGATGCGTGTGCACGCCGCCTGGATCTGAATGGAAGAGGCAGAGTCATGGTTTGCTGCTCGCCGATTGACAGGCTGAGGTGTGAATCTATAAACACACGCTGAAGGCGTTTTACTCAAACTCCACATCCCCCTTCTTCTCTCATTAAAAACGCAAAAAAAAACTTCTAGCATAGGATGCAATGCTTGTTTTTTTTTTCCTGGATCATTTACACCCAGTTCTTTTTTACATGGTTGCGTTTTAGTTGATTAAGACCTTTAGCGTTATTAAAACTATAAGTTAACCCCATGGAAAAATTCACTAAAAATCAATTCTAAATACCAATACCGAATACCAACCGTGTAAAAAAAATATTGGGTGTAAATGAGACGAAGGTGAACATTGGTTGTATTTGAGCAACCGGTTACCATTGAAAACTGCTCATCAAAATATACTTGTCTCAACATCATGGTTTCAATATCAAAACAATGATAAGAACATGGGTTCCCAAACTGTGGGTCGCGAAAGATAACTTGAGATTCTCACTTTCGTTCCTATTCCATGCCACAAAGCTATACATGCTTTTAAAATTGGGATCTAAGTAATGAATGGATGATTAGATAACAACAAATTCACGAAGCCAATGGCCTTCTTTTGTTAACCGAGATTTTAGCAAATACAATGAAGTTCCAATTTCTTGCAAAAACATTCCAAATCTCACCCAAATGCATTCCAAAACTAAGCGGTGTTGAACTTTATGTCTAATAAGATTTAAGAACAACCTAGGTTGCAAGCCAGAGCAAACGCGACGTGCGATGCGATAGTGCAATTGTTATTCTGTTACGTGAGTCGCGTCGCGTCGCATTGCTCGTCGTGTTGCCCCTAATAAAGATAAGAAAATCCATGCGAAACCAAATTCATTCCAAATTGGATCCAATTTAAAATCAATCCAAATCCAATTCAAGTCCAATCTGAATCCAATCAAAACCTAATCCAATACAAATCCAATCCAATCCAAACTCAATCCAAATCCAATCAAAATCAAATCTAAATCCAATCCAAATCCAATTCAAATCCAATCCAATCCAAATCCAACCCTAATCCAATCCAAATCCAATTCAAATCCAAATCTAATCCAAATCCAATCCAAATCCAATCCAAATCAAATCCAAATCCAATCCAAATCCAATCCAAATCCAATCCAAATCCAATCCAGATCCAATCCAAATCCAATGCAAATCCAATCCAAATCCAATCGAAATACAATCCAAATCCAATCCAAATCCAATCCAAATCCAAATCCAATAAAAAAACAAACCAAATCCAATCCAAATCCAATCCAAATCCAATCCAAATCCAATCCAAATCCAATCCAAATCCAATCCAAATCCAATCCAAATCCAATCCAAATCCAATCCAAATCCAATTCAAATTCAATCCAAATCCAATTCCAAAACTAATGCATTCCATTCCTAAATCCATTCCAAACCCAAATTCGTATATTTAATCAAACTTTTAGTCTCGCGTATAGTACACTATAAATCTGAACTTTAGCAACTTGATGTTGACCTTCCGAGCAAACGCCTTACAAATGACATTTATCTTAAATTCCGCAAAATCTATTATACCCAATTAGATATTATGAAAGCCGTGTAAACTTGTACTGCTAGCCAATAACTCCAAACAAATCTTACGCATAATAAATTCGAACTTCCGAATAGCTTTGTAAAATCCGGCAACCTTATTAATTTTGCAAATTCCAAGATATCTGATCCTACAGGTAATCCCGCTATGGCTACTAAGTCGGTACCCTAGCAACACAATCCAGACTGTTTTGATTTCAGGAAATCAAATGTGACTAAATTTGGCTGCATATGGGTCACAGAAACATTTATGCAACATGTGTGCTAGATAAATTTCCAGATAACATATTTAAAATCAATGTTCGCAGGACTTTGAGATTTTCTATATCGTAAACCATTTTCCGTCGGTCTTCCATACGCACCTTGTAGTTTCACAAACAACAATACATTTTATTTATTTATTTTCTTGTATATCTTCATTTGACTATATCTGTCTCTATGAAGTACTCTGGTAGGGAGAATCCATAAATTGGCATAAAAATCCTGCATCTTTTTTTTAACATAAAGTATTACAATAAGAACACATTAACATAGGAAAAATTAGTCTAGTCAATAAATAAAACACATTCAAGGTACTCCAATCGCTTAAAACTAACACATTATTTACAAATATTATTCACGGATTTGGTTGCTTAATCGGCGTCGAAAATCAGCTACATTGACATCGAAGTCGTAGCGGTCGAAGAATAGATTAAAAGTCGACATCATGAATCTTATCGGCTCAAATTGTCCATAGCGGCTGTTCCTTGCACTCAATTGAAAGAACTGACGAACTCGCTCTGGCACATATACATTCAATTCGTTCGGCCTCCTTTCAGACACGCCTTATAGCTTTATAAATTACAAAACATTTTCCACCGGTCTTCCAGACGGCTTTGACGTTCTTTAAACCACAAACCATTTTTCCAGCGGTCTTTCAAACGCGCCAGCACAAACGAGTTTCCGACGGTCTTCGAGACGCGTCTTGTGATGCTGCAAGCCACAAACCAGTTTCCGACGGTTTTCGAGACGCGTTTTGTGATTTTGCAAACCACGAACCATATCACTCTTTACAATTTAACCACTTCAATTTAACTCACCTCATGAAATCATGACAGGATCCAAAAAATAGACTGGCAGGATTGCCAAAATGTGAGGCCCTAAATGGCCAGAACGAAATTATAACGGCGACTGTCCGTAGATGCGTGTGCACGCCGCAGGGATCCTACTGGAAGAGCCAGAGACATGGCTTGCTGCTCGCCGATTGACAGGCTTAGGTGTGAATCTATAAACACACGCTGAAGGCATTTTACACAAACCCCACAAGTGCTACGGTTATGGCCACAAGTCATATGACTACAGATGTCCTGATCGGAGTAAGCTGTGTCGACGGTGTAGAGCAGAAGGCCACGAGGCTCACATCTGTCAAGCCGTACCGAAGTGTTTGATCTGCGCTCCCGGCATAGACAACAAACACCCATTCAGTAGGCAGGCCTGTCCGGCCACCAAACGGGCTCGAACATGAAGGAACCCAGCCACGCTTCTTACCGCTAGGCTAAGGAGCTGTACAATAGGGTTGTGTTAACCGATTTGCTCGCATCAGGTTGCATGCGACACGTGATCCTATCCCATTTTAGTTAATTCCAAAATATTTTTTTCGGGCACATAATCTTAACCGATTTGCTTGCATGGAATTGCGAATTGCAATTTACTGTTCCATTTTCTCGTATTGAAAATCAGCCAAATCGAATTATGAGATCAATGGAAGTAGTGGTACTTTGATTATTCCTAGGTTATCTGATCACATTGGCCTCTGTCTGGAGAACCCATGGGATGGGAATTTGCTATATTGATTCAAAACAGGTCCTAAACTCCAAGATTCCTAGATCTGATTTGTCTCTATAAGGTACACTGGGGGAAGTGGAAAAAGGGGGTATGTGTAAAAATTGATTCGAAAAATTGGAATTGTACATACTTTACAATTTTTACCACATCACAACATTATGCAAGAATATACTTTGATTCTCACACTAATACTATGTTGAAATTTGTATAATACATACATTAACACGGTTAACGCTTGAACTGTAATTTTAGGTTTCGCGAAAAGTTGATTTTTGCATTTATAAAATCAATTTTCATTTACACCAATCGTCCCTTTTTCAAGTGAATTTATATCACAGGTGACCATTATAATACAATTAAACTAATTCCATTCAATTGGTAGTAGTTTGTACCAAGAAAGCAAATAATTCAAAGACTTACCCCAGGTATCAAACACTGCGGGGGAAGTGGATAATGTTCTAATTACGCAATTTGTTTCTTCCCTCCAGGGTTTATTTTGATAGCTGTGAATCTTAATATGTTCCTTCTTTGTTATTATTGACATTGTGAATCCAATGGTGATTGGACTAATATAAATGAGAAAATGCCCGATTAATCCACCTATCGCTATTGATGCCTTTCACATGTTTTACATATGAAAAAAAATTTATAAGAAAGTTAAAAATAGCACTGATAGGTAAATATATTCTATAATTCATATTTCATGAATTTTCATGAAATTTCATGAAATTCACAAGTTTCGCCGTCGAAAGCAATTTTTTTTGCGAACAAATTGGTTCAGGACAAGTGCTTAAGAATAACTGATAATTTTGTACGTGTTTTGCACACACACATACATACAAATACGCACATACAGACATCATCTCAATTCGTTAAACTAAGTTGATTAGTCTATAACCTTGTAAGTCCCATTTTTCCTTTAAAAAGTTTATCTTTGGGGCTAACATATAGATTTTACGTACACTTAGTGTTCGAGAAGGCAAAACCAGCTCTTCCCTAGCTATTACGAGAATTCCTTAAGGAATAATTCCGTTAAGGTAATGAAATTATCCCACAAAAGATACTTAGAGCAATTTTCGTATTGATTTGAGTTATATGTAACTACTCATCATTATTGAAGGTCAAGGTAACATGGGTTTTCCACTTACCCCATTCCACTAGGGTAAGTGGAAAAACAACTTTTAATTTTAAATTCTATTTCCATTTATTTCAAGCGACCAAAATGGTATGAATTACCACACAGTGGGTGCAAAATTGACCTTTTTTTATAGTCCATTTTGATTGAACGCATTTAGATCATTTAAACTGGGTTTACACTAATTCAAACATGCACTATCGATTTTTCCTTTTCCACTTCCCCCAGTGTACCTTATAGCAAATTCCCGCCCGAGTGATTTCCAAATTGTGATAAAAGTAACCGTAACACTTCTGAAATTTCAAGAGGAGTCTGTTTTACCCGCGGTGTCGATTTTGCCCGCTGACAGATTATGGTGGTACGAAAAAAAAGTAAATGAACTGAATTAGTGTACACACTCAGGGGAATTTTTGATTTTCCTGTTTCACTATTGCTCCTCAGTGGCTGCCAATTCATAACAAAAGAAATCAAAAACTCACGCAGAAAGTAGAAAGAAATAATTTACTCAAATTGCATATCATTTACTCACTTCAAAGTTCTCACTGCGATAACACCAGGGCACGGTCAATGTTTTTTTGTTTCTTTACGATGTTTTCATCGCTGTTTTTTCATACTCGGGAACAGGACCACTCCTTCAGTAACAATGTTCCGATAAAAGCCTTGTCAGTTCGGTAGTAAAAGTTTTTTCCTTCGTCAACCCAGAACGACGAGGTGAAAACAGTACCGAGACGGTGCATTACCGGAATTCTGATCGAACGACGTCGGGCGGTAAAATTAGTATGCAAAATGTGCCTCTCCTTAGGCAGGGGTAAGAAGGTGACGAACTGCAATCTCTAACACATTTCGATAAAAAGTGCAATAAATAAAACGGCATGCAGAAAAAGGCGTCAACGGAAAAGGAGAAAAACTCCTTCTACACTTGTAGGACTTACCACCAGCACAGGAAGCGCACGGTTGCTACCTCATATAATAGAATTTATTAGGTGCTAAACGAAATGAACTTTTATTGATTCGACCAATGCAATTATAAAGCACTTGCGAGTTGATAATATTAGTCGGAAATAATTGCATTCATGTATTTCATACTTGCTACAGTTTGAACCTTGAAGGCTGAAATGATAGAATACTCAAAACTTTGAATAAATTTTCAAAATCGAGCTGACTAGACTATAAGTTATGCTTTTTTTATCTGAACTCCAAGTAAAAATTTCTAAAACTCAATTTATACTAGAAATTGAGTCAGCTCTAATTTTTAGCCTATAGCATCAAACTATGGTAGCTCAGAAATCTGTACATAAAAGCATTTATCACTATTCCACAAATAAAAATTCGCTTTATCAATTATTGTTGGCTGTAGATAAATCTCATAACTCGAAAGATTTTTCATTTTTCATATAATCCCGAGTATTTATTGAACTGCTATCCGGAGGATTATTAGCAACAATAAATCGCAATCGTGGTCGAAGCTTTACGGTTAAATGGAATTTTGGGGAATTTTCGGCTTCCTCAGCACAGATAGATTGAAACCGGTAACCACCCACCCAAACGTCCATCCGGCGCCGGATGGCGAAACGCAATGGAAGGAAAAACAATCACCGCTGAGAAGAAATAATTTTTATTCTGGTTCAACCCGCATGGCGAGCTTGATTGTTGAGCAAATGCTATTCATACAGGGAAAGAGTAATTTTCACCGGATGCATATTTCTCGAAATCGATGAAATATAAATGCACTGCAGATTTCCTACATACATCACGCAACAAAACGTGATTAACTCAATCGTAATTTAGCTTAATCCAAACAACTTTACAGCATGATTTTCGGTTAAACAAACGAGAGTATATGTTTTTATTTACTAAAATTAAAAAAAAAACACCTCTTGAAAAGTAAGACATTTAACAAACAAATAAAGATGGCCAATCATGAATAGATGGAAATAGTTATCTTATGGACCGATTTCAACCAAGGTCATTGGAAAAAGGGGACTGGTGTGGATGGAGGTGTATTCTTTAGAAAACAAACAATTCACTATAACTTCTGAACGGTCATTGAGATCATGCTCATTTATGACCAATGGTCACCAACTTTCTTCAATGGATTTTCTCGAACGTCGGATATGTCTAATATTTCACTTGAACTCAATCCTACGGTTTAATAAGTACGGTTAACTATTACGCAACTAGAACGCATTTCGTCCCGCCTTGTCAATTTATATTGCATCATATACGATTTTGTGTTGCCTTCTAGCCCCCTCAATTATTACCTGCGTTACACGGGCTTTCTGGAACCATGCAATAATGTTCATTGTAGTCAGTCACATCACTCGTTGTTCGTCATTTAACACTCAGATCGTTGTGATGGAAATGGTGTCATGAAGCAGGTTATGAGAAATTTCACAATTCAATGCACTTTTCCAACCCTCAGGTGCTTGTCAGGCCATGTGATTGATTACGACGGCTGCAAAGTAGTATCGCATCATGTGATGGTGTTCACTACTAGATGCAACATGCATTGCATATGACTACCATAACACCCCCAATCAGAATTAATGTCTTGTTTACACATCACTACAACTATCGAGCACACTTGTTCTAGAAGACGTGCTTGTACTTTTTTATTGATTCAAATAAAGTTGTGGAAACAAATGAATTAGAACAAATTTGTCTTCTAAACTTGTACAGACGTTCAACATAAATATGCATCCTACAGCTTTTCACTCATTAGGTATATGTTTTCGATTTGTTTTACAAACGTCAAAATCTGACATCACACTTTTCGATTAGTACTGGACCTTAACCAGTTGCTTATCTTACTAATCTATCATTTGTTTACCACTATGTGCTCAATGTCTTAAATAATATTCATGTTCTTGAATTATAGTAATAAAGTAATAAAATTCCAAACAATGCACCTAGTGGTGATAATGTCGTTCGTTTATGTTGCGGTTTAGGATGACCGCCCGAAAAATAAGTGAGACTTTTTAACGCGATTGTTGTATAGAATGGTCATAACTTGATCCCATAATCAGAGTTGTCCTACACAGTTGGCAAAAATCTGCTCTTTTATTTTTCACAATTGTTAACAATTACATAATGAATTTTATTTGTCTAAATTTGTGAAATAAAACAGCAGATTTTTTGCCAACTGTGTAGGACAACTTTGCCCATAGTCCGATCCTACTAATTTTCAACATGAAACAATAGGACATGATTCTGCGTCGAATGGAATTTGTTACGTGCAAATGCACTCGCCCTATTTCCTTGAACTACGAACCATATTAAGGTTCCCCCAAACATATAAAACCTCACTTGATCTGTACAATTGCTGATGAAGAATGTGTTTAGCCGCCAGACATTCTAAATACTCACGCTCCTCTAATGTGTACTATAAACATGTGGAAGTGTTTGCTTGACAAATGGATTGTGAGTGATTCGACTATGCGTCCAATTTGGGAATCTCGGGCTCATTCAATAGCCGCTCAGTTCCAAAGGCTGGCGGAAGTCTTTCGTAGCTTAGTTGGTTAAAGTACCAGTCTAGCGTACTGAGGGTCGTGGGTTCGAGTCCCATCGAAGGGGCAGTGATTACCTCCAATACATTTTTCAAATCAAAATCATTCACATAATGTACTTCTGAGATTTCAGAACATTGTAAATTAATGTTCGAGTCGGGGTGGTATAATACCCGGAACATAGGCAATAAACATTGATTGAAGTGTTGTTTTTGTTTGTGCGTGTTTTCTAAAATTACGATTGCGCGATCATCTCTATATATAAAAATTAGTTTGAATTTCCCTTGAGGCATTATAACTCACGAACGGATTGACCGATTTGCAAGATTTTCTCACTAATCGATTCGTTTTGAGATCTAGTGTGTTTGTAAAATGGGCTGCAAAATGGTGGGTTGACATCAAAGAAGGAGCGCTCAACATAGCTCTGGTCCCCACAAGTCCCTATCTCACGCTTCCACGGGTCGTCCGATGACAGAAGATCGCCAGCTAAGGGTTGTGTACTTAGCTGGTAGTGCAGCCTGGGCACTGTTGTCCTTCTGACATCAGCTAGAGTGAGAAGGTACGTCTCGAGCGTCTGTTCACCAGTAGGCGGCTCAAACAGCGTCTGCCTGGTACCCAGCGGCTGATTAACGAAATGCTGTATCGCGTCAGCTATACCTAAGGTGGCAGCCCCATCATCGCGATGTAGGTAACGCGACCCCGGTAAGGTAGCTTACTGAAGCCTCTCAAATACCACGAAAAATGGAGATAGAAGAAAAAGAGAACGTTATTTTTGGCAACCGACCCGGCAACGAAATAAGGACTATGATTGGAAACTCGGTACCTGGAATGTCAGGACCCTAAATGAACCTGGACGAGTGAGCCTTCTGGCTCATGAACTGCAGAAGGTTGGAGTGAACGTGGCTGCTATGCTAAGTCCGATGGCCTAGATCCGGAGAACGTGAATTCCGAGCCGTAGACCCCACGACCAATACTACATTCAAGTATAACATCTATCACAGCGGCGGTGAAAAAGCAGAGAATGGAGTTGGTTTCGTAGTGATGGGCAAGCAGATGAAGCGAGTGATGCGGTGGAAACCCATTAGCGAACGAATCTGTGTGTTCAGGATACGGGGCAAATTCTTCAATTACAGCCTAATCAACGTTTACGCACCGACAAACGATAAATCCGACGACGTGAAGGACACGTTTTATGAATGTCTTGATAAAGCCTATGGAGAGTGCCCAAAGCATGACGTGAAAACTGTTATCGGAGACGGTAACGCTCAGGTCGGTAGAGAGGACTTTTTCCGTTCCATAATCGGTAGGGAGAGCCTTCACTCCGCTACCAATGACAACAGCCTACGGCTAGTAAATTTTGCTGCTGCCAGAGGGATGACCATCAGTAGCACCTACTTTGCACGAAAGAACATCCGAAAGCACACCTGGAGACACCCAAATGGCGAAACTTGCAACCAGATAGACCATGTTCTGGTGGATGGGCGCCATTTCTCGGATGTTATCGGTGTGCGGACATTCAGAGGTCCGAACATTGACTCTGAACACTACCTCGTTATCAGTAAAATTCGATCACGGTTATCAACTGTATCGAACGTAAGATCACAGCGAACGATGCGTTACAATATCCAGCGATTGTCGGCGGAAGGAGTATCGGCTGAGTACCACCAGAAGCTCGACGAACGGATATGTGCAATCAACGTTAGCGACAACATCAACGATCTATGGGAGTCGATCCATGGAGGTGTGAGCACAACAGCACGAGAAGTGGTAGGCACTACACAGAGGCGACCCAGGACCGGTTGGTTCGATGTAAAGTGTCAGAGAGTGACAGACGAGAAGAACGTTGCCAGAAGCCGGATGTTGGTGTCAGGTACCCGATCGAATAGAGATCGGTACAAGGAAGCAAGAGCAGCCGAAAAACGAACCCACCGCAGGAAGGCAAAAGAGTACGAAGAACAAGTTATTAGTGAGGCGCAGGAAAAAATGGAGCAGAACGATATGCGGAGGTTTTATGAGTCTGTCAATGGCGTGCGGAGAAAGACAGCGCCATCTCCCGTCATGTGCAACGACCAACAAGGGAATTTGCTGACAGATAAAACTGAAGTGGCTGCCAGGTGGAAGCAACACTTCGAGACTTTGTTGAATGGAGGAAGTGACCGTGCATCGGTGAACAGAATAAATATTAGCGATGATGGACAAGCTGTGGAGTCACCTACACTAGATGAGGTTAAAAAAGCTGTCAAAGAGCTGAAAAACAATAAGGCTGCGGGGAAGGACCAGCTCCCAGCTGAGCTTCTCAAACATGGCAGTGAGCAGCTTTATGAAGTTCTGCACCATATTATGTCGAAAATATGGGAAGACGAGGAAATGCCTGCTAGCTGGTTGGACGGCCTCATTTGCCCTCTCTTTAAGAAAGGGCACAGACTGGAGTGCGCCAATTACCGAGGAATAACCCTCCTTGATTCGGCGTACAAAATTATGTCCCGTATTCTGTTCAACAGATTGAGACCGCTTGAAGAGTCCTTCGTCGGCGAATACCAAGCGGGTTTTCGTGAGGGCCGATCAACGACGGATCAAATGTTTACCCTGAGCCAAATCCTTGATAAATTCCGGGAGTACAACTTGCAGACACATCATCTGTTTATTGATTTCAAGGCGGCGTACGATTCAGTGAAACGGAATGAACTATGGCAAATTATGCTTGAACATGGTTTTCCGGCGAAACTGATACGGCTGATTCGTATAACGTTGGACGGATCGAAATCAAGTGTAAGGGTTGCGGATGAAATATCGACGTCATTTGTTACCTTAGATGGATTGAAGCAGGGTGATGCACTCTCGAACCTACTGTTCAATATAGCGCTCGAGGGAGCGATTGGGAAACCTGGTGTGCAAAGAAGCGGTACCATTATCACAAAATCGCATATGCTCCTGGGATTTGCGGACGATATCGATATTATCGGAATTGATCGCCGTGTCGTGGAAGAGGCTTTTGCGCCTTTTAAGAGGGAGACAGCGAGGATTGGACTCACGATCAATACCAGCAAAACGAAGTACATGGTCGCTGGCAATCGACGTGGGTTCATTAGTGGTGGTGGTAGCGAAATAGTGAGAAATTTGAAGTGGCAGAAGAATTTGTGTATCTTGGAACATTAGTGACGTGCGATAATGATGTTAGCCGCGAGGTGAAAAGGCGTATTGCTGCTGCAAATAGGGCTTATTACGGACTTCGTAACCAGCTTAAGTCCCGTAGTCTGCAAACGAAAACAAAACTCGCGCTGTATACTACTCTGATTCTTCCGGTGGCTTTATACGGCCATGAGACATGGACGTTAAAGGAAACTGATCGGAGAGCTCTCGGAGTGTTTGAGCGTAAGGTTCTGCAGACAATACTCGGCGGTAAACAGGAGAACGGTATCTGGCGGCGTCGCATGAATCACGAATTGTACCAGGTGTATAAAGGGCTGGATATTATTAAGCTTATACAACACGGCAGACTACGGTGGGCTGGTCACGTTGTTCGTATGCCGGAATAACGTCAAGCGAAGATAATATTTAGTAGAGAACCCGGAAGAGGCCGCAGGCTTCGTGGAAGGCCGCGTACACGATGGCTTTTTGCAGTTGAAGAGGACCTGAGGGCGCTCAATGTTCAGGGCGACTGGAAGCGATTGGCCCAGGATCGAGTCCAGTGGAGAAGGATACTTCATTCGGCGTATGATTTCTGACGAAAGTCATCGAGCTCCATCTGAAATCGATCTAGAGTGCGACGCTGCGATCGAATACCTACGTTATTGACAATTTGATTTAAAAAAAAAACAATCCGAGCGAGATCGGACAGGTTCCATTAGTTCGTAATAATTGGTTCTGCTTTGTGCGGCAGGTATATAAATTAAGTTGTGCGCGTTTGGTTGTTTATGAGGTTAGCACGCCGGTTCGATGGAAAGGAAAAAGAGTAGAATATTTTAAATGCGCTTAATTATATCCTATTCCTTAGATCGCATCGCTTACCGAAGTGAATCCAGATAAATTATTCTTTGTAATTCTTATTCCCATGACACTCGCGGAGATGCAGAAGTATACTTGGTCTCCAATAGCAACGAGAGTCGAACTAACAATCCTTCCCTTCCTGTACGACCGTAAGGACGTGGCCGGCAACGTTACTGATTGAAAATATTTGAGCCTCCGAAACGTGTACATTTAGAATGGGTAGCTAATCCCAAATCCCATTCATTTGGTTGTCTGTA